>NW_011494708.1:6805564-6807333 GCF_000754665.1 Bison bison bison | reverse complement strand
CAAAAAAGATGTCCTTTTCATTATAGGGGACTGGAATGCAAAAGCAGGAAGTCAAGAAACACCTGGAGTGACAGGCAAATTTGGCCTTGGAATATGGAATGAAGCAGGGCAAAGACTAATAGAGTTTTACCAAGAGAATGCACAGGCCATAGCAAACACCCTCTTCCAACAACACAAGAGAAGACTCTACACATGGACATCACCAGATGATCAACACCGAAATCAGATTGATTATATTCTTTGCAGTCAAAGATGGAGAAGCTCTATACAGTCAGCAAAAACAAGACCAGGAGCTGACTGTGGCTCAGACCATGAACAACTCCTTGCCAAATTCAGACTTAAATTGAAGAAAGTAGGGAAAACTACTAGACCATTCAGGTATGACCTAAATCAAATCCCTCATGATTATATAGTGTAGGTGAGAAATAGATTTAAGGGACTAGATCTGATAGATAGAGTGCCTGATGAACTATGGACGGAGGTTCATGACATTTTACAGGAGACAGAGATTAAGACCATCCCCATGGAAAAGAAATGCAAAAAAGCAAAATGGCTGTCTGGGGAGACCTTACAAATAGCTGTGAAAAGAAGAGAAGTGAAAAACAAACGAGAAAAGGAAGATATAAGCATCTGAATGCAGAGTTCCAGAGAATAGCAAGGAGAGAAGAGAAAGCCTTCCTCAGTGATCAATGCAAAGAAATAGAGGAAAACAACAGAATAGGAAAGACTAGAGATCTCTTCAAGAAAATTAGAGATACCAAGGGAACACTTCATGCAAAGATAGGCTCAGTAACGGACAAAAATGGTATGGACCTAACAGAAGCATAAGATATTAAGAAGAGGTGGCAGGAATACACAGAAGAACTGTACAAAAAAGATCTTCATGACCTAGATAATCACAATGGTGTGATCACTCACCTAGAGCCAGACATCCTGGAATGTGAAATCAAGCAGGTCTTAGAAAGCATCACTATGGACAAAGCTAGTGGAAGTGATGGAATTCCAGTTGAGCTATTTCAAATCCCAAAAGATGATACTGTGAAAGTGCTGCACTCAATATGCCAGCAAATTTGGAAAACTCAGCAGTGGCCACAGGACTGGAAAAGGTCAGTTTTCATTCCAATCCCAAAGAAAGGCAATGCCAAAGAATGCTCAAACTACTGCACAATTGCACTCATCTCACATGCTAGTAAAGTAATGCTCAAAATTCTCTAAGCCAGGTTTCAGCAATGTGAACCGTGACCTTCCAGATGTTCAAGCTGGTTTTAGAAAGGCAGAGGAACCAGAGATCAAATCGCCAACATGCACTGGATCATAGAAAAAACAAAAGAGTTCCAGAAAAACATCTATTTCTGCTTTATTGACTATGCCAAAGCCTTTGACTGTGTTGATCACAATAAATTGTGGAAAATTCTGAAAGAGATATGAATACCAGACCACCTGACCTGCCTCTTGAGAAACTGTATGCAGGTCAGGAAGCAACAGTTAGAACTGGACATGGAACAACAGACTGGTTCCAAATAGGAAAAGGAGTTCGTCAATGCTGTATATTGTCACCTTGCTTATTTAACTTATATGCAGAGTACATCATGAGAAATGCTAGGCTGGAATAAGCACAGCTGGAATCAAGATTTCTGGGAGAAATATCAATAACCTCAGATATGCAGATGACACCACCCTTATGGCAGAAAGTGAAGAGGAACTAAAAACCCTCTTGAATAAAAGTGAAAGAGGAGAGTAGAAAAAGTTGGACTTAAAGCTCAACACTC
>NW_011494708.1:6791442-6805373 GCF_000754665.1 Bison bison bison | reverse complement strand
AGCATATTGAAAAGCAGAGACATTACTTTGCCAATAAAGGTCTGTCTAGTCAAGGCTATGATTTTTCCATTGTCATGTATGGATGTGAGAGTTGGACTATAAAGAAAGTTGAGCGCCAAAGAATTGATTCTTTTGAACTGTGGTGTTGGAGAAGACTCTTGAGAGTCACTTGGACTGCAAGGAGATCCAACCAGTCCATTCTAAAGGATATTGGTCCTGGGTGTTCTTTGGAAGGACTGATGCTAAAGCTGAAACTTCAGTGCTTTGGCCACCTCATACGAAGAGTTGACTTATTGGAAAAGACCTTGATGCTGGGAGAGATTGAGGGCAGGAGGAGAAGGAGACGACAGAGAATGAGATGGCTGGATGGCATCACCGACTCCATGGACGTGATTTTGAGTGAACCCTAGGAGTTGGTGGTGGACAGGGAGGCCTGGCGTGCTGCAATTCATGTGGTCACAAAGAGTCGGACACAACTGAGAGATTGAACTGAACTGAGACTAAAATCAAGGTGCTGGAAAGGCCATATTCCTTCCTGGAGATTTTAGGAGGAAATCCATCCTTTTTGTTTTACGTGTTTTCTAGAAGATCTATGCATTCCTTGGTGTATGGACCCTTTCCGTATTCACAGTCACTGATAGCTATTTATTTCTCTCATCTCGTCATTCTGGCGCTCTTCTTCTGCTTCCCTCTTCCATATTATGGACTCTGATGATTACATTAGGTTCCTTGTCATAATCCAGGATCATTTCTCCAACTCAGCATTATCTGATTACCCACCTTAATTTGATTTATGTTAATTTGATCAATCTTAGCTGTCCCCTATCATGTAACCTAGTATATTTATAGGCTCTGGGTTTAAGCTGTGCAATTATTTTTGGAACAATTTTTTTGCTTACCATAAGTGATGGACTATAAACACTAGCATCATTAGGCACAGAAGAAAAACAATAAAAGGCTGAAAAATTGTATATGTTAAATTCTAAGTGCCTTCAAATATCTTGAGATGGGAAACTATAAAAATTCTGGGTTAAAGGTGACTTTTCATATTTCTTAGGTTTTCATTTTTGTTTTCCTCAGTCTCAGTGATAATCGCTATGGTTTAGTGTCTGAAACCTAAAATTCCATCATTATTGATCTGTGAGACCGTCTTCTACCATCTTCCTTTGCTGATCAAGGTTATTAATGTTTAAAGCAGCCAGAGAGAAAATAAAATATATGTGATCACTCTGGTGTAGAATAGTTTGAACTGTTCATTTGTCAGCTTCTTTGTCAAAACTTTGACCTAATTAGTTGGCTACTTTAACAGATCTCAAAAACTAATGAAATTATGGCCACATCTTGATAACAACCTTAACTTATCGCCAGTAGCTTATTTAAGCATTCCTTATTTGCATATGGTTGAAATCTAATATTTGATGTAGACTATATCTACTTTACTTCATAATTTTTATAAAATCAAGTTAAACAGGATAAAAAGTTATGTCTTTTTTTGGATTACCTTAATACCTCCCCCAAAGGTCTCATTCTTTTATTGCATTAGAAACCATTCTGTATCTGGAAAATATGTACAGCATTTTGTCCCTACACTTAATTATAAACCATTAACCATATATATATATATATATATATATATACATACATACACACACACATGCATACACACGCACACATGCAAGCAAACACATATATTATCTTTTACATAATCAGAGAATTTCAGAATTTAGGTACTGAAAGAGAAATAATGGAGTAAATAAGCCAAATCTAGAGAAGAAAAAATGTCTACATCAAATTAAATTTAAAAACCTGTGCCTCACTTTCTGAGCCTATATTGCATTTTATTCTCAGCTCACCTTAATAAAATAATATCATTCTGAAAAGGGAACCCTCCTACACTGCTGGTGGGAATAAATTGGTGCAACTACTATGGACAGTAACAATGGAGATTCCTTAAAAACTAAAATTAGAGTTACCATACGATCCATCAATTCCACTCCTTGATACTTATACAGAAATGATGAAAATTCTAATTTGAGATACTCTGCTCAATACTCTATAATAACCTAAATAGGAAAATAATTTGAAAAACAATAGACATGTATAACTGAATCATTTTTCTGTATACCTGAAATTAATATAGCATTGTTAATCAAATATGTAAAGTTAAGTGAAAGTCTCTCATGAAGAAAGAATCATGTCTGATTCTTTGCATCCCCGTGGAGACCTCCAAGGCTCCTCTGTCCATGTAATTGTTCAGAGAAGAATACTGGAGTGGGTTACCATTTCTTTTTCCAGGGTGTCTTCCCAGCACAGGGATTGATCAGGGTCTCCTGCCCTGCAGGCAGATTTTTTAACCCTCTGAGCTCCCAACTCCAATACAAAATAAAAATTAAAAACAATTTAAGGGATAGCAAAGACACTTGTGCCCCAATGTTCATAGCAGCACTACAGTACCCAAGACACAGAAACAACCTAAATATCCACTGACACATTAATGGATAAAGAAGATGTGGTATGTACTTACAATAAAACATTGTTTCTCAGTGGTTGTGTTCAACTCTTGGTGAACCCATGAACTGTAGCATGCCAGGCTCCTCTGTCCATGGGAATTTCCAGGCAAAAATGCTGGAATATTATTCATCTTTAAAAAGGAATGTAATAACACCGTTTGCAGCTTCATGGATAGACCTAGAGATTAGCATGTCAAGTGAAGTCAGACAGAGGAAGACAAATAACATATGATATCACTTAGATAAGGAATAAAAATGGGCTTATTTATAAATAAGCTATGAACTTATTTACAAATCAGAAATAGACTCAAAACAAACTATTAGTTACCAAAGCAGAAATGAGGAGAAGAATAAATTAGGAATTTGGGATTAACAGATACAACTACAATACATAAAACAGATAAATATCAAGGGCCTACTGATGTTAGAGTGTGGGTGTCTGAAACCATTTTAGATTTTTGCCTGTGTTTGGTTTAGGCTCCTGGAATTAGATTATAGACAACAAAAAAGTGAAAGCATTCATGTTTTCCCTTGCTGCCTTAGATATTGATAATTTACGGTTTCTAATGTATAGATGCTAGAAGGAAAGATTTAGAAGAAATCACATTTAATATTGGCTTTCTGGAAGGCACAAGTCTCATAGGTCTCCTGAATTTTGTAGTATATACTTGTGATTTATCAGATAATGGAATGGCAATGTGAATCTAGGGACCTCAGAAAAGGCAAACTTTTGTGTAATTCCAGTTTCTCACTATGAATTGTACAAAAACAAAACAAAACACAACAAAACACAGAGGTGAGATGGGACATTTGGAACTGAGAGGTAGCTAGGAAAACAGTTTAATACAGGCAAAAGATCATTTATAAAATTCCATGTTATATTTCTTGTTCTCAGTCAGGTTTGAGACAGAGCAAAGCCTCATCTATTAGTAGACTGTCAGACATATGAGATCAATTACCTATGCTAAGGTTTTCTTAGACAGAAAAATCCTCTTCACCATTGTACCCCAATGTCCCAAAGGGCAGTGGTTATAAAAGCCAGTGCTAGTGTTGCTAATAAGGTAGTGCAATGAGATGTTCTTATCAGAAAAAAAAATGTGTTTTAATGGAAATACAAATACTTCATAGCTACGTATCCATGGTTAATTTACAGATATACTCTAGGCCTCAGTTCTTTCATACAGAGAATAGAAAAAATACTACTGTTCTCATACAATTTGTTAAGAATTAAAGTTACTAACTATATAAAACGACGTGTTCTGAGTACTTACCCAGTATTTATTTGTCCATTTTCTTTTCTCTTTTTCTGAATAAGTGATTGTTGTAAAGCACGTCACATGTATTGTGTTAGTCACTCAGTCATTTCTGACTCTTTTTTACCCCATGGACTGTAGCATGGCAGTCTCCTCTGGCCGTGGAATTCTCCAGGCAAGAATACTGGGATGGGTAGCCATTTGTTTCTCCAGGGGATCTTCCTGACCCATGGGTCATTGCAAATGGATTCTTTACTGTTTCAGCCACTTGGGAAGACCAAAATATACCAAGGTAGGGCTCAGTGATTTCACAGCTTATTGAAGAGTCATTTGTGAATAAACAGGGGGACATGGAACAACAGACTGGTTCCAAATAGGAAAAGGAGTACATCAAGGCTGCATATTGTCATTCTGCTTATTTAACTTATATGCACAGTACATCATGAGAAATGCTAGGCTGGAAGAAACACAAGCTGGAATCAAGATTGCTGGGAGAAACATCAATAACCTCAGATATGCAGATGACACCACCCTTATGGCAGAAAGTGAAGAGGAACTAAAAAGCCTCTTGATGAAAGTGAAAGTGGAGAGTGAAAAAGTTGGCTTAAAGCTCAACATTCAGAAAACGAAGATCATGGCATCCGGTCCCATCACTACATGGCAGATAGATGGGGAAATAGTAGAAACTGTCAGACTTTATTTTTCTGGGCTCCAAAATCACTGTAGATGGTGACCGCAGCCATGAAATTAAAAGATGCTTACTCCTTGGAAGGAAAGTTATGACCAACCTAGATAGCATATTCAAAAGCAGAGACATTACTTTGCCAACAAAGGTCTGTCTAGTCAAGGCTATGGTCTTTCCAGTAGTCATGTATGGATGTGAGAGTTGGACTGTGAAGAAGGCTGAGCGCTGAAGAATTGATGCTTTTGAACTGTGGTGTTGGAGAAGACTCTTGAGAGTCCCTTGGACTGCAAGGAGATCCAACCAGTCCATTCTGAAGGAGATCATCTCTGGGATTTCTTTGGAAGGACTGATGCTAAAGCTGAAACTCCAGTACTTTGGCCACCTCATGCAAAGAGTTGACTCATTGGAAAAGACTCTGATGCTGGGAGGGATTGGGGGCAGGAGGAGAAGGGGATGACAGATGATGAGATGGCTGGATGGCATCACTGACTCAATGGACGTGAGTCTGAGTGAACTCGGGGAGTTGGTGATGAACAGGGAGGCCTGGCGTGCTGCGATTCATGGGGTCACAAAGAGTCAGACATGACTGATTGACTGATCTGATCTGATCTGATGATCATCAACTGTCCCAGAATTATACATAGTAGGAACCCATCCCAAATACTTATACATGGCTATTTCAGCTTACATTTAAACTGATTAAGTTTAAAAACCAATCCCTAAATTGCATTGGCCACATTTCAAGCGTTCAATAGCCACATATGCCTAGTGTTTACTGTATTTGAAACTTTATATAACACTTCCTTCCTTAGAGGAAATCTCACTGGGTAAGGCTGAATTTAGTATAGCTAATCTTATGAGGCACTGAGGAAGGCCCAGTGCTTTTGAACTGTGGTTCTGGAGAAGACTCTTACAAGTTCCTTGGACAGCAAGGAGATCAAACCAGTCAATCCTTAAGGAAATCAACCCTGACTGGTACCTAGAAGGACTGATGCTGACCCTGGAGCTCCAATACTTTGGCCACCTGATATGAAGAGCTGACTCACTGAAAAAAAACTCATGCTGGCAAATATTGAGGGCAGGTGAAGGTAGTACAGGATGAGACAGTTGGATGGAATGATTGAGAAAATGGACATGAGTTTGAGCAAATTCTGGGAGATAGTGTGGGACAGGGAAGCCTGGCATGCTGCATTCCATGGGGTCACAAAGAATCAGACAAGACTTAGCAACTGAACAACAACAAATCTTATGTAAGTGTGCTCCATTATGCCCCTTAGGAAATTCTTTTACCCATTTCTTTGTTCACTCATCTGTAGGATGACCAACTTGTCCTGATTTCCCCTAGACTTTCCCTGTTTTAGCAGAGAAATGACACAAATCTTCCCAGCTCTCATGGAGATTTACATTGGGGATTTTACAGTGATTAATTCTTAAGTATGTCCTTGTTTATGTCTGTGATAGTTTACTCTAGAGTACTAGGATTTTACATTGATTTCCTACCTTGCACCTTGATCTTTCATGTGTTTGCTACTACTTCATTTCTTCATTGTTCTATGAGAAATATGGTCTTTCTTCATGGACGGGATTGTGCTTGTAATGTAAAATCATTTTCAGCCTCTTTCTAACTGGACTACAAAATGCAGACATTTCATAGAAAAATTATATATTGTCTTTTTGTGAATAAACTAGTATTTGTAGATTTGACCACTTGCTGGTGTTTACCTTGATTGTTCTGTGCTCATGTGCAGCTTGATTGACAACTCTTATACAGATGATTACCTGAGTAAACCAAAGTGACTTATTCTCATGGATATTAAGGCATCAGAATTTCTATTTGATTTTTCTCCATAAATGTTTTCAATCTTTCTGGTATCAAATCAAACTAAATCTTTTTTCTATCCC
This sequence comes from Bison bison bison, assembly GCF_000754665.1. Classification (NCBI taxonomy): domain Eukaryota; kingdom Metazoa; phylum Chordata; class Mammalia; order Artiodactyla; family Bovidae; genus Bison; species Bison bison. Next base: position 6,799,023 of record NW_011494708.1, on the reverse strand, counting down.
ATTTTGATGTGACAGAGGCAAAAATGTTCTGTCACTGTAACATTTAAGTGGGCAATTGCACAATGATTCTCTTTTTTCCACTTTGGCCACAGGTAAGAATTTTCTTTATAATAGTAGTAACACATAAGGTGTTCAAAGGTTCATAACCTATATTATTGGAGAGGAAGAAAATTTTGAGATGTCCTAAATCACCAGGAAGCAAACTGCATATTGGAATGGGATGGACAATGGCTGAGCAAAATTTGTGATATAAACTGATCATCAATAGTAGGAGCTTATATCATTTAGAATAGACTAAGTTGCAAGAAAATAAAATAGAACTACATATATTGTGACTCAATAGGATAATATTTTAATTTTGCTTTCATAACTCTCTTGGGGGATGTCTAGGTCTATAAGAATTGGGGTGGGGCTAGAGCTCATCATCAGTTCATTTAGGCACACAAGTAGATAGAGGTTCATCCATCTTCAATGACCTTTCAAGGTAACCATGTTTGCTCTGGTTATCTACTACTACATAAAACACTATTTCAAAACTTCAGGGTTGAAAAAAGAAACAAACAAAAACAAATTCACAATATACCAATAGCCTCTGGATTCACCTGGTCAATTCTTCTGCTGGTTTCATCTAAGCTCACTGATGTGACCGCTGCCATTTGTAGTGTCAGTTTGGTCTTCATTCACATGCCCAATGGCTGAGATGGAAAAGCTAGGATAGTTCAAGGCCGGCCAGAAACCCATGATGGCTGCATTCATGTGTCTGACAGCTCAGATGGCATTGCTGGACCAGCTGAAGGATGGCCAGGAATTTCACTTTCTTCACACTGTCTCTCCAGTAAGGCAGATGAAACTCTTTACACAGAGGTGGCAGATTCCAAGATGGTAAATGTTGGAGTTAATGGAATTCCTAGAGGCTAAATATTGAAATAGGACACACCATAGCAGTGATATTTTTATTTGCCCAAGCAACTCACATGCCCATAAGAAGTGTTCATCCTGATGGAAAGAGTTGCAAGAAATCTGTGACCAGATTTAATACCCAAAGCAACTGTCTCTACTCTGCTAACTGAATGGAGAATGATGATGAGAAGAACATAATGAGTTTTAATGAGTAGGTCTAGAAGTGGCACAAATTATTTCTATTCATATTCTGTGGCCACAGATTCTTCCCATTGTTGTCTGCATGTCACATTTGTAATGAAGATTATCATTTTCTCCCATAGTGAGGTCAATTATATTTCTATGGATCTTAAATTTGGGTTTGGTTACTGGATTATATTATGGGGCTTCCCTGGTGGCTCAGATGGTAAAGAATCTGCCTGCAATATAGGAGACCCAGGTTCAATCCCTGGGTCAAGAATATCCCCTGGAGGAAGAAATGGCAACCCACTCCAGTATTCTTGCCTGGAGAATTCCATGGACAGAAGAGCCCAATGGGCAACAGTCCATGGAGTTTCAAAGAGTTGGATATGTCTGAGTGACTAACACTCTTCATTGGGTTATATTATACTTTTTTGAACAAGGGATACAAGGAGAAACCTGAAAATCTGACTGAGCTTTGAGGTTTATCTTCTCTTGGTTCTCTTGGAAGATTCTGCTTACACTATTATCTGAAGTCTCAGATAATCTGTCGGATTCTAAGAGAAAGGTGACTCAGAATTTCCCCTTATACCAGAAGACAGCTACAAAACCTTCAGAAGGAGATTCACAGAGCAATGAGTGAACTCAGCAAAATCAAGAAAGATTCACAGTTGAGTCTTGTCTAATTCATTAACTTATAGAATCATGAGCTAAACAAATGATTGTCTTAAGCCACTAAATTTAGGAGTGTTTGGTTGCATACCAAAAGCTAACTAATACATACTCTATTATTTAGGACTCAGTTCAACCTAACTTACAAATGAAGCTGAAATGTGTATATTTTAATTGTGTGCTATGGACAAAGACAAACTCTCATTTAGATAAAGTAAGCAGGCTGCCACAATGCAAAATCTTATTCATCAAATATCTATTTGTACCCTTCTTTTCATGCATTCACAAAAATGCACTCAGTCTTCTCACCAGTTCCATCCAATTATTGCATTAATCTAAAATAAAGAAAGGCAAAGCAGAGTTTTCTGGTACTAGCATGTTCTTCACATATTGCCATGATATGGTTTTAATAGTAGGAAAACTCATAAAAATGCAGCTTATCTTTCTCTGTAAATTTCCCACTTCTGATACATAATTGCAGAGCAATAAAAATAGTATATAGTAAAAAATCTTATTTATAAAGGGAATCAAAATAAATACATAACAGTCATTCACCCATAGAAGTGACATAATAATGCTGAGAAACTGAGAAAATATTATATGACCCAGATTTTTTTTATACCCTGGATCTTCTCCTTATATGGAAGTTGCTTGTTCATGCTTTTATGTGGCACTGGCTCCATACTCTGGGTAGTTATTTCTTGTCCATTATTTGTAGGATCACATTTGAAGTAGTCATTAAGGAATAACTTGTGCTAGTTTTATTCTATCTAAAATGCATGTTTTTGCAGTCACAAAATTTCAAAAATCAGGCTCATGGTTTGTCTCAAAAACATCTCATGTTTCTGATCTTCTTTGCTTACTTTTAGTATCATATGCCAGTAATTTTCTTTGCATTTATTTCCAGGAAGAAGTTCTTAGAATCATTCTTGTATTTGCCTCTTTTTCCTCTTGCCTGTTTCACTTTAACAGGAGTTATTCAACTCTTACACCATATAAAACAATATAACTGGATAGAAAACTTTCTAGCCTACCATTGAGGATCCAAGAGCAGTTATTAACTTTACCACCTTTGCAAAACTGTTAATTCCATGATTCTTATTTCCTATAGCTCGGCTCTGAAATAACCAATTCTTACCTGGATAATTTGTCTTTATTAAAACCCTACTAAATGCAGCAATTGAGTCAACATACACTAAAATTTTATCTGGATGAGTGCTATCTGATCACTTATCCTGAACTACAGAAATGGTAGACTCTGAGTTACTGAAATCATAGTTTTACAAAGTGTTTTAAATCAATGTATGCCATTTTAATTCCTTCTAGTCTTTGGTATCATGTTAATAATTGCCTGCCATAAAACAACAAATACTTAAATATAGATTTAAATATTAATTAGTGTAGGTTAGGTAACACCAATCAGATTCAAACTTATAATGGTTCTATGCAATAAAAATGTATTTCTTGCTTACGTAAGAATCTTGGGCAGTATCCAGGTATTGAAGTGTTCTGTTTTACATATTCAGAGACTCAGGATAAAGACTGTATTATCATCTTCAACATGTTACTTCCTACTTCACCATCAGTTTCTCTGCCCATTCAGAAGAAAGAGGAAGTAGCAAGAAGAAGTTTAATGGGAAGTTTACTTGGGAAAAGGGGAGAGAAAAGTCGGCTTTTATTTTTCATTGGCAAGACCAGGAGGACATGATCACAGCAAACTTTAAGAGGGCTTGAGAAGTCTAGTCAAACTGTTTGTCCACAAAGAAGAGCCATATTTAATAATTGTTAATCTCAATTAAGTGGCTCAGATTGTAAAGAATTTACCTGCAACACAGGAGACCTGTGTTGGATCCCTGGGTCAGAAAGATCCCCTGGAGAAGGGAAAGGCTACCCACTCCAGTATTCTTGCCTGGGAAATCCCATGAACAGAGGAGCCTGGTGCGCTACAGTCCATGGGGTCAAAAAGAGACATACATGACTGAATAACTAACACTTTCACTTTTTTTTCAATCTTGTCCTGTTTAGGGAAAATATAGGTCAACTCAATATTTGTTCTTTCCATTTTCACAGCACCTATCAAATAGTTCTTACCAGGCTTTTCCTGCTTTGGTATAAGGTCATAATTGCTCAGTCTACTATTCCATTTGCCACAGTCTCCTCTTCCCTCTAATTTCTTCCTATGATAATTGCAATCTTGTACTTGAGGTAGTCAGCTTCTTCTGAACCCTTTTATCTTGGGTTAGATCAGGCAATTTTGCTAATAGATTCCGTCATATGAGTTTATTTATGGTTTTACTGTAGTTAATTTATCTTCCTCCTTACTCTGAGCAAGTATTTGAATTGAGCTTGTTTAACCTGAAATGATTTGGAGAAGGAAATGGCGACTCATTCCAGTGTTCTTGCCTGGAGAATCCCAGGGACGGGGGATTCCGTCCTGGGAATCCATGGGCTGCCGTCTATGGGGTCGCACAGAGTTGGACACCACTGAAGTGACTTAGCAGCAGCAGCAGCAGCAAGCTGAAATAATATCCTCACACACTACTTTTATCCTCACTGATAGAAGCAGTGATGCTATTCCTAAGCAGAAGAGTCCACAAATCTTTTCCACTCATAAGCTATGAATTAATGTATCTTGTAACACAGGTCATGTGCATCCCCAGACTACACTGTTAGGAGTCTTATAGGACAATTTCACACCTAGTGGAGTTTGCTGGCTGCTTACTGAATCTTTTAGCAACTTCTTAGAATTAAAAAAAAAAAAGTTACACTAAAGAACTGTACACTGAAATCATCAGTAAAGAAAATATGGCTTTGTCAATGAATTTTTTTCTACTTGAAACTATAAACAAAAGCAACTGAGTGAACTAATGTGGAAGCTTTCAAAGTTGGAAAACTATAAAGTAGGAATTTATAATGGGATAATTTAGGATTCCAGGAGAAGCCTAGCACCATAAATCATTCACAATCACCTAATAATGCTTTCTGCTTGATAAATACCAATTTTTTTTATAGTAAACAGGTTCATTTTGACAATAAAACCTGAATGCCATGTAGGGACAGATGCAAATTACTGGCACTTAATTCAAATTTTCTCTGAGCAGAGACTAAAATAGCAAACTCCAGAAAAATGAAGTCTGAAGGAACAGGCAAAGAACAGAAATCTAATGCTCCAGTTCAGTTCAATTCAGTTCAGTCACTCAGTCGTGTCCGACTCTTTGCGACCCCATGAATTGAAGCACTCCAGGCCTCCCTGTCCATCACCAACTCCTGGAGTTCACTCAGACTCATGTCCATCGAGTCAGTGATGCCATCCAGCCATCTCATCCTCTGTCATCCATTCTCCTCCTGCCCCAATCCCTCCCAGCATTAGAGTCTTTTCCAATGAGTCAACTCTTCGCATGAGATGGCCAAAGTACTGGAGTTTCAGCTTTAGCATCATTCCTTCCAAAGATATAAATTCAAATGCCTTATCTTGCCTAAAAATTACAGTTGAATACCTCAGAAATTGATCAGAAATGAATAGAATAGAAACATATTCAGTTTTTCAGGTTTTATTGTCAGAGAAAGCTGAGTTCAGGCTGTTAAAGTGTGTGATTTCTTCATTCTTAAAACAATCCCTAATCCTTAAAATTTAAATAAACAAGAATAGGCCTATGAAACAGAAAGACAGGGGAAACACACACACACACACACACACACACACACAATGGCATGGAGATTGAGGCAGTTATTCAAAAAACTTATTTAGAAAAGAAGAATCACTGAGAATGAACTGCAATGGGCAAGGCAAATTCTTTCCCAAAACAATAAAAGCCCCAAATTTTAAAACAAAATGGAAAAGAAATAAAAGACTTAAATAGCAACTCAGAAATAGCTTGTTTTTCCATTCCGACACATAATGATACCTGCTATGAACTAGTGTCCATTATGTGTTTAAAAATGGGAGCTTTTATTACACTTGCCTTAAACATTGTCCATATAAATATATTGGATATCCTGGGCTTAGTTTATCACTTAATGATAAGTTATCAGCTTTTGGGTAATTATGGTCAGATTTTACAAAGGATCCTCCCTATCATTCAGAGATCGTGGGTATGAAATTAAATCAAATAGCAGCTCAAATTTTAAAATAATTTAAGTATATATATATATTTATGGTGGTTTAGTTGCTAAATTCGGAGAAGGCAATGGCAACCCACTCCAGTACTCTTGCCTGTAAAATCCCATGGATAGAGGAGCCTGGTAGGCTGCAGTCCATGGGGTCGTGAAGAATTAGACACGACTGAGTGACTTCACTTTCCCTTTTCACTTTCATGCATTGGAGAAGGAAATGGCAACCCACTCCAGTATTCTTGCCTGGAGTATCCCAGGGATGGTGGAGCTTATGGGTTGCCGTCTATGGGGTCACACAGAGTCGGACATGACTGAAGCGACTTAGCAGCAGCAGCAGCAGTTGCTGAGTATGTCCAACTCTTTGTGACCCCTTGGACTGTAGCCTCCCAGGCTCCTCTGTCTGCAGGATTTCCTAAGCAAGAATACTGGCATACATTGCCATTTCCTTCTCCAGGATACATACTTATATCCATTGACATATTGTTAAGTCACTAACGAGAAGTATTATTTTTAATTGGGTAATTAAAGAATCAGACTGAGATTAATATTTATTGGTTGCTTTTCTCTTAATAATAGTTCGTATTTTCCAGCCATGTAGTTTTACTAAGATTAATCCTTCCCACCATGTTCAGAAATATGACTGATTGGCATAATCTAATTGAAAAATACCCCATCCCATGATTACAAACCCAATAAGATTCATGAAACTTCAGTATCTCCTTACTGCTAGATTTGAATATGTGAGTATGCAGCCTTAGGAAATACTAGAAAGATACCTATCAGAAGTAAGATGGGAGTTTTCCAAGAATGTATCCAAAATCAGTTGTTGAAAAGATATCAAGATGCCGAGTAGGAGGACATTGGACTCACTTCCACTCACAAACATATCAAAAGTACAACTAAATGTGTAGAGTGAATCTTGCTAAAATCTACCTGGGGACTAGCAGAACAGATGTTCTACCACCAAGGCTGTAAAGAAAGATCAACATAGAATCTAACTGAAAAGAAGCAGAAGCAATCTGATTGGGATCTGCAACCCTAGAGAGGGACACAGAACAGGAGTATATCACAGGTTACATGATCCAACTTCTATTACAGGATCAGATCAGATCAGATCAGTTGCTCAGTCATGTCCGACTCTTTGCGACCCCATGAATCACAGCACTCCAGGCCTCCCTGTCCATCACCAACTCCTGGAGTTCACTGAGACTCACGTCCATCGAGTCAGTGATGCCATCCAGCCATCTCGTCCTCTGTCATCCCCTTCTCCTCCTGCCCCCAATCCCCCCCAGCATCAGAGTCTTTTCCAATGAGTCAACTCTTTGCATGAAGTGGCCAAAGTACTGGAGTTTCAGCTTTAGCATCATTCCTTCCAAAGAAATCCCAGAGATGATCTCCTTCAGAATGGACTGGTTGGATCTCCTTGCAGTCCAAGGGACTCTCAAGAGTCTTCTCCAACACCACAGTTCAAAGGCATCAATTCTTCGGTGCTCAGCCTTCTTCACAATCCAACTCTCACATCCATACATGACCACAGGAAAAACCATAGTCTTGACTATATATCCAAAGGAAAAAAAAATACTGATAAAAAAAATGCATGCATGTATCTCAGTCTTCATAGCAGCACTATTTATGATAACCAAGAAGGCAGCAATCCACATGTTTATCAACAGATGAATGGATAAAGATTATATATATATATATATATATATATAT
>NW_011494708.1:6787945-6791334 GCF_000754665.1 Bison bison bison | reverse complement strand
TATGTTTCCACTTATATGTGGAATCTAGAATATAAATCAAATTAATGAAAGCAAAACAGAAGCACTCATAGAGAACAAAATAATGGTTACCAGTTGGTGGAGGGGTATAGAGAGGGAAAAGCTAGGGCAAGGGGTTTAAGAGGTACAAACTACTAGGAAATACATTAGTGAGTGAAGTGAAGTTGCTCAGTCATGTCCGACTCTTTGTGACCCTGTGGATCGTAGCCTACCAGGCTCCTCCATCCATGGGATTCTCCAGGCAAGAATACTGGAGTGGGTTACCATTTCCTTCTCCAGGGGATCTTCCCGACCCAGGGATCAAACCCAGGTCTCCCACATTGGGGGCAGATGCTTTAACCTCTGAGCCACCAGGGAACTACATTACACCAGGGAAGTAAATACATTCAGTTCAGTTCAGTTGCTCAGTTGTGTCCAACTCTTTTCGACCCCATGAATCGAAGCACGCCAGGCCTCCCTGTCCATCACCAACTCCTGGAGTTCACTCAGACTCATGTCCACTGAGTCAGTGATGCCATCCAGCCATCTCATCCTCTGTCATCCCCTTCTCCTCCTGCCCCCAATCCCTCCCAGCATCAGAGTCTTTTCCAATGAGTCAACTCTTCGCATGAGGTGGCCAAAGTACTGGAGTTTCATCTTTAGCATCATTCCTTCCAAAGAAATCCCAGGGCTGATCTTCTTCAGAATGGACTGGTTGGATCTCCCTGCAGTCCAAGGGACTCTCAAGAGTCTTCTCCAACACCACAGTTCAAAAGCATCAATTCTTCGGTGCTCAGCTTTCTTCATAATCCAACTCTCACATCCATATATGATCACAGGAAAAAACATAGCCTTGACTAGACAGACCTTTGTTGGCAAAGTAATGTGTCTGCTTTTGAATATGCTATCTAGGTTGGTCATAACTTTCCTTCCAAGGAGTAAGCGTCTTTTAATTTCATTAGAAATATGATTGAAGTGAAAGTGAAGTTGCTCAGTCGTGTCTGACTGTTTGCGACCCCATGTTCTGTAGCCTACCACCCTCTTCCATCCATGGGATTTTCCAGGCAAGAGTACTGGTGTGGGTTGCCATTTCCTTCTCCAGATGATCTTCCCACCCAAGGATTGAACCCGGGTCTCCTGCATTGTAGGCAGATGCTTTAGCATCTGAGCCACCAGAGAAATCAGGTGCCTGAAGAATATTTGTGACAAAAGGAAGAAGAACAGGAGAGAAACTAAGATTTAGTGACAGCTCCCAATTACCATGCAGTATGTTACTTTATTTCTCACCCTTGGTTTCTGCTAATCTTCACTATTACTCTCCAAGTAGGTGTGAAGATTTTCTTTGTTTGCATATATTCAACAAATATTTGAGTCTTTACTTGTGTCACATATTTTTAAGGATATATAGTTGGGTACACCGGGGAAGGCAATGGCACGCCACTCCATTACTCTTCCCCGGAGAATCCCATGGACAGAGGAGCCTGGTGGGCTGCAGTCCATAGGGTCTCTAAGAGTCAGACATGACTGAGCAATTTCACTCTCATTTTTCACTTTCATGCATTGGAGAAGGAAATGGCAACCCACTCCAGTGTTCTTGCCTGGAGAATCCCAGGCACAGGGGAGCCTGGTGGGCTGCCATCTATGGGGTCTCACAGAGTAGGACACGACTGAAGCGATTTAGAAGCAGCAGCAGCAGCTGGGTACACAAAAGTTACAGTCCCTTTTTTTGCATATTAAACTTCAGATGGCTAACTACCTTGCCCTGGATTTTGGAAAATAGTGTCCCTCCCTATACCCTTCTCCAAATAGAGGTAGGAGAATCTTGTGGGCAGAGGAGCCTGGTGGGCTAGAGTCCATAGAGTCGGAACACAAAGGGTCAGACACAACTGAAGCAATTAAGCACGCACACATGCAGACTGTAGAGTTAGTAATTATAGAGCTGAGATTTAAAGCCAGATATCAATAACTCCAAAGCTAAACATCTTTTTACTCCACTTAAGATACCCTCTGGCAGCATATGGATACCATCCGGTAGGAATGGAGCCAAGGCAAAAACAATACCCAGCTGTGGATGTGACTGGTGATAGAAGCAAGGTCCGATGCTACAAAGAGCAATATTGCATAGGAACCTGGAATGTCAGGTCCATGAATCAAGGCAAATTGGAAGTGATCAAACAAGAGATGGCAAGAGTGAATGTCAACATTCTAGGAATCAGCGAACTGAAATGGACTGGAATGGGTGAATTTAACTCAGATGACCATTCTATCTACTACTGCGGGCAGGAATCCCTCAGAAGAAATGGAGTATCCATCATGGTCAACAAAAGAGTCCTAAATGCAGTACTTGGATGCAATCTCAAAAATGACAGAATGCTCTCTGTTCATTTCCAAGGCAAACCATTCAATATCACAGTAATCCAAGTCTATGCCCCAACCAGTAATGCTGATGAAGCTGAAGTTAAACGGTTCTATGAAGACCTACAAGACCGTTTAGAAATAACACCCAAAAAAGATGTCCTTTTCATTATAGGGTATTGGAATGCAAAAGCAGGAAGTCAAGAAACACCTGGAGTAACAGGCAAAGTTGGCCTTGGAATATGGAATGAAGCAGGGCTAAAACTAAAAGAGTTTTGCCAAGAAAATTCACTGGTCATAGCAGTTACCCTCTTCCAACAACACAAGAGAAGACTCTACACATGGACATCACCAGATGGTCAACACCGAAATCAGATTGATTATATTCTTTGCAGCCAAAGATGGAGAAGCTCTATACAGTCAACAAAAACACAACCAGGAGCTGACTGTGGCTCAGATCATGAACTCTTTATTACAAAATTCAGACTTAAATTGAAGAAGGTAGGGAAAACCACTAGACCATTCAGGTATGACCTAAATCAAATCCCTTATGATTATACAGTGGAAGTGAGAAATAGATTTAAAGGCCTAGATCTGAAAGATAGAGTGCCTGATGAACTATGGAATGAGGTTCTTGACATTGTACAGGAGACAGGGATCAAGACCATCCCCATGGAAAAGAAATGCAAAAAAGCAAAATGGCTGTCTGAGGAGGCCTTACAAATAGCTGTGAAAAGAAGAGAAGCAAAAAGCAAAGGAGAAAAGGAAAGATACAAGCATATGAATGCAGAGTTCCAAAGAAGAGCAAGAAGAGATAAGAAAGCCTTCCTCAGTGATCAATGCAAATAAATTGAAGAAGACAACAGAATGGGAAAGACTAGAGATCTCTTCAAGAAAATTAGAGATACCAAGGGAACATTTCATGCAAAGATGGTCTCGATAAAGGACAGAAATGGTATGGACCTAACACAAGCAGAAGATATTAAGAAGAGGTGGCAGGAATACACAGAAGAACTGTACAAAAAAGATCTTCACGA
>NW_011494708.1:6772906-6787845 GCF_000754665.1 Bison bison bison | reverse complement strand
GCCAGCAAATTTGGAAAACTCAGCAGTGGCCACAGGACTGGAAAAGGTCAGTTTTCATTCCAATCCCAAAGAAAGGCAATACCAAAGAATGCTCAACTACCACACAATTGCACTCATCTCAGATGCTAGTAAAGTAATGCTCAAAATTCTCCAAGCCAGGCTTCAGCAATACGTACACTGTGAACTTGCTGATGTTCAAGCTGGTTTTAGAAAAGGCAGAGGAACCAGAGATCAAATTGCCAACATCTGCTGGATCATCAAAAAAGCAAGAGAGTTCCAGAAAAACATGTATTTCTGCTTTTTTGACTATGCTAAAGCCTTTGACTGTGTGGATAACAAACTGTGGAAAATTCTGAAAGAGATGGGAATACCAGACCACCTGACCTGCCTCTTGAGAAATTTGTATGCAGATCAGGAAGCAACAGTTAGAACTGGACATGGAACAACAGACTGGTTCCAAAAAGGGAAAGGAGTACATCAAGGCTGTATATTGTCACCCTGTTTATTTAACTTCTATGCAGAGTACATCATGAGAAACGCTGGACTGGAAGAAGCACAAGCTGGAATCAAGATTGCCAGGAGAAATATCAATAACCTCAGATATGCAGATGACATCACCCTTATGGCAGAAGAAGAGGAACTCAAAAGCCTCTTGATGAAAGTGAAAGAGGAGAGTGACAAAGTTGGCTTAAAACTCAACATTCAGAAAATGAAGATCATGGCATCTGGTCCCATCACTTCATGGGAAATAGATGGGGAAACAGTGGAAACAATGTCAGACTTTATTTTTGGGGGCTCCAAAATCACTGCAGATTGTGACTGAAGCCATGAAATTAAAAGATGCTTACTCCTTGGAAGGAAAGTTATGACCAACCTAGATAGCATATTCAAAAGCAGAGACATTACTTTGCTAACAAAGGTCCGTCTAATCAAGGCTATGGTTTTTCCTGTGGTCATGTATGGATGTGAGAGCTGGACTGTGAAGAAGGCTGAGCACAGAAGAATTGATGCTTTTGAACTGTGGTGTTGGAGAAGACTCTTGAGAGTCCCTTGGACTGCAGGGAGATCCAACCAGTCCATTCTGAAGGAGATCATCCCTGGGATTTCTTTGGAGGGAATAATGCTGAAGCTGAAACTCCAGTACTTTGGCCACTTCATGCGAAGAGCTGACTCATTGGAAAAGACTCTGATGCTGGGAGGGATTGGGGGCAGGAGGAGAAGAGGATGACAGAGGATGAGATGGCTGGATGGCATCACTGACTCGATGGACGTGAGTCTGAGTGAACTCAAGGAGTTGGTGATGGACAGGGAGGCCTGGCGTGCTTCGATTCATGGGGTGGCAAAGAGTCGGTCACCACTGAGCGACTGAACTGAACTGAACTGAACTAACATACCCTAAGTAAACCACGAAGAACATTGAGGTTCAGTCTACTCTATGAACCCCAGAAGGTCAGAGGACTGATCTTAAGGCTGCAAGAACTAACGCATAAGCTTTAAGTGTATAGACATCAAAAGCAGAGATAAATTATGAAAATTAAATTCACATAACTTTTTTTTAAATTTTATTTTATTTTAAAACTTTACATAATTGTATTAGTTTTGCCAAATATCAAAATGAATCTGCCACAGGTATCCAAAAATGACTCACAATTTTTATTTTAACCTAATAATTGAAAGAGAGTTCAGGCAAGAAATCTAAACATTGGTGTTTTTACCTACTGTATAAATTCTTTCTGCAAGGTAGCTGCATATATATTTATGTGTGGTAATTAGTTATTCTCTCAGGAATAACATGAGTGCTGAACATTGCAATTGAACTTTATGTACATTTTCATATAATAAGTTCACTAATATCCCCAATGACAGGTATGCTGTTATAAATATATTTAGAGGTAAATTATTCAAATAGTTCCTATAGGCACTGAGATGTTAGAGAAAATTACAAAAAAAATCATGAATTTTTAAATTTTTGGAGCTTTTATTTTTGTTTTTTGATATTTGATAAACAGGTGAATATTATTAATATTATGCTATATATGAATGCCACTGACTCAGCAATGCCCAGGCAATGAAGAATTTCTTATATTTGTATTTTCAATTTAATTACATTTTCAATCTAGTAGGAAGTGAAAACCAAAAACTAACGGTTATCACCTTTGATGTACCTTAGGAATTTGTTGTAAAAAGCTTTCCAAAAGTAAGTAATAACAAATTGTTTCTGTCCTGTATTCTTTCAAGTGGGGTTTCTCAGGTGGTGTTAGTGGTAAAGAAACCTCTTGCCAGTGCAGGAGATATAAGAGATGCGGGTTCCATCCCTGGGTCAGAAGATCCCCTGGAGGAGGGCACAGGCAACCCACTCCAGTATTCTTGCCTGGAGAATCCCATGGACAGAGGAGTCTGGCGGGCTGCAGTTCAGTGAGTCGCAGAGTTGGATGTGACTGAAGCAACTTGTCACACATGCACACATTCTTTCAACTATGATAAAAATAATCCAGTATTTTAATTTCAAGAGTTTATTTTACATGAGTCAGATCTAATTTTCTTAAATTTTATGAATTTAATCAGTTATCTTATAAAGGAGAAAATCAATTTAAGGAAATAGAATTTTAGAATTCAGACAATATATTGAGTATTTTTATTATTAATACTCAAAAAACTTGAGTAGATTCATAATTAATTCTATAAATATATTTGCTTATCTAGAAAGCTGCTCATGGGTTATGTACATGTTTATTTAACTTCTGGATAACATAAACTTTCTTGCATAAATTCAGATTAAGGTAGAAATTCTCAGTGAACTGACACTTAAATATGAACTGGTAGTATAAGGTGTTTATTAAGTGTCAAGATGGTCATTAAGAAAATGAATGTGCAAATCTTATGTTTGGTACTTAGTAGGTATATATTTTTAGACATGTGACAACTTTTTTAAGCCTCTGTCTCCCCCTGTGTTAGTCATCTTAAAGATTTTGTGTTGAGAATAAAGAAGGCACATATCTGGCACAATGCTGGGACTAGGGAACACTCAATGAGTTTATTTTCACATTTATATAGAGAGAATTTGGGTATATATTTAATTTCTTTTTAAGTTGAAGTATAGATGATACGTAATATTTTATAGCTTACAGATGTACAATATAGTGAGTCACAATTTTTAAAAGTTGTATTCACTAGTTTATTGGATTTATATTTTTAAATGATTTAATTTTACTGGGATAAAGTGAAGAAAATAACAAATATTGCCTTTAAATATTTTATATTGAATTAACCCAGACAACAGAATTATTCTGTATCCCAAGTCAGTAAAATAAATTATACTTTAGTTCAATAGTAAAAGGAATTCATTTCCAGTTTGATAGCTTCACATAAATTATATGAAAGCATTCTAGGGCATACAAATGACTGAAAAATGTGAGAACTTTCATAATTATAAATAAAATTTTAGGTATATTTGAACCAGAACATGCAGCTTTTTCACTGACCAGAGGTCAATGAATAACAAATGCCCTAAGAAAAGAGCTATACTTGATTTATTTTTTTCTGTTCTAGGAACCATTATTTCTAGCTGCTTAATGCTGAACAGAGAATAGTGACTCCTTTTGCAGATGAGTGGGAAAATTTATACATCTGAAAGGTTAATATTTCCATTCTCTTGGAATCTGCCTCTATGTAGCCCTGAGCATCCTTGTCTACATTTTCTTTACTACTCCTAGATTGCCATTGTTATCTGTGTCAGGGATGTGGAATTCATAGAATGAAGCCTTTTCCTTTTAAAACAAGAAGTAATTGCTTTCTTTTCTGTTTTAGATGTCATTCATCATGAGTATAAAGGAAAAATGCAAAACTAAGGTCATTGATTTCTGCATTGAAGAACTATCAGTACCAATGATTTATATCACAGTATTATTACTTGAAAGATGTCAAATGATATCTGTGAAATAATTCAGAATGGTTTAGTCATTTTCAATTGCCAGCTGTATGAGAGTTATGTTCTTAGGTAGCATAAAGTAGGCCACACAGATTTCCTGTTTCAGGAAAGCTTCTTTTCTAACTCCTCTAAGTCATCATGGTAAGAGAAAATAATTTTTTTGATAGGAAATAATAACAACATCCTAATTAAGACACTGAATGCTGTTTAATTCCTAGTGTCAGCTGGTGCTATTTGCCCTGTGCCTGCGTCATAGTTTCTACTAGTTGATACTCTTTCCTATTTATTAACTTTGATCATTCATATCCATTTGGCAAGTTGTACTGTGGACTGATCTGTGATACAGTTTGGCACCTTGAATAAATATACTCACGTTAATCTCTGATGTGATAAAATGATCTGTTTTTTATATCACATTCCAATGAGACTGCATGCCATTCTCAGAGAGATGTGATTTTGAACTGGTAAGACATGAGAAATTGGCATTGGGAATAAGTAGCTCTCAGGTCAAAGTCATCAAACCGGTTTTATTTATTTATTTTTTTGCCACTTTTTGGCTGTAATTCTTCTTTACTCCAGATGGCTTTGTTTTTTAGATGTTTGTGAAAATAATAGATAAGTATTTCCCATCTGAAATTTTTCTTGCGTCTTATCCTGTAATGTACCTTGTCCAAGTTTCTAAACAGGTGAGGATAGTTAATTTGTTCTTATAAAGAGTTTGTAGTTTATTTTGTACTAAATTAAATAAATTAATTAAAATTAAATTAATTAAAATTAAAATAAATTAAATAAATTAAATTGTACCATCATGCTATTTGATTTAACCATAAGTTTACCTTATTCATTTCTGTAGTAGTTTCTGTTGTGCTAGTCTATGGAAATGTAAAGATGAAATGATATAGTCCCAGGTTACAAAGTTTGTGCATATGAAGCCCAGTAACTATAGTACGTGTAATAATTCTACATTGGCACTCTGCATTGGATTTAATACACATATGGAAAAGTACAAAGATATATTTAGGTATAGAATAATGAAGAAATGCTTTACTGGAGGGAAATTAAAAGATTTAAGGATGAAGGTATTTGAGCATCAAGAATGTGAGAGGAGTTGGAAAGGAGAAGAGTTAGAAACATACGAAGGACTAAATAAAATCATAAATGTGTTAATAAAGTTTTTGTTTTAACACTCAAAATTTGCATATTAATTTCTTATCAAAGTCTTCATTTTAATATGGAAATGCAATTAGATATTTAAGAATTGAATTAGATACTTTAGATTGAAACCTTCAAACTTATTAATATTTGGGGACACATTTATGACTCTAACTTTATTATTAGAAATTTACAGAAATGTGACATATATCAATTATTATGCTGGGAGTAAAAATATCCACAATAATCTAACCATGTGTGCATGCATGCTCAGTCATGTCTGACTCTTTGTGATTTCATAGACTGTAGCCTGCCAAGCTCCTCTATTCATGGAATTTTCCAGTAAAGAATTCTCCAGTGAAGAATACTGGAGGGGTTGCCATTTTCTACTCTAGGGGATTTTCCTGACCCAGGGATCAAACCCGCATCTCTTGCATCTCCTGCATTGGCAGGCAGATTATTTACCACTGCACCACCTGAGAAGCCCCAATAAGGCCATAAACATCTATAAAATGAACAGTATATTGAGTATGGTCGTTTATGAATGGACATAAGTTCTTGCCCTATTCCTGGTAAAATTCTCCTGAATCTCTCCATTCAGGCTGAGTCTGATTCAGCTCTACTGGTGTTCATATGCAGTTCTGTAATTCTAGGTTTATATGAGATATATAATGTAAATTTTAATAGCTGAAAGTGCTATTTTTTCCAAATGTTTTCCAAATATCAAATTTCTTTTTTATTCCAGCTAAGGGTTCTAACAATTTTCTAACAACTTTCCACATATTCATAAAAAATTTAAAGAAAGGAATGAGGAACTAGGGATCTGTAGGAATTTCCACAAAATATTTTAAGAAATTCACCCATTTACTAAAAAAAAAACTTTCTACAGATTTTGTATATTCCCAGTTACCTACCAAGCTAAGACTCTGTAAAGGTTATGTTCTCTATTACTAGGACAGGTTTAAGGTATTAATAAATCTTGTTTTATTAACATATTCCCTGGTGATAATCTCGAGAGTTCAATACAGGAAATGTTATGGCTGTGGTGTGGCGCCTATCTGATTTGAATGATCTGTTTGACATCAAGAGGTACTTGAAAATGTGTGTGGAGAGCTCAAGAGTTGATAAGATGATATAATAAGGCTTCCAATAAACCAACATCATATCATTTAGATAGACAAAGTATGGGTTCAAGTAAAAAAAATTGTAAACTAATAATGAATATATTTTTTATAACTTTCCGTACCAAACTTCATGGACACCTTTCCTCTTTGTACATCCTCTACTTTATGAAGGCCTGCCTTGTCAAGCTCATTATCAGTTTATCAGTTCCATGATTTGGCTATTAAGAAAAAAAGCATTCTGTATCTATCTATGCTTGTATAAACTTGCAGCTTCTTATCTTATATGTATTAAAATACAGTGCTATTACTCTTGTTTTTCATACTCAGATTGGCCCAGATGCCCAGTGAAAGCCACTTTAAGCTGGCTTCTGTGTCCTTTTTATGTGACCCCAAGATTATTTGAGTACTTCCTTAACATCTGGTGCAGTTCAATGATAAGGATCATGTTATAGTTTTCGTGGGATAGCATTGGAGTTCTGTTATGTTTGGTTGGTGGTGGTGTTTTTAGTGGAAAAATGTATTTGGAAACCAAGATCAAGGTGCTAGTAACACTTACATTATTATTTAATTGATTTATGATATAAGAGCTTGGGTACTATTCTACTGTATATATGTAACATGATTTATAAAGCCAGCCTTCTGTTAATAGACACTTGGAGTGTAATAGTGCTTCTCACTATTACAAACTGTGCTGCAGTGAATATTTTTGCATATATATATAGCAGTATTATTAATGTCATAATTGAGAACTAAGCTAAAAAATTTCATGAGGTGCAACCTGATATTTCCTCATGTCATCTAACTTAATCTATTCTGTACTAATCTTTATCTTTCAGGGAAATTATATCTTGGCACTGTTCATAAGGCCCCTAACCCAATTTTCTAGTGTTTATAGTCTGGTTATCCTTGGTATAATTGTTTTTAAGATAAAGGGGAGACTTAAAACTTAAATGACCACAGCCTGGTGTCAACCATGTAAATCCATCCCATAACTATGGGAGATTTTATTCTCTGGCTGAATTTTTTCTTGTTACTCAGATTGAACTTAACATCAGAGGAAAATTTTCATTTTTGGCCAGAGTCAGAACAAGTATTATTAATTGGCCAGGTGAGAGGATCCCACCTAGTAACATCAAGAGTAGCCTGAATAGAACTGAACTTTCTTTTTTCTAAAACAAATTCCCTAAGGGCCATCCAATTAGAGCCTTGAAGTGGAGAAATCCACCAAGTAATCTAGAAGTGCCCAGATACAGGTAAGTGCCCACAAACACAACAATTGGACTGATTTTTAAAACTAGCATAGGATTGTGTCCATGATAGAAAAACATTTAATTTACATGCAAAAGTCCAAGAAGACAAGAAAACAATGATCATAGGAATCAGGTCCAGCATCTTGGGTAATTTGTCTATTTCCGATGTCATCTTCTTCTCATCCTGGTGTATGTGTAGGTTTCTCTGTTTGAGCATTATTTTAAGGCGAGTTTGAGGTTGGTAGTTCTCTCTATAGATCAGTCCTGTGTAGGGGACTTGGAAGTGGGAATTAATCCAAGAGTCAATTTTCCCTTCAATTTTACTGCGAGTGAGTAGTTAAGAGTACCTAATAAAGGTCCTTCCATTCAGGTTGGACTGAGTCCTTTAAATTATGCTTTTCCTAGAACACATAATTCCGTGGTTGCAGGTCATGGGGCATCTGATCTTTATCCAAAGATTAATGAGATAAGCTTCAGAAACAAGAGTGTCTTTTTAATAATTTGATGAAACTTTACGTTAATATAGTATAACTGTAAGGAGCTATCCAGGAATGAGTCAGTAAATGCAGACCTCCATTAACAAAATTTGGATTTAACATTCATTGAAAGATAATCTTTTTTTTTCCTCTAAAGTTACCCTTATTTCTGCCAAATATATCCAAATTAAGACTAATTTGTTGCAGAATAGTCTGGCCTCAGTAAACTTGACCTGATTAATTTGGCTATAACTATATGATTAAATAATAAATAAAAAATATATGATTAATTATAGTTATATCCAAATTAATCAGGTCAGGTTTATTGAGACCAGACTTATTCTGCAACAAATTAGTCTTATATGACACCACCCTTATGGCAGAAAGTGAAGAGGAACTAAAAAGCCTCTTGATGAAAGTGAAAGAGGAGAGTGAAAGGTTGGCTTAAAGCCAAACATTTGTAAAACGAAGATCATGGCATCTGGTCCCATCACTTCATGGGAAATAGATGGGGAAACAGTGGAAATGGTGTCAGACTTTATTTTTTTGGACTCCAAAATCACTGCAGATGGTGACTGCAGCCATGAAATTAAAAGACGCTTACTCCTTGGAAGGAAAGTTATGACCAACCTAGATAGCATATTCAAAAGCAGAGACATTACTTTGACAACAAAGGTTCGTCTAGTCAAGGCTATGGTTTTTCCTGTGGTCATGTATGGATGTGAGAGCTGGACTATAAAGAAAGCTGAGGACGGAAGAATTGATGCTTTTGGACTGTGGTGTTGGAGAAGACTCTTGAGGGTCCCTTGGACTGCAAGGAGATCCAACCAGTTCATTCTGAAGGAGATCAGACCTGGGTGTTCTTTGGAAGGAATGATGCTAAAGCTGAAGCTCCAGTACTTCAGCCACCTCATGTGAAGAGTTGACTCATTGGAAAAGACTCTGATTCTGGGAGGGATTGGGGGCAGAGGAAAAGGGGATGACAGAGGATGAGATGGCTGGATGGCATCACCAACTTGATGGACGTGAGTCTGAGTGAGCTCCAGGAGTTGGTGATGGACAGGGAGGCCTGGCATGCTGTGCTTCATGGGGTCCCAAAGAGTCAGACACGACTGAGGGACTGAACTGAACTGAACTAATAATTAATCATATAGGCTTTTGCTTTACTATATTTTTAATTGAATTTATTTTTATTTAAAGGATAATTGCTTCATCCTTTGGTTAGTTGGTTTCTACCATACATCAACATGAATCAGTCATAGGTACACATATGTCCCCTCACTCTTGAACTTCCTTCCCACCCCCAACTACTTTCCACTCCTCTAGGTTGTTATAGAGCCCTCGTTTGGGTTCGCTGAGTTTTATAGCAAACTCCCATTGGCTATCTCTTTTACATATGGTAAGTGTATATGTTTCTATGTTACTCTCTCATATAAGGAATCTTAGACTGAGCTTTTAAAAGTTGTCTCAGGGCTAGGAAAGTCACAGCAAGTGGGCTTATTTCTTTATAGATGTAGGTCAATTAATTCCTTTTAAAGTCCCCAAAATACCTTAAAATTTCTATACCTGTTGATGAAGTAGCCTTCCTAATTTATCTGTGAAGAATCTGTATATTTCACAATTGCAAAGTATATATGGAATATAATGCTTTTTCTTTAAATTTGAATTTTTATTTCTGGCTTTATTATGCTAAATTTTTATGTAAGAAAATAATGATAACCTTAAAATAACTGCTTTCTTCCTGGGACTTTTAAAATAAATATATACTTAGCAGTAGTTCTCAGGTTCCATATACATTCTGTTTCAAGTGCAACACCAAAAAAAATACATTATATATTCCCTTTGGTTTTAGCTTCCTGCTAATTTTTGTCTCTCTTATATATTCAATTTTATTTAGCTTTCATTTTATGTCAGATATTTTATACAAATATTAGGTTACAGCTCATGGACACTTAGCATTCTCTGAACGTATTTCAAGAATTTAGCAAATGATGTGATATTTAGAATCTTTGCTTTTCCTATATGTCTATACACATAAAGATGTTTTCTTAGAAGAATTAGCTATAATTTTGGATTTTGTGCTCTCTCTCTCATGTACATGTATCCCCCCATCCCAAACACCCCTCCCACCTTCCTCCCATCCCATCCCGTCCCTCTGGGTCGTCCCAGTGCACTGTCTTTGAGTGCCCTGTTTCATGCATTGAACTTGGACTGGTCATCTGTTTCACATATGGTAATATACACGTTTCAATGCTATTCTTTCAAATCATCCCATCCTTGCCTTCCCCACAGAGTCTGTTCTTTATATCTTTACATCAAAATTTGATGATTTGGAGCTATTATATTCTATGGTTTCTGAGTTTTTAAAATTTTATTCCAAAATGAACTAGTATTTTCAGGAGATGGAAAATGGATAAATTACTATTGTGGCTGTGACATATAAGCAAAAACTTGATAGCTTACGGTAACATAGATCTGGCTTTCAGGCTTTCCAAATAGGTTTCATAATGCTAAAATGAAGATTTCACTAGGGCTTCATTCCTTTTTGGAGGCTCTAGAAGATAATGTTTCCTTGTCTTTTATAGTTTCCAGAGATTTCCCACATTCCTTAATTCATTATCTCATTTCATCTTTAAAGGTCACAAGGATCATTTATTGATAAGTTTTTCTCCTATCACATTGAAAGTGAAAGATGTTTAGTTGTGTCCAAATCTTTGTGAATCCATTGGTGATACAGTCCATGGAATTCTCTAAGCCAGAAGACTGGAGTAGGTAGCCTTTCCCTTCTCCAGGGGATCTCCCCAACCCAGGAATTGAACTCAGGTCTCCTGCATTCAAGGTGAATTCTTTACCAGCTTAGCCACAAGGGAAGCCTTATCATATTACTCCTACACAGACTCTTTTCAGCCTCCCTCTTCTACATTTAAGGATTCTGCCATTACATTAGACCAAGCCAGATTATCTTTGATAATTTCATTATGTCTGAAGAACTATGGACAGAGGTTCATAACAGTGTACAGGAGGTGTTGACCAAAGCTATCCCCAGGAAAAAGAAACGCAAATGCAAATTGGTTGTCTGAGGAGACCTTACAAATAGCTGAGCAAAGGAAAAGTGAAAGACAAAGGAGAAAAGGAAAGATATACTCATCTGAATGCCAAGTTCCAAAGAATAGCAAGGACAGACAAGAAAGCCTTCTTAAGTGAACAATGCAAAGAAACAGAGGGAAAAAAATAGAATGGGCAACACTAGAGATCTCTTCAAGAAAATTAGAGACACTAAGGGAACATTTCATGCAAAGATGGGCACAATAAAGGAGAGAAACAATATGGAGCTAACAGAAGCAGAAGAAATTAGGAAGAGGTGGCAAGAATATACAGAAGAAATGTACAAAAAAGGTCTTAATGACCCAGATAAACATGATGGTTATCACCTAGAGCCAAATGTGAAGTCGTCTGGAAGTCAAGTGGGCTTTAGGAAGCATTACTACGAACAAAGCTAGTAGAGGTGATGGAATTCCAGCTGAGCTATTTCAAATCCTAAAAGATGATGCTGTTAAAGTTCTGCACTCAATATGCTAGCAAATTTGGAAAATTCAGCAGTGGCCACAGGACTGTAAAATGGTTTCATTCCAATCTCAAAGAAGGGCAATTGCAAAAAAATATTAAAACTACCACACAATTGTGCTCATTTTACATGCTAGCAAGATAATGCTCAAATCATTCAAACTAGGCTTCAAGAGTACATAAACTGAAAACTTGCACATGTAGAAGCTGACTGTAGAAAATGCAGAGGAACCAGAGATCAAATTGCCAACATCTGTTGGCTCATAGAAAAAGCAAGAGAACTCCAGAAAGAAATCTACTTCTGCTTAATTGAGCATGCTAAAGCTTTTGACTGTGTAGATCACAACAAACTGGAAAATTCTCAAAGATTTGAGAATACCAGATCACCTTACCTTCCTCCTGAGAAAGGTCAAGAGGCAACAGTTAGAACCAGACATGGAAAAACAGACTGCTTCAAATTGGAAAAAGAGTATGAGAAGGCTTTATATCACTCTGCTTATTTAACTTAAATGCAGAATACATCATTCAAAATTCTGGGCTTGATTAATCATAAGCTGGGATCAAAATTGCTGGGAGAAATATCAATAACCTCTAATATGCAGATGATACCACTTTAATGGCAGAAAGTGAAGATGAACTGAAAAACTTCTTGATAAATGTGAAAAAGCAGAATGAAAAGGAGGGCTTAAAACTCAACATTAATAAAAACAAAAAACAAAGGAAACTAAGATCATGGAATCTGGTTCCATCATTTCAAGAAAAATAGATTGGGGGAAATGGAAACAGTGACAGACTTTATTTTCTTGGGCTCAAAAATCACTGTGGACAGTGACTGCAGACATAAAATTAAAAGACACTTGCTTGTTGAAAGAAAAGCTATGAGAAACCTAGACAGTGTATTAAACAAACAAAAAACAGACACATCACTTTACTGACAAATATCCATAACTCAAAGCTATGTTTTTTCCACTAGTTATGTACAGATGTGAGAAGTGGACCATAAGGAAGGCTGAAGCTGAAGAATTGATGCGATTGAACTCTGATGTTGGAGAAGACTCCTGAGAGTCCCTTGACTAGTAAAGAGCTCAAGTCAACCCTGAATATTCATTGGAAAGACTGATGCTGAAGCTGAAGCTTCAATACTTTGACCAGCAGATGTGAAGAGCTGACTCTATGGAAAAGACCCAAATTCTTGGAAAGATTGAAGGCAGTAGGAGAAGGGGCTACAGAGAATGAGACACTTGGATGGCATCATTGAATCAATAGACATTATTTTGAGCAAACTCCAGGAAGATAGTGAGACAGGGAATTCTGGTGTGCTACAGTCCATAGGTTTGCAAAAATCAGACACAACTCAGAGACTGAACATCAAATCTCCTTATGTTAAGGTCATTTGGTTAGTATCCTTAAATCCCTTTGCCAAAAAAGGGATAGAATTCACAGATTCTGGAAATTCAGTTCAATTGAGTTCAGTTCATTTGCTCAGTCATGTCCAACTCTTCGCAACTCCATGGAGCATGCCAGGCCTCCCTGTCCAACACCAACTCTCGTAGCTTACTCAAACTCATCTCCATTGAGTCAGTGATGCCATCCAAATATCTCATCCTCTGTCATCTCCTTCTCCTCCAACCTTCAATCATACCCAGACTCAGGATCTTTTCAAATGACTCAGCTCTTTGCATCAGGTGGTCAAAGTATTGGAGTTTCAGCTTCAACATCAGTCCTATCAATGAACACACAGGGTTGATCTCCTCTAGGATGGACTGGTCGGATCTCCTTGCAGTCCAAGGGACTCTCAAGAGTCTTCTCCAACACCACAGTTCAAAAGCATCAATTCTTTGGCACTCAGCTTTCTTCATAGTCCAACTCTCACATCCATACATGACTAGTGTAAAAACCATAGCCTTGATGAGATGGACCTTTCTTGGCAAAATAATGTCTCTGCTTTTTAATATGCTGTCTGGAAGTTAAAATGTGAATAGCTTTGGAATGCCTTTAATTCTATCTCTAGCAGAAGAAACCTAGACATCGTGTTAAAAAGCAGAGATATTACTTTGCCAACAGGTCCATATAGTCAAAGCTATGGTTTTTCCAGTACCAATGTATGGATGTGAGAGTTGGACCACAAAGAAGTCTAAGCACCAAAGAATTGATGCTTTTGAACTGTGGTTTTGGAGAAGACTCTTGAGAGTCCCTTGGACTGCAAGAAGATCAAACCAGTCAGTTCTAAAGGAAATAAATCCTGAATATTCATTAGAAGGACTGATGCTGAAACTGAAGCTCCAATACTTGGGCCATCTGATATGAATAGCTGACTCACTGGAAATGAGTCGAATGCTGGGAAAGATTGAGAGCAGGAGGAGAAGGGGGCCACAGAAGATGAGATGGTTGGATGGCATCACCAACTCAGTGGACATGAGTTTGAGCAAGCTCTGGGAGATGGTGAAAGACAGGGAAGCCTGGCGTCCCAAAGTCCATGGGGTTGCAAAGAGTTGGACACAACTCAGCGACTGAACAACAACAACAGAAGAAAGTGATTATTTTTCTATCTTCTAAAATACATATTCAAACTTTATCCTAAAACTATTTTAAATATACCATCATTTGAATTAAAATATTTAATAAAAATGAGTCAGAACAGCTGGAGGGAAGAGGACTTATAGAATGGCAGTGTAAATAGCTCAGTAACTCTCTCCACAGCAAAGCAACAATTTAATCAGTGAATTATAATTTTAAAAGATCTTTCAATTGGCTCAAAATGGGGACATTTATATATATGGGAAATATATTAGTGCTTATGTAGGCCGAAGTTTAGAGTGGGACAGAAATGGAAATTGACTGCTAAGTAGCCCAGGATTTCCTTATAGAAATGAAAATATTATAATATTTGATTGTGGTAATGTTTGAATAATCCTGTGAATTTGCTAAAAATATTGAAGTACATAAACTGACAGTTACATGGTATAAAATTTATATCATTCTATTTCCTTCCTTACCAGGATACAACTCCTGTATGTTTAATTTTTTGCCTCTTATCTCTATATTTGATATTAAATTTTGACAAAATTCATTTCTGGTTCTGCTATAGATAGTTTCTTATTTTAAAATATTCTATTTATTTCCAAAAATTCAATTTTGAACCAGTTTGATTTAAAAGAACAGATAAAAGGCACAATCAGATCAGATCAGATCAGTCGCTCAGTTGTGTCCGACTCTTTGCAACCCCATGAATCGCAGCACACCAGGCCTACCTGTCCATCACCAACTACCGGAGTTCACTGAGACTCACGTCCATCAAGTCGGTGATGCCATCCAGCCATCTCATCCTCTGTCGTTCCCTTCTCCTCCTGCCCCCAATCCCTCTCAGAATGAGAGTCTTTTCCAATGAGTCAACTCTTCACATGAGGTGGCCAAAGTACTGGAGTTTCAGCTTTAGCATCATTCC
>NW_011494708.1:6766364-6772665 GCF_000754665.1 Bison bison bison | reverse complement strand
TCCAAGGAGTAAGTATCTTTTAATTTCATGGCTGCAGTCACCATCTGCAGTGATTTTGGAGCCCAGAAAGTGATATTTTATATAAATATGAATAAATTCTGGACTAATACAAAGGCGATTATACTTTTTACATTATGTATGAGCAATTTAAATGCAAGTGAACCAGGTTCACAATACCTTGGAATGGAGAGAAAGTTTGAAATAGCTCAATTACCAGAACTTACACAAATTTTGCTTATTTTGCCAAAAATTCCCAAAATGAATCCTACGAAAGTCTTGTGGTCAATGTTTTGTTGTTAGAATAACTACATATTGAATAGATAAGTAAAGATAATTATTACATAAAAATATTTGGTAATGTTCATTTTATTGCAAGTATCTCATCCCAATAATTTTCAGTTCTTGTTAATGTTAAAGCTACCTTTTTTCTTATTATACTCAAACAATTCTTAGCTCTTCATATGAGGACTTCTGAAGCAAAATTTCATGTAATCAGCAAAAATAGCATAATTTAAAAACACATGATATGGCATATAATATTAAATTAATCTGAGACCTTAAATAAATATAAATAAACAGAGGTTAGGAATTATTAGATATTTTCCAAGCACTATTATTTGGTAGTATTTTTAGAGCATAACTATACTGGTTTATAGGTCAGCATCCTACTCTTCATTTAATTAAAAGATAGTTAATGATAAAAATACTATGAGAAAATTCTTAGATTGTTATTGGTAGCTTTTATATTAAATAAAACATACTGAGCAACGAAAAATATTATATTTTTTCTAATAGCCTACTTTTTCCTTATAAAAGATTTTACAGAAGAAAAAAATAATTGGAAACACTCTCAGAAGAAACCTACCAAAGAAGTTTGAATGAATGTTTAACCAGGAAGGTCAAGTTTTGTTGTTATTGTTTTGTTGGTTTACTAGAGTTAACTGTTCGAATTTATTTAAAATCTTCAAGAGCACATAGCAAAAAAGAACAATAACATCTAAAACATCTCATTTGAATATACATATTGATCATTTATGTTTTCCAAAAAATCACTGAAAATGTACTCAAAGATGAAAAAAGCATTAGACATCAATATTAATAATCACATCAGAAAAATATTTTTTTTTTAAATAAGTAATCCAGGACTTCCCTGGTGCTCCAGTGATTGAGACTCCAAGCTTCCAATGCAGGGAGTGCAGGTTGGATCCCTGTTTAGATAACTAAGATCCCACAAGCCATGCAGCATGGCCAAAAGATACACACACACACACACACACACACACACACACACATATATATATATACACATATACATATATATGTATATGTAGTAAAATTAAATAAGTAGCACAGACATGAGTGATAACTGACTTAGGCAGGTATTGGAAGATATAATTTAGTTGACTACAGAGGAAGAAAAAATTGTGAACTCAATCAAATTGTCCCACAAAACCTCTTTAGAAGCTCAACATTTAGACAAACCAGGTCCCACAGAAGGCAGAGGAGGATATCAGTTTTCAAGTAGAAAGATCAACTGAAACTAGGTGTTCTCAACACAGTCCTTCCAATGAACACCCAGGACAATCAGGGAAAATCAACTCAACTGTAGAAAACCATGATCTGCTGCTTTTTTATATCATGCAACCAAACCACCACTATTACCCCTCCCCACACACTCAAGTCACTTTCTAACTTCCCAGTCACAGACTAGAGACACATTCTTTACAGAAAGTGAACCAGAGTGGCACAGCAGAACTTTTCCAGCAGAAGTTTAGAAAGAGGCATGGGATTGAAAGGCAGGGGATTCAGAAGAGTAAAAATGTTAGTTGCTCAGTCGTACCTACTTCTTCGTGACCCCATGGACTGTAGCCCGCCAGGCTCCTCTGTCCATGGAATTCTCCAGGCAGTGGGTAGTGGGTAGCCATTGCCTTCTCCAGGGGATGTTTCTGACCCATGGATTGTACCGAGGTATTCTGAATTGCAGGCAGATTCTTTACCATCTGAGACACCTGAGCCATCAGGGAAACCCAAGGGGATTAAGAAAGGCTGCCTATTTAAAATGAAGGAAACATAACCTCCTTGCTTTTCAGTGTACTTTCAGAATGCAGCTAAATATATACCAACTTGTACACACAAACATACATACACGCACACACAGATAACAATGAAAGCAAGGCAGAGAAATCTTCTTTAAAGAAACTGAAAGTTCCATCACCAGTGTCAATATTTGCCAAATTGCCAGCTCTACAACTGTCTCGTGCCTTCCTGGAGTTGCACATATATGTGGGAATATGACTCTCAAAATAAAGTAATAATTCTAGACAGGGAAGATGGTATGCATTTTCTGTATTCTTGGGTGGTTTTGCTTAACCTTTATCAAGTCTACAACTCTTGCCTGTACCACATTTATTATGAGTGTCTCATGCATGGCTTCATGTTGCTTCTCAATTTCCTTTGAAAATGCTGTCTGCTCAGCCATGGAAGAAAAATCTAATCATTTTCTTTACATATACATGAAAACCAATTTTATTTTGGTGTTATCTTTTGATATACGCTAAGAATGTGACTTCTTTTTAGTGGACTCTGTACAGGATACATGTCCTCAACATAATGTCCCTGTGTTTTAGGGTCAGCAGTAAACCATGCAGAGTGGCAATGCAAATGTTATCCTATCATGTTTGTTTTAGGACTAAGAAAAAGGAAATTTACTAGATATCAATATTTCCATGAATAACAATTATGAGGAAGAGGTCAACAGAAAAATTGCTTTGGCATGGAACACATGACTTTAATTTCATGAAACATTCATTATTTTAATTTCATGAAAATTAAAATACCCTGAACTACAAGGGGAGTGGAATCTGTGCAAAGAAAGTAATCACATATATGTAGCTAATTGCCTCACTATTTAAACCATATGCTGTTCTTTTTCTCCTTTCAACACATGGTCCTCTTGCAGCTACACAATTAAAAGAGTCTCAAATACTTAAAGCAGTAGCTAGTTTCCAAAAAGCGTCCCCAATGAAACAATCACCACTAGTGCTGTTGTTGTTCAATCACCAAGTCATATCTGACTCTTTGCAACCCCATGGACTGCAGCATGCCAGGCGTTCCTGTTTCTCATCATCTCCTGGAGTTTGTCCAAGTTAATGTCTATTGAATTGGTGATGCCATCCAACCATCTTATCCTCTGTCACCCCCTTCTCCTCTTGCCTTTAGCCTTTTGCAACAACAAGGTCTTTTCCAGTGAGTCACCTCTTTGTATCCGGTGGCCAAAGTATTGGAGTTTCAGCATCAGTCCTTCCAATGAATATTCAGGGTTGATTTCCTTTAGGATTTACTGGTTTGATCTTCTTGCTGTCCAAGGAACTCTCAAGAGTCTTTTCCAGCACCACATTTCAAAAGCATCAATTATTTGGTGCCCAGCCTTCTTTACAGTCCAGCTCACACATCTGTACCTGACCACGGGAAAGACTCCAAAATCCCTGCAGATGGTGATTGCAGCCATGAAATGAAAAGACGCTTACTCCTTGGAAGGAAAGATATGACCAACCTAGATAGCATATTAAAAAGCAGAGACATTACTTTGTCAAAAAGGTCTGTCTAGTCAAGGCTATGGTTTTTCCAGTAGTCATGTATGGATGTGAGATTTGGACTATAAAGAAAGCTGAGTGCCAAAGAATTGATGCTTTTGAACTGTGGTGTTGGAGAAGACTCTTGAGAGTCCCTTGGACTGCAAGGAGATCCAACCAGTCAATCCTAAAGGAGATCAGTCCTGGGTGTTCATTGGGAAGACTGATGTTGAAGCTGAAACTCCAATACTTTGACCACCTGATGCGAAGAGCTGACTCATTTGAAAAGACCCTGATGCTGGGAAAGATGAGGGCAGGAGGAGAAGGGGATGACAGATGATGAGATGATTGAATGGCATCACTGACTCGATGTACATGGGTTTGGGTAGACTCCGGCAGTTGGTGATGGATAGGGAGGCCTGGCGTTCTGTGATTTGTGTGGTCACGAAGAGTCAGAGATGACTGAATGACTGAACTGAACTGAACTGGAAAGACCATAGCCTTGACTATACGGACCTTTGTCAGCAAAGTGGTATCTTTGCTTTTTAATATACTATCTATGTTAGGGTCACAAAAATTTGTATATGTCTGAAGTGACTGAACACACACACATGCTGTTTGTTATAGCTTTCCTGCCAAGAAGCAATCCTCTTCTAATTTCATGGCTAAAATCTCCATCCACTGTGATTTCAGAGCCCAAGAAGAGGAAATCTGTCACTGCTTGCACCTTTTTGGTGGCAGCTTTCCTAGTGGCTTATATAGTAAAGAATCTGCCTGTATTGTGGGATACCTGGGTTCAATCCCTGGGTTGAAAAGATCCTTGGAGAAGGAAATGGCATCCCATTCCAGTATTCTTGCCTGGAAAATTCCATGGAGAAGAGCCTAGTGGGCTACAGTCCATGTGGTCGCAAAGTTTCTGACACAGCTGAGAGACTAACACTTTCACACTTTCACATCCAGTTGCATCATCCTCTTTCATGATGATTGTTGCATGATTCTGTGACTTATTTTAATCTCTAGAATATGGTGATAAAACACTTTGTCAGTTTTTGTTTTTAAATCTTAAAATCTTATATCCTTTTGCTTTTGTGCTTTTGGAATCTCTGAGTTACCATGCAAATTGTTTAGCTGTCATACATAGAGGGGTGACATGAAGAGGTTATGATGCTACATAGAAAGGGAGAGAGGACCAGCTGCCCAGTGTTCAGGTGGCCCAAAGGAGCCTCCAGATGACTCCAGCTTCAGCTGCTAGCTGACTGAGTCAATAAGAGACTCACTCAGTGAACCCTTCCAAGTTCAGTCAGCCATTGCACTTTGAGACAGTCTCAGTACATAACTGCCATAAATTCAAAAATCATATTTGCCCTCTTAGGATCTTAATATCTTCCCAATTACTTTATAACAAATATACCCTTACAATTTAAACAATCATTTTTGTAATTTTATCAAATTACCAAAAAATTTTAATAAAATTATGCTATGCTCCCTAATGTATATGTGGGGCACTTAGCTAACCACTCAATTTCCTTCTCTCTGTAATAGTGTTCATTTTAACAGTGTTTTTGGCATAAACAACAAGCATGTCTAATTTAGCCACTATGTGGATTGAAAAATAGAAAGGGAGGAAAGGCAGGGGACATTTGATTTTGACATGGCTATTCATACTTTTCCCCATGCCTCTTCTTGCAATTATAGACAGAAAAGAATTATTATTTGATTTATGTGCAGGATAAGCCAGATTATACCAGACTCAGCATTCTGACTTGATTCCCATCATCTCATAGGAACAAACTTCCTAGTGTAATGTTTTCTTGTTAGAGTCAATTCTGGACTTCCATCCAAAGTAGCAAATATTTACTGAGAATTTGTATATGTTTGTCCAAATTTGTATTCAAAAGGAAATTCAAATGTGAGTATTACATCATCAGATCAGATCAGTCGCTCAGTCATGTCTGACTCTTTGAGACCCCATGAATTGCAGCACACCAGGCCTCCCTGTCCATCACCAACTCGCAGAGTTCACTGAGACTCACGTACATCAAGTCAGTGATGCCATCCAGCCATCTCATCCTCTGTCGTCCCCTTCTCCTCCTGCCCCCAATCCCTCCCAGAATCAGAGTCTTTTCCAATGAGTCAACTCTTCTCATGAGGTGGCCAAAGTACTGGAGTTTCAGCTTTAGCATCATTCCTTCCAAAGAAATCCCAGGGCTGATCTCCTTCGGATGGACTGGTTGGATCTCCTTGCAGTCCAAGGGACTCTCAAGAGTCTTCTCCAACACCACAGTTCAAAAGCATCAATTCTTTGGCACTCAGCCTTCTTCATAGTCCAACTCTCACATCCATACATGACCACAGGAAAAACCATAGCCTTGACTAGACAGACCTTTGTTGGCAAAGTAATGGCTCTGCTTTTGAATATGCTATCTAGGTTGGTCATAACTTTCCTTCCAAGGAGCAAGCGTCTTTTAATTTCATGGCTGCAGTCACCATCTGTAGTGATTTTGGAGCCCAGAAAAATAAAGTTTGACACTGTTTCCACTGTTTCCCTATCTATTTCCCATGAAGTGGTGGGACTGAATGCCATGATCTTCGTTTTCTGAATGTTAATCTTTAAGCCAACTTTTTCACTCTCCGCTTTCACTTTTATCAAGAGGTTTTTGAGTTCCTCTTCACTTTCTGCCATAAGGGTGGTGTCATCTGCATATCTGAGGTTATTGATATTTCTCCCA
>NW_011494708.1:6760820-6765953 GCF_000754665.1 Bison bison bison | reverse complement strand
TCTGGCTCTAGGTCAGTGATCACACCATCGTGATTTTCTGGGTCATGAAGATCTTTTTTCTACAGTTCTTCTGTGTATTCTTGCCATCTCTTCTTAATATCTTCTGCTTCTGTTAGGTCCATACCATTTCTGTCCTTTATCGAGCTCATCTTTGCATGAAATGTTCCTTTGGTATCTCTGATTTTCTTGAAGAGATCCCTAGTCTTTCCCATTTTGTTGTTTTCTTCTATTTCTTTCATTGATTGCTGAAGAAGGCTTTCTTATCTCTTCTTGATATTCTTTGGAACTCTGCATTCAGATGTTTATATCTTTCCTTTTCTCCTTTGCTTTTCACTTCTCTTCTTTTCACAGCTATTTGTAAGCCCTCCCCAGACAGCCATTTTGCTCTTTTGCATTTCTTCTCTATGGGAATGGTCTTGATCCCTGTCTCCTGTACAATGTCATGAACCTCATTCCATAGTTCGTCAGGCACTCTATGTATCAGATCTAGGCCCTTAAATCTATTTCTCACTTCCACCGTATAATCATGAGGGATTTGATTTAGGTCATACCTGAATGGTCTAGTGGTTTTCCCTACTTTCTTCAATTTAACTCTGAATTTGGCAATAAGGAGTTCATCGTCTGAGCCACAGTCAGCTCCTGGTCGTGTTTTTGCTGACTGTATAGAGCTTCTCCATCTTTGGCTGCAAAGAATATAATCATTCTGATTTCGGTGTTGACCATCTGGTGATGTCCATGTATAGAGTCTTCTCTTGTGTTGTTGGAAGAGGGTGTTTGCTATGACCAGTGCATTTTCTTGGCAAAACTCTCTTAGTCTTAGCCCTGCTTCATTCCATATTCCAAGGCCAAATTTGCCTGTTACTCCAGGTGTTTCTTGACTTCCTGCTTTTGCATTCCAGTCCCCTATAATGAAAAGGACATCTTTTTTGGGTGTTAGTTCTAAAAGTTCTTGTAGGTCTTCATAGAACCGTTCAACTTCAGCTTCTTCAGTGTTACTGGTTGAGGCATAGACTTGGATTACTGTGATATTGAATGGTTTGCCTTGGAAACGAACAGAGATCATTCTGTCATTTTTGAGATTGCATCAAGGACTGCATTTCAAACTCTTTTGTTGACCATGATGGCCATTCCATTTCTTCTGAGGGATTCCTGCCCGCAGTAGTAGATATAATGGTCATCTGAGTTAAATTCACCCATTCCAGTCCATTTTAGTTCACTGATTCCTAGAATGTCAACATTCACTCTTGCCATCTCTTGTTTGATCTTGTATTACATCATATATACCCACAAAAAATTTCAATACTTAGCCTAATATTTCCTAAACCATTGAGCCTCATCACATGACTTTTCCATAGATTCTCAACATTCCAGATTGCCAGAGTAAATGTAGAAACTGAAATGAGGTGGGAAAATTTGCTTGATGATGGCTTTACATGTTTTTATAACTCCTGGTAGCTCAAACAGTAAAGAATCCACCTGCAGTGTGGGAGACTTGGGTTCGATTCCTGGATTGGGAAGATCCCCTGAAGGGGGGCATGGCAACCCACACCAGTATTCTTGCCTGGAGAATCCCCATGGACAGAGGAGCCTGATGAGCTACAGTCCATGGTCTCGCAAAGAGTCGAACATGACTGAGTGACTAAGCACACGCATAACTACTCTGGGGCTTCCAGATGGCTCAGTGGTAAAGAATATGTCTGTCAATGCAGGAGATACAGGAGAAGTGAGTTTGCCCCCTGGATTGGGAAGATCCCCTGGAGGAAGAAAGGGCAACAATCTTTGGTATTCTTCCCTGGAGAATCCCATGGATAGAGAAGCCTGGGGCCACAGTCCATGAGGTCACTAAGACTCTGATATGACTGAGTGACTGAGCATGAATGCATAGCTATTTCTGCACAGTAGTTAAATTTTTCCAAGTACTACTACCGTAGATAACATGATCAGAGTGCAGTTACTGACGTTAACTATTAATCAAGACTAATGGAAATGGATGAATACTATACTGAAGTGCACGTTCTTTTACACATTGCATGCATGCTATGCATGCTAAGTCGCTTCAGTCGTGTCCGACTCTGTGCGACTCCATGGACAGCAGACCACCAGGCTCCTCTGTCCACAGGATTCTCTAGACAAGAATACTGGAGTGGGTTGCCATTTCCTTCTCCACTTTTACACAAAGTCACTTTAAATATTGATATGAGGATTCAAAAAAAAGTTGGGTAAGGCCTTCTTTTGTAGTCCAGTGATTAGGACTTTACCTTTTAATGCAGAGGATGCAGGTTCAATCCCTGTTTGGGGAACTAAGATCCCACATGCCTCATGGCCAAAAAAACAGAACATAAAAACAGCAAAAACAATACTGTAACAAATTCAATAAAGACTTAAAAAAAAAGATGGGCAAGAACCATAAGGCAGCACAAGTATACATTAAAATCTTTCAAGCAATTCAGATGTATGAAAAGTTGGATATAAAATTATTATTGTACAACTCAGCTTTCATATATTATAGATGCTTTCTTGGCATTCAGCCTGGGGATGGATGGTCAATGGGATGTGAGTCATCCCTCAATGATGTATTATTTGGCCAAACACATAAAAGTAATTGCTGAAACCTAAGACACTCTGAGTTCCATTATTTTCCCCCACGAGAATTTTGGCAGACTCTCCAACTTATTCTGTAGTGGTCAGCACAGTCAATGACTGAAATAACCACTGGAGTCACCTTGAGTTCACAGTGCCACTCTTCCCCATGAGGCCACTTTCTTTCCTGGGTCTTCACTGAAACCCCTGCCATTGTTGTGCCATCTTAGCTTTTTATTTACTTGGTGGAGTTTCTCTGTACTCTGTGGTGAGAGAGTCTCTCCTCCTTTCCCCACTCTCCCCACAAGAAGAGCAGACCCCATCAGCTCTCGCTTTCCCTCTTGAAGAAGAAAATAACGTAGAAAGGCTGTTCTTGCCTAGGGAGAAATAGTTACTTTTGTTTCTTTTCCCCTTTCCAGTTTTTGTGTCTGACTCCTTGCAACCCCATGGACTGAAGCTTGCCAGGCTCCCCTGTCCATGGAATTTTTCTGGCAAGAATACTGCGGTGGGTTGCCATTTCCTACTCCAGGAGATCTTCCTGACTCAAGGATTGAACCTGTATCTCTTGAGTCTTCTGCATTGGCAGGTGATTCTTTACCACTATGCCACCTGGAAACCTTAAAGGGACTAAAATATTTCCTTTTTGAATGATGGAACAAATCCTCTCTCTGTCTCTCTATCTCCATTTCTCTTTCTCTCTCCAACTCTACCAAGGGAATTTTCCTTCTGCCTCACTCCATTTTCCTCTTGCTCTTTCTCTCTCTCTGTTTCATATTCATGCACATGAATATTTCTTGCATTCTCATGTACTTTGTGGCAAACATCAGGTGAGGTACATTCACATATATTAATCTCAGTTAAACCACACAATCTTGTTGAACTTTATGAAGGATTATATTACTGAGAATCTTTAATATCAGAAATAGAGCAATCAAACACTTTATGGTATGCAGTCTGGCTCATGCTAGGAAGTATTTGTTGTTGTTCAGTCACTCCTTCATGTCCAACTCTTTGGATCCCATGGACAGCAGCAAGCCAGGCTTCCCTGTCTTTTTCACCATCTCCTAGAGCTTGCACCCAACCATTTTGTCCTGTTTTTCCTTCTCCTCCTAAGGAGTATACTATCTACTAAGAAAATATATAGTTTGCTTGAAATTTTAAGAGTGTGAGTGGTTCAAACCAGTGTTCTTTCGTAGTTTAGAAAAGGAGAAATCCGTCTGAGCAAAGCTGTACCGTAGCTATCATGACAGCTTGAGTTAGGTCTTGAAGAATTGGTAAGATGTGATAGAAAAAAAAGGGACACTGAAATGAAGTGAAATGTGGCATGAATCAGGTTGGGGATGAAGCAGTTGCAAAGAGTTAGGGTAGCATAATGCAGTGGAATAAGCTCTAGTCTTAAAAGGAAAAGATAAAATATTGGTGCTGCTGTGTCAATAGAAGGACTAATAAAATTATTTATCAATCTGACCCTTCTTCACCTGTTATATGAAGTATAAACAATTTCATAAATAATAATTCTCTTAACACTTCTTGGGGAACATTATGATCATAGCTCTACTCATTATTTTAAAATATCAGAAAATATCAGCTTTGTTGAATTGTTTTTGTCTTGTTTTTGTGTTCTACCTTGTCTGATGAGTACAGAGAATAGCTGAACTGTTGGGAATATTGTGTGAAATGTTTGCCATAAGGAGACAGCTTGTGAATCTCTTCACTGATTTGCCCCCAACAAACTCATCTTCTTTATGGCCCTACATATTGTTTCTGAACTTCCCAGGTGGCTCAGCGGGTAAAGAATTTGCCTGCAATGCAGGAGATACAGGCAGATGCGAATTCGATCCTGGGTCCAGAAGATCCCCTGGAGGAGGGCATGGCAACCCACTCCATTATTCTTGCCAGAAGAATCTCATGGACAGAGGAGCCTGGTGGGACCTGCCTATACGGTCGCAAAGAGTTGGACATGACTAAAGTGAATGAACACACACACATTCATTCAGATGACAGACAGATGGATGGATAAATTCATTCTGTGTGCTGACCAGGGCAGATATCCACAGAAAAGAAACTGGAAAGCAGACCTTCAGTTTTTATGTATTCTATTATCTCTTTATCTGCTGTCTCTAAGAACCCAAACTTTAGAAAAATTTTGCTACCCACCTCACAAAAACACACAGCATGCTGCATTCATAAAAGTGTGTTCTTATAAATATAAGATATAAACTGAATAAAAGGAATTGGAAAATAAAGGTAGAAATAGGTGAAAATAAATGAGGAGATGTCACCCCTTTAAAATTGTGTAATCCTATTATAATATCAAGTGAACAATTAAAATTTTCTTTTTTTCCCCTCAAGCTACTTTTTTTTTTTTTTTTTTTATGGAAAACTGGTTTTGTTGTTTCCTATTTTCTATACTGGTCAGATCAGGTCAGATCAGTCTCTCAGTCATGTCCGACTCTTTGCGACCCCGTGAACCGCAGCACACCTGGTCTCCCTGTCCATCACCAACTCCCAGAGTTCACTCAGACTCACATCCATCGAGTCAGTGATGCCATC
>NW_011494708.1:6744501-6760478 GCF_000754665.1 Bison bison bison | reverse complement strand
CAAGACAGGGTCAAAAAGCTTGTGTGTAATCCAATTGAAATTCTAGTTATAGAAGAAATACATGTAAATTCTCTAATTTTTATCCTTTTATGTTTCTTTACAACCAGTATTCACCTGCCCCAAATTTCTTTTAAGTATTAAGAAGATACACTTGGTTATGAAGATAAAAATCTTATCTGTAGGTGAACTAAATCTGGCAATTATTTTTTATTTCCAACTAAATCTTGACTTTTAGACTATCTTTGGCCAATTAGTATAACACAGATAAACTGCTGACTTTCTTGTTCTGAACAGTAGAAAATCCCTGACTTCACCAGAGCCTCTTAAGAAATACTTCTTTATGGTAATATTTTCAAAACATTTAGGTTAATAAAGACAATTTTTTGAGCCATAGCTAATAATATTTGAAAATAGGTTGAAACCAGAGGACTGATCATGTTCTGTGTTTTTTTTTTCTTGATATTTTTCATAATATTCAGTGGTGAATTTAAATCTCTTTCATATAGTCCCACTATAGTGATCATTTGGTACCTTAGCATCTTAAATAGCTGCAAGATAATTGCATAAGGCATATTGTTTCAAAATTACTTTGAAATAAATACATATCTTGAGGCAGACTGTATTAATATGAGGTCCAAGTATGCAGACCTGAATCCAAGATCATGAAAAGTTCTTAGGTACTATCCTTACTTCTGCCATATATCAATCTTTTCTGCTGATGAAGCAGTTAGTAGGATTATGGTTCAGGTTTGATCATGGATGTTAATAAATAGAAAGTACTATACGGGAAAGGCTGGTTACTACAGACATAGCTGACTAATTATCTGTTAAAGAGTTATGGGCTTTTCCTGCATTGTCTGAACAGAGTATTTATGGATCCACCATTAAACTATACTGGGTGTCACCAATAGGTGATCAATTTTAGAAAACATAGCTAGTATCTCAGAACTGTCATTATAAAACATTGCTCTTTCTGTTGCTTTCTGTCTAAAAGTTACACAATTGTTTGTCCTATCATAATTTTATTTTCTCTTTAGCATGGTTTATCAATGGATAACTTATTATCCGGGCTTCTCACCAGCTATTTGATTTTTTGTTATCTATACCTTTCAATGGGCTTCCCAGGTGTTTCAGTGGTAAAAAATCTACCTGCCAATGCTGGAGACCCATGTTTAATCCTTGGATTGGAAGATCCCCTTGAGAAGGAAATGGCAACCCACTTCAGTATCCTTGCCTGGGAAATACCATTGATTGGAACCTGGGAGGCTACAGTCCATGGGGTTGAAAAGAGTTGGACATGACTGAGCAACTAAAACAACAACAACATACTTTCTAATACATTCTATGAGTTAGGTTTATCAAAAGCTTGAAAATGAGTATACTACCCAAAACAATTTATAGATTCAATGCAATCCCTATCAAGCTACCAATGGTATTCTTCACAGAGCTAGAACAAATAATTTCACAATTTGTATGGAAATACAAAAAACCTCTAATAGCCAAAGCTATCTTGAGAAAGAAGAATGGAACTGGAAGAATCAACCTACCTGACTTCAGGCTCTACTACAAAGCCACAGTTATCAAGACAGTATGGTACTGGCACAAAGACAGAAATATAGATCAATGGAACAAAATAGAAAGCCCAGAGATAAATCCACGCACATATGGACACCTTATCTTTGACAAAGGAGGCAAGAGTATACAGTGGATTAAAGACAATCTCTTTAACAAGTGGTGCTGGGAAAACTGGTCAACCACTTGTAAAAGAATGAAACTAGAACACTTTCTAACACCATACACAAAAATAAACTCAAAATGGATTAAAGATCTCAACGTAAGACCAGAAACTATAAAACTCCTAGAGGAGAACATAGGCAAAACAGTCTCTGACATACATCCCAGCAGGATCTTCTATGACCCACCTCTGAGAATATTGGAAATAAAAGCAAAAATAAACAAATGGGACCTAATTAAACTTAAAAGCTTCTGAACAACAAAGGAAACTATTAGCAAGGTGAAAAGGCAGCCTTCAGAATGGGAGAAAATAATAGCAAATGAAGCAACTGACAAACAACTAATCTCAAAAATATACAAGCAACTCCTACAGCTCAACTCCAGAAAAACAAATGACCCAGTCAAAAAATGGGCCAAGGAATTAAATGGACATTTCTCCAAAGAAGACATACAGAGGGCTAACAAACACATGAAAAGATGCTCAACATCACTCATTATCAGAGAAATGAAAATCAAAACTACTATGAGGTACCATTTCATGCCAGTCAGAATGGCTACGATCCAAAAGTCTACAAGCAATAAATGCTGGAGAGGGTGTGTAGAAAAGGGAACCCTCTTACACTGCTGGTGGGAATGCAAACTAGTACAGCCACTCTGGAGAACAGTGTGGAGATTCCTTAAAAAACTGGAAATAGAACTGCCTTATGATCCAGCAATCCCACTGCTGAGCATACACACTGAGGAAACCAGAAGGGAAAGAGACACGTGTACCCCAATGTTCATCGCAGCACTGTTTATAATAGCCAGGACATGGAAGTAACCTAGATGTCCATCAGAAGATGAATGGATAAGAAAGTTGTCAGCCATTAAAAAGAATATATTTGATTCAGTTCTAATGAGGTGGATGAAACTGGAGCCTATTATACAGAGTGAAGTAAGCCAGAAAGAAAAACACCAATACAGTATACTAATGCATATATATGGAATTTAGAAAGATGGTAACAATAACCCTGTGTACGAGACAGCAAAAGAGACACTGATGTATAGAACAGTCTTATGGACTCTGTGGGAGAGGGAGAGGGTGGGAAGATTTGGGAGAATGGCATTGAAGCATGTATAATATCGTGTATGAAACGAGTCGCCAGTCCAGGTTCGATGCACGATACTGGATGCTTGGGGCTGGTGCACTGGGACGACCCAGAGGGATGGTATGGGGAGGGAGGAGGGAGGAGGGTTCAGGATGGGGAACACATGTATACCAGTGGCAGATTCATTTCGGTATTTGGCAAAACTAACACAATATTGTAAAGTTTAAAAATAAAATAAAATTGAAAAAAAAAGCTATGATTTATTTACCTAATATATCCTATAAGTTTCTTCTCTTGGTAAATTTTGCTTTCTTTAACAAGATTGACTGGTATAAAAAAAAGTATTGCATTATAATCACTCCAAAAATAATAATAAATGATAATAATAACAAATTTTGGTAGAAAATTATCTCACAATGTTGGCAAATAGTACCTTTTGTAGAGGATTCAGGTCCATTTGTAAACAAACTAATTTTTGTTTCGCTCAATGTTACTCTGATATATTACATTTTTGAACAAGGATCACTAAAATAAATCATAGTAATTTATCTCTGGGCTTCCTAGGTGGCTCAGTGGTAAAGAATCCAACTGCCAATGCAGGAGACTCAGGTTTAATCCTTGGTTGGGGAAGATCCCCTTGAGAAGGAAATGGAAAACCACTCCAGTGTCCTTGTCTAGAAAATTCCATGGACAGAGGAATCTCACAGGCTACAGTCCATGGGATCACAAAAGATTCGGGCACAACCTAGAGACTAAAACAACAGCAACAAATTAATGCAACATAGCATAAGATAGAATCTGATAATTAACTATATATATATACATTCCAACAAAGCCTTTTCCTCAAGGTTTTCTTTACTTCTACTAAATTTTAGACAAACTTCTTCCTGACTGTAGGTCTCAGCTTCCCTCTTCTGAGAGTGTTTACTCTACAAAACTTGTAAATTCTTTCTTTGCCTCTTTACAATGTAAATCTTCTTAGAAGCCTGAGGCCAGTTCTACCACCCAAGGAAGGCTTTGTCAAGGGGCCATCTTGCCAGTACATGAACCCTGAATTTCCAGATGTTCAAGCTGGATTTAGAAAAGGCAGAGGAACCAGAGATCTAATGGCCAACATCCATTGGACCATTGAAAAAGCAAGAGAGTTCCAAATAAGCATCTACTTCTATTTTATTTACTATGTCAAAGCCTTTGATGGTGTGGATCACAGCAAACTGTGGAAAATTCTTCAAGAGATGAAAATATGAGACCACCTTATCTGCCTCCTGAGAAATCTGTATGCATGT
The DNA here is from genome assembly GCF_000754665.1 of Bison bison bison. Classification (NCBI taxonomy): domain Eukaryota; kingdom Metazoa; phylum Chordata; class Mammalia; order Artiodactyla; family Bovidae; genus Bison; species Bison bison. Next base: position 6,756,370 of record NW_011494708.1, on the reverse strand, counting down.
CAAGAAGCAACAGTTAGAAGTAGACATGAAGCAACAGACTGGTTCCAAATTGGAAAAGGAATACGTCAAAGTTGTATATTGTCACTGTGCTTATTTAACTTTTATGCAGAGTACATCATGTGTAATGCTGGGCTGGATGAAACACAAGCTGGAATCAAAATTTCCAGAAGAAATATCAATAACTTCAGATGTGCAGATGATACCACCCTTATGACAGAAAATGAAGAGGAACTAAAAAGCCTCTTAATGAAAGTGAAAGAAGAGAATGAAAAAACTGGCTTAAGTTCAACATTCAAAAAACTAAGATCATGGCATCTGGTCCCATCATTTCATGGCAAATAGATAGAGAAACAATGGAAACAGTGGCAGACTTTATTTTTGGGAGCTCCAAAATCACTGCGGATGGTGACTGCAGCCATGAAATCAAAAGATGCTTGCTCCTTCTAAGAAAAGCTATGACCAACTTAGATAGCATATTAAATAGCAGAGACAGTACTTTGCCAACAAAGGTCCTTCTAGCCAAAGCTGTGATTTTTCCAGTAGTCATGGGTGGATGTGAGAGTTGGACTATAAGGAAAGCTGAGTGCCGAAGAACTGATGCTTTCGAACTGTGGTGTTGGAGAAGACATTTGAGAGTCCCTTGGACTGCAAGGAGATCAAACCAGTCAGTCCTAAAGGAAATTAGTCCTGAATATTCATTGGAAGGACTGATTCTGAAGCTGAAGCTCCAATACTTTGGCCACGTCATGCATAGAGGTGACTCATTGGAAAAGACCCTGATGTTGGGCAAGACTGAAGGCAGGAGTCGAAGGGGATGACCGGATGAAATGGTTGGATGGCATCACAAACTCGATGGATATGAGTTTGGGCAAGCTCCAGGAGTTACTGATGGACAGGGAAGCCTGGTATGCTGCAGTCCATGGGGACGCAGAGTCTGACATGACTGAGTGACTGAACTGAACTGGGAGCTATCCCTCTGAAATGGAATTCTCAAAGGTGATAGTGCATTTAATGGTAAGTTTCTGTGTGGGTTCACGGGTGGGAACAAGGACTCAAACAGAATGAGCACTCTAAGTTGTAAAGCTGCTTCTTGTTCTGAGAGTTTGTTTTTCCTCTCAGAAATTCTCATTAGCACACACAGAATGGTTTAAGATTTTCTCATTCCACCCCATCCCACCTATTCAAGACTCTCCATAACAGTGATGGATCTAGAGACTGTCATAGTGAATGAAGTAAATCAGACAGAGAAGACAAATATCATATGATATCACTTATATGTGGGATCTAAAAAAAATGGTATAAATGAATGTATGTACAAAACATAACTAGAGTCATGTATAAAGAAAACAATTTTATGGTTACCAAGGAAGAAGGGGGAAAGAGATAAATTGGGAGACTGATATATATACAATTATTATTGTTCAGTCACTCAGTCATGTCCGACTGCAACCCCATGGACTATAGCAAGCCAGGCTTCCTGTCCTTCACCAACTCCCCGAGCTTGTTCAAACTCATGTCCATTGAGTCAGTGATGCCATCTAACCACCTCATCCTCTGTTGTCCCCTTCCCCTCCTGCCTTCAATCTTGCCCAACATCAGGGTCTTTTCTAATGATTGGCTCTTTGAATCAGGTGGCAATTGTATTGGAGCTTCAGCTTCAGCATCAGTTCTTCTAGTGAATATTCAGGACTGATTTCCTTTAGGATTGACTAGTTGGATCTCCTTGCAGTCCAAGGGACTCTCAAGAGTTTTCTCCCAACACCACAATTCAAAAGCATCAATTCTTTGGCACTCAGCCTTTTTTATGGTTCAACTCTCATATCCATACATGATTACTGGAAAAAACATAGCTTTGACTATACAGACCTTTGTTAGGAAATAATGTCTCTGCTTTTTAATATGCTGTCCAGATTTGTCATAGCTTTTCTTGCAAGGAGCAAGCATCTTTTAATTTTGTGGCTGCAGTCACCATCTGCAGTGATTTTGGAGCCCAAGAAAATAAAGTCTGCCACTGTTTCCATTGTTTCCACATCTATTTGCCATGATGATATGCAATTGGATGCCATTATCATTTTTTGAATGCTGAGTTTTAAGCCAGCTTTTTCACTCTCTTCTTTCACCTTCATAAGAGCTTCTTTAATTCCTCTTCACTTTCTGTCATAAGGGTGGTGTCATCTGCATATCTGAGGTTATTGATATTTCTCCATGCAATCTTGATTCCAACTTGTGTTTCATCCAGCCTGGCATTTAGTATAATGTACATTGCATATACTTTAAATAAGCAGGCTGACAATATACAACCTTGAGGTACTCCTTTCCCAGTTTGGAACCAGTCCTTTGTTCCAGGCCCAGTTCTAACTGCTACTTTTTGATACACAGTACTATATATAAAATGGCTAACTAATAAGGACGTACCGAGTGGCACAGACTTTATTTTCTTGGGCTCTAAAATCACTGCAGATGGTGACTGCAGTCATGAAAATAAATACTCTTGGTCCTTGGAAGAAAAGCTATGACAAATCTGGAAAGTTTATTAAAAAGCAGAGATATCACTTTGCTGACAAAGGTCCATAGTCAAAGCTATGGCTTTTCCAGTTGTGAGAGTTGGATCATCAAGAAACTTCAGTGCCAAAGAACTGATACTTTTGGACTGAGGTGTTGGATAAAGTTCTTGAGAGTCCCTTGGACTATAAGGAGATCAAGATAGTCACTCCTAAAAGAAATCAGTCCTGAATATTCATTGGAAGGACTGATGCTGAAGCTGAAACTCCAATACTTTGGCCACCTGATGTGAAGAACTAACTGGAAAAGACCCTAATGCTGGGAAATATTGAAGGCAGGAGGAGAAGGTGACAACAGAGCATGAGATGGTTGGATGGTGTTACCGAGTTGATCGACATGAGTTTGAACAAGCTCCCGGAGTTGGTGATGGACATGGAAGCCTGCCATGTTGCAGTCCATGGAGGTGCACAGAATTGGACAGGACTAAGTGACTGAACTTAACTGAATAACACAGGGAACTCTACTCAATACTCTATAGTGACCTACACTGTATATTAATGAAAAAGAGTTGATATATGTATATGTATAACTGATTCACTTTGCTGTACAGCAGAATCCAACACGACATTGTAAATCAGCTCTTAGGAGAACCGCTTACTGAAGCTGCCCACCTTGCCCAGGCCCCACAGTAACAATTTGCATGAGTTATCTTATAACAGGAGAATAGGAGGTCCCAGTAAGGAACCTGGAACTGACAAGCCACCACCAATGAGAATAATTTGGGAGAGGGCAAAATGAGACAGAAGATGCCAGTCCATAGATCCTACTGACCTCCCAGAATTTTTCTGACTGGAATCCATCTTTGCTGAACAATGAGCAAGCCACCAGTAAGGACTTTGATTAAGGATGATTGGTCAGAGACAACCTGGAAAGTAATAGATAACTTGGTAGATAGACAGAAAATAATATTAGATACAGAAAGTGAGAAAATGCCAGGGGTTCAACATTCCCGAGTTCACATCAAAAAGTAGGATTACAAGCATCAATTCTATCTAACTGTTCTTTGACCAGAAACTGATGGAGTGACTCAAGGTTTGCCTCTCCTCCACTGACTGCATATCTTCAGGCAAAATCTAGTGGATGTTTTGAGAAGCAGTCCTAAGACCAATTGATCTACTGACATCCACTACAGAGGCAGAATTGCACAAGCCATTCACCACAGAGAAGCTCACCACTGCTAGCTTATGCACTCAGAATGGTCCCCAGGATGAAGGAGATCTTGAATGATGCAGCCCTGAGCACTGCTGAGCCTAGCATAAATTCACCAATACTATTTATACTACCACAAGACATTCTGAAATGCACATCCCAGGCTTTTCTCCAACAAATTCAAGCTAATGGGTCTCAGAAACAGTCAGCTCAGGTGACTAGACACTCAACCAGGGTAGAAGAAATGGTTACAGCTCCTCAAGTGTCTGTGGAAGCCGAACAACTGTCATGAAGTATTTTCATGTTGGAACAGAAGCCAGTGTTCATCAGGGAAGCAGACTGGTCCATTGCAATCAGGTATTTCACCTCCTTGAGACCTGCATGAGAGGATAAGCAAATGTAGCTTGTTTTCAGACTGAGATGCTCTCAGATTGCCTCAGTCTCTGTTTTCCATTTACATCTCCATCAAGCTGGACAAGTCTGCCAATTTCATGGACATTACTATGCTGCTAGGTTTCTTTGCTCATTGACCATGGTCACATGAGTGAACATCTGGGCTGGAGACTCACCAACCTGGATCCCAATCTATGCTTTTTGTCAATGTAATATACTTTGATTTTCCCTTGGTCAGAGTTCCCATGAAACTTAAAGATTAGAATTGAGTCCTGGGTTATAAATCACAGAAGGTGTTCCTCCAGTTATGGTGAAGTGTATGTCTCATAGAGTTCCTGTACAAATGTTGATATTAAACTTGTTACTCAGTTCAGTTCAGTTGCTCAGTCATATCTGACTCTATATGACCTCATGGACTGCAGCATGTCAGGCTTCCTTGTCCATCACCAACTCCCAGAGCCGACTCAAACCCATGTCCATTGAGTCAGTGATGCCATCCAACGATCTCATCCTCTGTTTCCCCTTCTCCTCCTGCCTTCACTCTTTCTCAGCATCAGGGTGTTTTCCAGAGTCAGTTCTTCGCATCAGGTGGCCAAAGTATTGGAACTTCAGCTTTAGCATCAGTCCTCCCAATGAATATTCAGGACTCATTTCCTTTAGGATTAACTGGTTTGATCTCCTTGCTGTCCAACGGTTTTTCTTCTCCAACACCACAGTTCAAAACCACCAACTATTTGGCACTCAGCTTTCTTTATGGTCCAACTCTCATACCCATACATGACTACTGGAAAAACTATAGCTTTGATTAGATGGACATTTGTTGGAAACTTTTTCCTATTGGTGTTCAATATGGTGAAAAATGGCAGGGTGAAAATGTAAGATTTAATCTTATTTAATCCTTTGTCTTTTCATTAGAAAAGACACTGTTGCTGGAAAAGTTTGAATGCAAAAGGAGAAGAGGATAGCAGAGGATGAGACAGTTAGACTGCATCACCAACTCAACGGACATGAATTTGAGCAAGTTCTGGGAGGTAGCTGAAACTCCAATACTTTGGCCACCTCATGTGGAGAACTGACTCATTGGAAAATATCCTGTTTCTGGGAAAGATTGAAGGCAGGAGGAGAAGGGGATGACAGGATGAGATGGTTGGATGACATCACTGACTCAGTGGACATGAGTTTGAGCAAGCTCCGGGAGTTTGTGATGGACAGGGAAGCCTGGTATCCATGTGGTTGCAGAGTTGGATACAATTTAGAGACTAAACTGAACTGAACTGGGAAATAGTGGAGGACCGGTATGACTATGGGGTCACATTGAGTCAGACATGACTTTGTGACTGAACAATAACAAATTTTAGTTTGAAATTTTTACTTCTCTTATTACTTAATTGAAACTCGTTATGATCATCTTAGTCCAAATTATGTAAATTAATTATTCCTCAAACTCCAAGAGTCAAATACTTCAGGAAGAGAGTAATTTTTTTTTAATGTGTTGGTTTTTTTTCTCTTTTCTCTATCCTTGTATCCAAGCTGTGTATTGGCCACAATAATGTAACCTCAATTCATCAGCTTGTATTTACTATTAGCATAAAGGCCTAAGTCAACAATTAATATCTAATATGAAAATATTATTTAATTTGTCCAAAATATATTCTATCATGGTGACTTTCTATAACACAGCAAAAACTTGTTATTTCACATGAATGTAAAAATGTTATACTATGACCCCCTCCTGTTCAGCATAGTGAATCAGTACACTTAGCCACAGCCCTAATGAGTGCTTACAATTAGGCTATACAAAACAAGAGACTTTATCAATAAGGGGCACCCAGGTGGAGAGTAGGAGGGTAAGGGAACCCAGGAAGACTGCTCTGCCACATGCCTCACAGTCTTGGATTTTATAGTGATGAGATTATTTTTCCAGGTTGTCTGGATGCTGGGCAGGCTGCTTGCACTTATCCAAGTTTCAGAAAATAAAATATGCCTTTGGAACTCCTCTTTACTAGTATATCTGAATAATGATTGCATCACTGAGATGAACCACTCAGTTATTTATAGTTTGTGTGTCTGGTTCACCCCTCAGGAATTTTCAGTGTAACACTGTATATCTATCTTATGAATTATATAGATAACAATATTGGCAAGAAGTGGAGAATGTCCTTGGCATCTTCCACAGTAATGTAAGCACAAGACCTTTGCCAAAGGAGAGTTAGGAGAAGGCTGCCAACAAAAAGATAACTCTGACATTTCCTCAAAATGCTGAAATCCTGCCTAGAATAAAGCAATTAATCATCCAGCTCTGCATTAAGCATCTATTTAATTGCATTCACCATTGCACTGAACACAGTAAGCAAACTGGAAAAAAGAATGAAGTAAGCCCTCCATTGAGATGCTTAAAATTGAATTCAGGAAACATAATGCATTCAATAACTGCTGCTGCTGCTGCTGCTAAGTCGCTTCAGTCGTGTCCGACTCCGTGCGACCCATAGAAGGCAGCCCACCAGGCTTCCCGTCCCTGGGATTCTCCAGGCAAGAACATTGGAGTGGGCTGCCATTTCCTTCTCCAATGCATCAAAGTGAAAAGTGAAAGTAAAGTCGCTCAGTCGTGTCTGACTCTAGCGACCCCATGGACTGCAGCCTACCAGGCTCCTCTGTCCATGGGATTTTCCAGGCAAAAGTACTAGAGTGGGGTGCCATTAGCCTCACTTATACCATCCTGAATATTTCAGCATTAGGTGCAAGAAAACAGACATCAGTGTGCTCCAAAGTAATTTTCTGAAACATTAACTTTATAGTAGTGTAGAGTATGGACTGACAGAAAGAAAAAAAATCTGTGGAAGAGACATACCTTCTTATAAAGCAGACTGGTGAGAAGTTCCTAGGAAGAGATAATGAAGGACTGAACTAGGCCACTGGCAGTGGAAATGGAGAGGAAAAGCCAGATTCAAGAGATATTTATGGAGAAGGATTAGTAAGTGAATAAGTGGATGTGTGAGATGGGAGAGACTTCAGGAGTCAAGGTTAGCACTGAAGTTTCTATCTTGGGAAACTGGGTATCTGTGATGCTTCCTGAGATAGAAAGACCAATTGACTCTCTTCAAGATTCCGTGATGTGCAGGTTCTCAAGCAGTTCTACTGTGCTCATAGGGTGAGTTCATCCCGATACCTCAATTACTGTAAGTAAGGCAGGATCTGTCAGTTACAGGAAAAATGATGGCTTCAGTCCCAGGGTCTCTCCTTAAAGGAGAAAGCATATTTTCACTCTGCTAGAGCTTTAGGTAAGCATGGAGCAGAAAGTTTCACATCATTTAACATGAATCTTCATATTTTATTCTTTCTTTCCTTGCCATGCATGATTCCATAGTTTTAATTCTTTAAATAGATTTGCTAGTCCTATGTCATTTTATTTTATAATTACAGGGGCAGATTAAGCCAAGGCTGTAGTTTTACAATTATATGACTACTATTATATGATAATTTCTGCTGAAAGGCATTTGTTCATTTTAAGGATTACTTATAGAACAAATAAATGAGCTATTCAGATTAATTTATGATAAAGGAACAAACTCCTTTTACAGCACTGGAATAAGAGGACATTTTAGTGCAAGTGTCACTTCTTTTACAAACTACCTGTGCCCTTTGGGTCTGTGGCCATGCACCCTGAATGCACTCAATCTCATCTGATCTCAGAGACTAAGCAAGATCGGGCCTGGTTAGTACTTGGAATGGAGACTGCCTGGAAATACTGGGTGCTATAGGCTTTGGAGACTTCCACAACAACAAGAAAAACTTTCCTTCCATTCTTCTTATGTTCCCAGACCTTTTAATCTCATGTTACAAACAATCTACTTCCCTCTTCCTTATCTGTCATCTTTTAACTCCTAGGGTACTCTACCTAACACTTTTAAGATTTTATCTCCTGGCTCAATCATGTTTCCTCTCCAATGCCATGCATACATGGTCACTTCAGTCGGGGCTGACTCTTTGCAACCCTATGAATTGTAGTCTGCCAGGCTCCTCTGTCCATTGGATTCTCCAGGCAAGAATGCTGGAGTGGGTTGCCATGCCCTCCTCCAGGGGATCTTCTAGACTCAGGGATTGAACCTACATCTCTTATGCCGCCTGCATTGGTAGGTGGGTTCTTAACCATCAGCACCACCTGGGAAGCCCCCTCACCAATACCATTTCTTCAGTAATCAACGTCTGGATCCCTAGTCCCAGAATCTCCTCCTCTCCTTATATTTTGTCCTTTATCCCAGTTTACTCACTCAGTCCCATGCTGTACCATAAGCCTGGTGATCATTCATAAAATTGATATCTCAACTTCAAGCCTTATATTTCTGACACTATCTCCTATAGTTTATCTCACTCTCTCAGAACCTCAATCCATAATCCTCTGCTCAAAAATATCACATCAATTGATGTAACCACTTTTTAACCATACTATGTCCTCTCTAGCTTTGCCTTTCATGGATTTCATATTAAATAATTCTTGTGAGTACTGACTCAGTTCTTTGTTCCCATCTTGTTTTTGACATTTTTTGCTTAGTCATAATCCTGGTCATATCAAAGTATAATCCTGGTCAAATCAAACTCTTTCCTATTATGCATCTTCAGCTGTGGAGATGCAGATATTTGGAGGGAAAAAAAAAAAAAAGCACAGACACACTGACCAGGCTCAGCTAAATAGTGAATCAATAACAGCAGTGGGATGTTCAGTGATAATACTGGATTTCCCTGCCTTTTTCTTTCCCACTTTCCCAGTGGACTGCTTCATGATGTCCAGTCTTCATTCAGACTTCCTGTACTTCCTCATCCTTTCTCACATGTAGTAAATTGGAGTCATAATTCACTGAAACATGCAGAAGAAATCTTGCCAGTGTTACTAGGACACACCTAACAACTCAGCTGCATCCCTGACCCTTTTATGGTCAGTAGTACATCATTCATTTTCTTAAGTAGTGCTAACCCTGCCTTCAGTGAACTAAAGCACATCCTAAATCACTCATTTTGGATTCCTGTTAAAAAAATTATTTTCTTCATCTTCTCCTGCTTATAGTTTAGACACAAGAAAATATAGTATAATTTCTCCTTTGTTAAACAAAATAACACAAATAGAACTTCTCCCTTGGCACCAAGTCCCCGATGAGGTATCATCCTATCTCTTTTTATGACAAAATTCTTTAAAGTGATTGTTTCCATTTTATCTTCTCTCATTTTCTCTTGAACTTGTGCCAACTAGGTTTCATCTTCATCTATTCAACAAAACCTGATCTATTTAATGATACAAAATGACTTTCATCTTATTTGACTTTCAGCCCTACTTGCATAGTTGATCATGCTCACATCCTGGAAATGTTTTCTTCATGTGGTTTCCAGTATGCTTCATGCTTTTTTTTTTTTTTTCAATTTTTTTCTATTTTATTGGTAAATAATCTTCATTCAGTTCCTTTTGATATTTCTTCTTGAATGAATTGATATTGTAGTGCTATGAGAATCTGTATTTGAGCCACTTGTCTTTCTATAAATCATTATTTTTTTGGTTATTTCATCCAGGTCCATGCATTTTTTTTTTAAACAGGGTACAGTTGCTTTGCAATGTTGTGTTAGTTTTTTCTGCACAGTGAAGTCAGTCAACTATGGTGGTGGTTTAGTCACTCTGTCTTTTCCAACTCTGTACAATCCCATGAACTGAAGCCTGCCAGGCTCCTCCATCCATGGGATTCTCCATACAAGAATACTGGAGTGGGTGGCCATTTCCTTTTCCAGGGAATATTTTTGACCCAGGAATCAAACTCATATCTCTTGCATTGAAGGCAGATTCCTTACTGACTCTGCTACAAGGAATTAAGCTATATGTATACATATATCCCCTCCATCTTGGACCTCCTTTACATCCCCAATTGAATCCATCTAGGTCCTTGCAGAACACTGAGCTGAGCTCGCTGTGCTATACAACAGGTTTCCATGCCTATAAAAATATGTGAGTGAGTGAGTGATAGTAGCTCAGTTGTGTCTGACTCTTTGTGACCCCAGGGACTATAACCTGTCAGGCTCCTCTGTCCATGGAATTCTCTAGGCAAGAATACTTGAGTGGGGTGCCGTTTCCTTCTCCAATAAATATATGACTAGATGGTATTTGTGAAACTTCAGCATGTACTAAGTTATATGTCTTTAAAGATAGAAATTTTCACTTTTGTTACCTCTAATTATTGATTCTCAAATTTAGAGCTGTGTAATTGACCTTTCTCATGGATTCTAAATTTGATTGCCCAATTTCCTATTAAATATCTCCAATGTATGTGTAATAAACATCTCAAATTTAAACACCCAAAGCCTAGCACTTGATAACAATGATAGTTCCTACCCATATAATGCTTACTAGATACCAAAAATATACTGCAATGATTTTACATATATTAGTTGACTTATCTCTATGAAGTATTTGCTATTATAAATGAAGAAATTGAGATACAAAGTTGAATAAATCACCCAAGGTCATACAGATTATAATCAATGTTTGGCACAAGTAGATGCCAGAGAGCATGTATAGTGTGCTGCTTCTCTGATATTTTCCCATAACCCTCATTAGTATATATTGTTCCCCATATCAGTAGATGGGAGCATCCATCCTTCCAACTACTCAAGCCCAAATTTTGGAGCCTACTTTGACGTAGTTTCACAGCTCTTAATCCCATCAGTTTTTTGTTCAGAATCTGTTTATTGTTATTTAGTCATTAAGTTGTGTCTGGCTCTTTTGTGACCCATGGAATAGAGCCTGCCGGGCTTCTCTGTCCATGAGATTTTTTATGCAAGAATTCTGGAGTGTTGTCACTTCCTTCTCCAGTGGATCTTCCTGACCCAGGGATCAAACCTACATTTCAGGCATTGGTAGACAGAATATTTACCACTGAGCCCCATGGGAAGCCCATTCAGAACCCCTTTGCTTCTCATGAACAAAGCTAGTGGAGGTGATAGAATTCCAGTTGAGCTATTCCAAATCCTGAAAGATGATGCTGTGAAAGTGCTGCACTCAATATGCCAGCAAATTTGGAAAACTCAGCAGTGGCCACAGGACTGGAAAAGGTCAGTTTTCATTTCAATCCCAAAGAAAGGCAATGCCAAAGAATGTCAAACTACCGCACAATTGCACTCATCTCACACGCTAGTAAAGTAATGCTCAAAATTCTCCAAGCCAGGCTTCAGCAATATGTGAACTGAGAACTTCCTGATGTTCAAGCTGGTTTTAGAAAAGGCAGAGGAACCAGAGATCAAATTGCCAACATCCGCTGGATCATGGAAAAAGCACGAGAGTTCCAAAAAAACATCTATTTCTGCTTTATTGACTATGCCAAAGCCTTTGACTGTGTTGATCACAATAAACTGTGGAAAATTCTGAAAGAGATGGGAATACCAGACCACTTGATCTGCCTCTTGAGAAATCTGTATGCAGGTCAGGAAACAACTGTCAGAACTGGACATGGAACAACAGACTGGTTCCAAATAGGAAAAAGGAGTACATCAAGGCTGTATATTGTCACCCTGTTTATTTAACTTCTATGCAGAGTACATCATGAGAAACGCTGGGCTGGAAGAAACACAAGATGGAATCAAGATTGCCGGGAGAAATATCAATAACTTCAGATATGCAGATGACACCACCCTTATGGCAGAAAGTGAAGAGGAACTCAAAAGCCTCTTGATGAAAGTGAAAGTGGAGAGTGAAAAATTTGGCTTAAAGCTCAACATTCAGAAAACAAAGATG
>NW_011494708.1:6733897-6744335 GCF_000754665.1 Bison bison bison | reverse complement strand
TGTCAGACTTTACTTTTCTGGGCTCCAAAATCACTACAGATGGTGACTGCAGCCATAAAATTAAAAGACGCTTGCTCCTTGGAAGGAAAGTTATGACCAACCTAGATAGCATATTCAAAAGCAGAGACATTACTTTGCCAACAAAGGTTTGTCTAGTCAAGGCTATGGTTTTTCCTGTGGTCATGTATGGATGTGAGAGTTGGACTGTGAAGAAGGCTGAGCGCCAAAGAATTGATGCTTTTGAACTGTGGTGTTGGAGAAGACTCTTTAGAGTCCCTTGGACTGCAAGGGGATCCAACCAGTCCATTCTGAAGGAGATCAGCCCTGGGATTTCTTTGGAAGGAATGATGCTAAAGCTGAAACTCCAGTACTTTGGCTACCTCATGCGAAGAGTTGACTCATTGAAAAAGACTCTGATGCTGGAAGGAATTGGGGACAAGAGGAGAAGGGGACAACAGAGGATGAGATGGCTGGATGGCGTCACTGACTCGATGGACATGAGTCTCAGTGAACTCTGCGAGTTGGTGATGGACAGGGAGGCCTGGTGTGCTGCGATTCATGGGGTCGCAAAGAGTCGGACACGACTGAGCGACTGATCTGATCTGATCTGATCTGAACCCATCGTCATCACTTGGGCCCAAGCCATTTTTGCTTTTCATTTGGATGACAGTAATGACTCTTGTGAGCTTCCCAGGTAGCACTAGTGGTAAAGGACATGTCTACCTATACAGGAGATATAAGAGATGTGAGTTCAGTCCCTGGGTAGGTAAGATCCCCCTGGAGGAGGTCATGGCAACATACTCTGATATTCTTGCCTGGAGAATCCCCATGGGCAGAGGAGCCTGGGGGCTACAGCTCATAGGGTCACAAAGAGTAGGACATGACTGAAATGACTTACCATGCATATATGCAATAGCTTTCATACTAGTCTCCTACTCTCAAGTTTATCTTTTACTAGTCTTTCCTCATCACAGCAATGATATTGGGACATTCCTATGAATGTAAAAGGTCACAGTATTTTTGTGTTTAAATCCTTTTAATGGCTTACCATTTGGCTCAGGTAAAAGTAAATACAATTATTGTGTCTTTGAGAGGTCTTAAGTAGCAAATTTAAGGGAAAGTTACAGATATTTTCAGTGTACTCCATGCCTCCAGCTGACTCTGACAATATCAACATCCCACATCAGAGTTATATATATTACAATTGATGAACCTATATGGACATATCATAATCATTCAAAATCCAAAGTTTAGCTTAGGTTTTACTCATTGTTGTATATTCAATGTATTTCAACAAATGTTAATGACATGTAGTATATAGTATTACACAGAGTATTTTAATTGCCCTAAAAACTCTCTGTATCCTCCCTATTCAGGTCTCAAGCTCCAAACTCTGGCAACCTCAGATTTTTACTGACTTTTCTACTTTTTTACTGTCTTTCCCAGTTTTGTTTTATCCAGAATGTCACATAGTTTGAATGAAAATTTTTAGCCTTCTCACATAGATGTATTTCACTTAGTACTATACATATATTTCCTTTTAATGATATAATAGTTTTTGTCATTGAATACTATTCCATTATCTGATTTTATCACAGTTTACCAATCTCCTGAAGCATATTTAGGTTGTTTCCAAGTTTTGGTAATTATGAATAAAATTGCTATAAATAGCCATGTGCAAATTTTGAATATGAATTTTTAGCTCATTTGGATAAATATGAAGGAGTATGATTGCTGGATTGCATGGTAGGAGTATGTTTTACTTTTTAAGAAACTGCCTTTCAGAGTGGCTGTACCATTTTGTATTCTCACTAGCAATGAATGAGAGTTCTTGTTGCTCCACATCTCATCAGCATTTGGTGTTGTCAGTGTCCCAGATTTTGCTATTCTAATAGGTGTGTAGTGAAAGAGGAGAGTGAAAAAGTTGGCTTAAAACTCAACATTCAGAAAACTAAGATCATGGCATCTGGTCCCATCACTTCAAGGCAGATAGATGGGGAAACAGTGGAAACATTGTCTGACTTTATTTTTTGGGGCTCCAAAATCACTGCAGATGGTGTTTGCAGCCATAAAATTACAAGACACTTACTCCTTGGAAGGAAAGTTATGACCAACCTAGATAGCATATTCAAAAGAAGAGATATTACTTTGTCAAAAAAGGTCCATCTAGTCAAGGCTATGTTTTTTCCAGTGGTCATGTATAGATGTGAGAGTTGGACTGTGAAGAAGGCTGAGCGCCGAAGAATTGATGATTTTCAACTGTGGTGTTAGAGAAGATTCTTGAGAGTCCCTTGGACTGCAAGGAGATCCAACCAGTCCATCTTAAAGGAGATCAGTCCTGGGTTCATTGGAGGGACTGACGTTGAAGCTGAAACTCCAATATTTTGGCCACCTCATATGAAGAGTTGACTCATTGGAAAAGACCCTGATGCTGGGAGGATTGGGGGCAGGAGGAGAAGGGGACGACAGAGGATGAGATGGCTGGATGGCATCACCGACTCCATGGACATGGGTTTGAGTGAGCTCTGGGAGTTGGTGATGGACAAGGAGGCCTGGTGTGCTGTGATTCATGGGGTCACAAAGAGTCAGACACGACTGAGCAACTGAACTGAACTGAATAGGTGTGTAGTGAGGCCTCATTTCAATTTGCATTTCTCTGATGACATATGATGTGGAACATCTTTTCATATGTTTATTTCCCACATGTGTATCTCCTTTGATGAGCTGCCTGTTAAGGTTTTTGGTCCATTTTTAATTGGGTCATGTATTTTCTTATTGATTTTTAAAAGTCTTTGTATATGTTGGCCAGTCATTCATTTTCAGTTGTGTCTGAAAATATTTTCTCCCAATCTATGCCTGTCTTTTCCTTTTCTTTACAGTGTTTTTCTCAGAGCAGTTTTTGATTTTAATAAAGTCTAGCTTATCAATTAGTTTTTTCATGGATTGGTCTATGAAATGTGGTCTATCTAAAATGTCATCACCATACCCAAGAGTATGCTGATTTGGCCTTTTGTTATCTTATTCTATTGCATTTTATATTTAGATCCATTTTGAGTCAATTTTTATGAAGAGTAGAAAATTTGTGTTTAATTTTTTTTTTTGTATGTATGTCCAGTGGTTACTTTTATTGAAGACTATCTTTGCTCCATATGGTATTTGCCAAAGACCAGTGGAATAAATTGATGTGGGTCTATTCTGGGCTGTATATTCTATGCCACTAATCTATTTGCCTACTCTTTCACTAATATCATACTATCTCAATCACTGTAACTTTTTGGTCCATCTTACAGTGGGGTAGCATTAGCTCTCCAACTTTATTCTTTTCCTTCAATATTGGATCTTTTGCCTCTTTTTATTAAACTTTTGAACCAATATGTTGATATGCATAAAATAACTTGCTAGGATTTTGATTAAGGTTTCATTGAATCTATAATTAAAGCAGAGAAGAACTTAAAGCTTGTCAATATTTAGCATTCTTCTCCATGAAAAATTTCATTCATCTCTTTTATAATTTTTATTTTTTTGCTCACTGTGCTCTGGTTCCTCAGACTCTCTATTGGGTGCTGAATATGTGATGTGTGCTCTTACCTCAGGATCTTAGTCCTTACTCTTCCATCTTCTTGAAGAGTCCTATCTCATACATCAGCACAGTCTTTGATCACAAGTCATCCTCTCAGTGAGACCTTTGTTAATGCCCTGTGATACTCAGCACAACTGATTTAAATATTTAAACAGAAAAGAATTTAACACATGGGAATAAGTTTAGAAAAATAATTTTGAGAGGCTGAAGAACTAGGCTGTAGTCTGTGCTTGTAGATTTGCTACATAATTGATCTTCCTAGAAGATAGGGAGAATAGTCTGCCAATACCTTAAGATGACACAGTCATGCTTTTAAAAGATACAAATACAAGCCAAAGATTTCAAGCCCAGTGCCAATGTACAAACTGTGGTAGTGTGTGAATTGTAGCTGAGTCCAAATTCCACTGGAAAGAGTGCATTTATGTTAATAATATTTTCAAAGACTTGGGAAAGAAGAGTGGCAACCATCGTTTTTATAAGCTTTGTATTATTTTCCAAAACATTATATCACATTTTTCATGAGGACCCTATAGTTTCTTGAAGCTTAAGTAATGACTGGATTAGCCAGATTTGTATAGACAAAAGATCAATGCCTTAATCTACTGTAGGCCAAAAGTCTAATCGATTAAGACAGTTTCCAACTTGTCAAGTAGAATGTATGGAATAAGACAATTCAAAAGGGATCATTCAGATGAGTTTTTAAAAGTTTTTATTTTGAACTGTTCCTCAGAAGAATCCAAGAACCAAGACAAACATGAACTGGAAATCATGAAGTTTATAGATTTCAGTGGGCTTCCCAGGTGGCGCTAGTGGTAAAGAACGTGCCTGCCAATGCAGGAGATTTAAGAGTCATAGATTAGATCCCTATGCCAGATCCCTTTCTGGATCCCTGGGCCAGAAAGATTTCCTGGAGGATGGCATGGAAACCCACTGCAGCACGCTTCCCTGGAGAATCTCATAGACATAGGAGTCTGGCAGGCTGCAGTCCATAAGGTTGCAAAGACTAGACATGACTGAAGTAACTGAATCTGTCCTCTCAACATGCTTTCAAAATCTGTTTTTCAGTTATGTGAGTTTTGGTAGCCCCTATTACCTGATATGGTTATGATGCCCATTTTCTACCTTGTATCTTATTCTTTGCCCTTGGCACTGACTATTTTGCATTCTCCCCATGTTTCTGCTAGCAATAAGCTTAAACCTTTGCTGTCCAGTGGAGAATCTGGCCAGTGAGCTCAAATGTTGTTTTTCTCTAGATTTGACCTTGGGAATCTGCTTTACTTGGAGTAGGAGACTGCAACCAGAAGTCAGATGACATTTCCCATTCTTATTATTGTGGTCTTACTTACTTGGAGGTTGTTTGTCCTTTGAAGAATTCCTGTCTGAAAGCTCTCTGGAAGCTTTGCTTAGTTAATTTTTAACTTTTATTTCACTTTCAATTGGTTTACACCTCTGTTATTTCTTTAGACCTTGAATGTCAACAAGGATAACATTGAATCCTTAAGAGGATAAGATAAAAGCAGTCTTCAGTTGAAATTATTGATATAGCCTTAAATTTGTGGTCTTAATAATTGCATTGAAAGACATAGTTAGATGATCATGGTCATAATCAAAAGGAATATGAGGCCAAGTATTACAAACATTAGGTAGTTGGAACTTAAATTAGAAGTGGTTAAAAGAGAGGAAAAAGAGTTCCGAGGTATACTCATTTTTTTTCCCCCTGTCACTGAAAGTTTCAATTTACCAATGGATAGATAACAAAGTATTAGCTACATTTTGGTTTTGCTTATTTAGAAAAGAAAATTTTTAGAATGCTGAAAAGGGTAAACAAAAAACCATAGATTTCAGCTTGCAAACCCAAGAGATTTGCATCAGGAAGTGCTAGTGATAGGAAATCTGAGGTCATGTTTTTATTCTTTTTTCTTAATGCAACCAACCTCTTCCCAATGGAGGGTGGAGGAGGTGGGGGGGGAAGCCAGGTATCTAAACAAGGGATTTGAGGAACTGAAGAACAAAAGCTGTAGGATCTTTCATCATTTGGCTCTTCGATAGTGTCAGCAATATGAAAGAATATGTCCCATTTGCCCCAAGCTAAATGGATTTCTGAGTGAACAAGGATGAATGTGAAATCTGATGTCGCTCCAGACACTTCTAGACTGTTACAATAGAAACTGAAAATATCTCAAAATCATCCCCTGCATTACAAAAGCACACTACAGTCTCCAGCAAAAGATTATTTCAGCTGTTTTAAGGGCATGCATATGTAGTAGATAGGTAAGATAACAAATAACAGATGGAAAATTCATTAACTACATTGATCCTGCATAATACAGAGTAACTCCAAATAAGTTCAAATGAATTTGCAGCCGAACATACATTTTTATCTCCTTCACTTTTTCAGTCTGTTCAAGAATGGAAATTGATAACAATAGATTGATGTGTCCTGTAGAAATCTGTGGCTTCCTATGAGAATTCTTGATTATGACATTTTATGAATTTATGAATTTAATTAAATATAATAAACTGCTGGTGCCTGATGCCTGTGTGCTCAGTTGTGTTCAGTCATTTCAGACCCCATGGACTGGCTTCTCTGTTTATGGAATTTTCCAGGCACGAATACTGTAGTGGGTTGTCATTTCCTCCTCCAGGGGATCTTCCCAACTCAGAGTTTCAACTCGCATTGCTTTGCCTCGTGCTTTAGCAGGTGGATTCTTTACCACTGTGCCACCGATATTTATTGTTGCTGTTCAGTCTCTAAGTTGTGTACAGCTCTTGGTAACCTCATGGACTGAAGCATGCTAGGCTTCTCTGTCCTTCACCAACTCCCAAAGTTTGCTTAAATTTGTGTCCTTTGAATTGGTGATGCCATCCAACCATATCATCCTCTGTTGCTGCCTTCTCCTCCTGTTCTCAATCTTTCCCAACATCAGGGTCTATTCCAATAAATCAGATCTTTGCATCATGTGGCCAAAGTACTGAATTTTCAGCATCAGTTTTTCCAATGAATATTCAGGGTTTATTACCTTTATGATTGACCAATTTGATCTTCTTGCTTTCCAAGAGACTTAAATAATATAAACTGTTCAGTTCAGTCACTCAGTCACGCCTGACCCTTTGCACCCCCTGGACTGCAGCACACCAGGCTTCCCTGTCCATCACCGACTCCAGGAGTCTACCCAAACTCACATCCATTGAGTTGGTGATCTCATCCTCTATCGTTGCCTTCTCCTCCTGCCCTCAATCTTTCCCAGCATCGGTGTCTTTTCAAATGAGTCAACTCTTTGCATCAGGTGGCCAAAGTATTGGAGTTTCAGCTTCAACATCAGTCCTTCCAATGAACACACAAGACTGATCTCTTTAGGATGGACTGGTTGGATTTCTTTGACCAACCTAGACAGCATATTAAAAAACAGAGACTTACTTTGCCAACAAAGGCCCATCTAGTCAAGGCTATAATTTTTCCAGTGGTCATGTATGGATGTGAGAGTTGGACTGTGAAGAAAGCTGAGCGCCGAAGAATTGATGCTTTTGAACTGTGGTGTTGGAGAAGACTCTTGAGAGTCCCTTGGACTGCAAGGAGATCCAACCAGTACATCCTAAAGGAGATCAGTCCTGGGTGTTCTTTGGAAGAACTGATTTGAAACTGAAACTCCAATACTTTGGCCACCTGATGTGAAGAGCTGAGTCATTTGAAAAGACCCTGATGCTGGGAACAATTGAGGGCAGGAGGAGAAGGGGGTGACGGAGGATGAAATGGTTGGATGGCATCACCGACTCAATGGACATGAATCTGAGTAAACTCTGGGAGTTGGTGATGTACAGGGAAGCCTGTCATGCTGCAGTTCATGGGGTCACAAAGAGTCAGACATGTCTGAGCAACTGAACTGAACTGAACTAGGTTGGTCATAACTCTCCTTGCAAGGAGCAAGCATCTTTCAATTTCATGGCTGCAGAGAGAGTGGGGCAAATTGAGAGGAAAACATGGAAACATATACATTACCATATGTAAAATAGAAGCAAGTGAGACTTTGCTGTGTAAAACTGGGAGCTCAACCCAGTGTTTTGTGACAATCTAAAGACTGTTTTTGGTAGGGAGATGACAGGGGGCTCAGAAGGGAGGGGACATTTGTATACCCATGGATGATTCATAGTGCTGTGTGGCAGAGACTAACACAATATTGCAAAGCAATTGTCCTCCAATAATCGTGTCTTGTTCCATACATCTCAATATTGTACAATTATAATCTTTGATAATTAAAAATACAGAAAAAAGAAAAAAAACTACAGTAGACAGAATAATAGCCTCTTAAAGATAGCCATATCTGAATCCCTAGAATTTATGAGTAAGTTATCTAATGTGGCAAAGGGAAACTAAATTTAGAGATGGAATTAACTTTGCTAATTAGCTGACTTAAAAATAAGGAAATTATATTGGATTATGTAAATAGGCCCTGTGTAGTTCAAGAATACTTAAAAGTAGATAAGGGAGGTAGAAGTGGAGGTCAGATTACTATGATGTAAGAACTGAACTCACTATTGCAGGTTTTGAAGATAGAGGAAGGGAGGCATCAGTCTTGAATATTCATGGGAAGGACTGATGCTGAAGCTGAAACTCCAATACTTTGGCTACCTGTTGCAAACAGCTGACTCATTTGAAAAGATCCTGATGCTGGGAATGATTGAAGGCAGGAGAAAGGGATGACACAGGATGAGATGATTGGATGGCATCACCAACTCAATGAACATGCATCTGAGTAACCTCCAGAAGTTGGTGATGGACAGGGAAGCCTGGTGTGCTGCAGTCCATCAGGTTACAAAAAGTTGGACATGACTGAAAGCCTGAACTGAATTGAACTAAAGGGAGCCATGAGTCAAAGAATGCTGGCAGCCTCCAGAAAAGGTCAAAGAAAAGTTCTCAAGAGCTTTTGGAAAGAAAAGAACCCTGTTGACACCTTAATTTTAGCCCAGTAAGACTCATGCCTATCTTCTGATCTATAGTAATCTAAAACAATAAATTTATGTTATTTTAAACCACCAATTTTATGGTAATGTTTTGCAGCAAATTGGTACAGTAGTAGGAAGCTAATACTGAACAAGGAAGCTATATGTGTTTGGTTTTATTGTCATATGTTCATTTGCAAGGAATAAACTAGGTTATATCAGAACTTAAATCTGAAATGAATGCAAATTATTTAGGGTGATATTTATTTATCAAATGTACACTTTTAGGACATTCATCTATTTGTTCTACCAGGTGAATTGTAAATTGATCATGCACTGTACCAGGAATCATGGAAGACAATCTGGATACAAAAATAAAATGAATATGAACTGTACCTACCTTCCTGGAAGTTAGAATTTTACATTTTTATCAACAGTTGAGAAAAATGTTGTCACAAATATGCCATCAAATATTAGACTTTAAAATTAAAGTTAATGGCTTATGTTTGCAAAGTGAGTACATATTAGAAGGCTCTTCTAGCTATTCCCCTCCAAGCTGTCATTCAATTATTCAGTCTCCTTCTGTTCTGTGGCTCCATCATCAGTGAATGCACCTCCTCGAGTAGGCAAACCTGAATCTCTTTCTTGGCTACAAACAGTTCTAATATAGGATGTACTGAAACATTCAATCCCCTTCACTTATTAAATTATCCTAAAATATAAGAAAAAATTTACTTACTCCATCTCCCTCCCAATAGTGGAAAAGGTACAGTCTAATAACCTGGTTTTAGAAAACACAAGGAACCAGAAATCAAATTGCCAACATCCTCCGGATCATCGAAAAAGCAAGAGAGTTCCAGAAAAAAACATCTATTTCCGCTTTATTGCCTATGCCAAAGACTTTAACTGTATGGATCACAATAAACTGAGGAAAATTATGAAAGAGATGGGAATACCAGGCCACCTGAGCTGCCTCTGGAGAAACCTGTATGCTGATCAGGAAGCAACAATTAAAACTGGACATGGAACAATAAACTGGTTCCAAATAGGAAAAAGAGTATGTCAAGACTGTATATTGTCACCCTGCTTACTTAACTTATATACAGAGTATATCATGAGAAATGCTGGACTGGATGAAGCACAAACTGGAATCAAGATTTCCAGGAGAAATATCAATAACCTCAGATATGCAGATGACACCACCCTTATGGCAGAAAGTGAAGAAGAACTAAAGAACCTCTTGATGAACGTTAAAGAGGAGAGTTAAAAAGTTGGCTTAAAGCTCAACATTCAGAAAACTAAGATTATGGCAACCAGTCCCATCATTTCATGGCAAATAGATCGAGGAACAGTGAAAACAGTGGCTGACTTTATTTTTTGGGGCTCCAAAATCACTGCAGATGGTGATTGCAGCCATGAAATTACAAGACACTTACTCCCTTGGAAGGAAAGTTATATGCAACCTAGATAGCATATTAAAAATCAGAGACATTGCTTTGCCAACAAAGGTCCATCTAGTCAAGGCTATGGTTTTTCCAGTGGTCATGTATGGATGTGAGAGTTGGACTATAAAGAAAGCTGAGCACTGAAGAATTGATGCTTTTGAACTTAAACAACTAATCTCAAAAATATACAAGCAACTCCTACAGCTCAACTCCAGAAAAATAAATGACCCAATCAAAAAATGGGCCAAAGAACTAAATAGACATTTCTCCAAAGAAGACATACAGAAGGCTAACAAACACATGAAAAGATGCTCAACATCACTCATTATCAGAGAAATGCAAATCAAAACCACTATGAGGTACCATTTCATGCCAGTCAGAATGGCTGTGATCCAAACGTCTACAAGCAATAAATGCTGGAGAGGGTGTGGAGAAAAGGGAACCCTCTTCCACTGTTGGTGGGAATGCAAACTAG
>NW_011494708.1:6729741-6733797 GCF_000754665.1 Bison bison bison | reverse complement strand
TGTTGGTGGAAATGCAAACTAGTACAGCCACTATGGAGAACAGTGTGGAGATTCCTTAAAAAACTGGAGATAGAACTGCCTTATGATCCAGCAGTCCCACTGCTGGGCATACACACTGAGGAAACCAGAAGGGAAAGAGACACGTGTACCCCAATGTTCATCGCAGCACTGTTTATAATAGCCAGGACATGGAAGCAACCTAGATATCCATCAGCAGATGAATGGATAAGAAAGCCGTGGTACATATACATAATGGAGTGTTACTCAGCCATTAAAAAGAATACATTTGAATCAGTTCTAATGAGGTGGATGAAACTGGAACCTATTATACAGAGTGAAGTAAGCCAGAAAGAAAAACACCAATACAGTATACTAACGCATATGTATGGAATTTAGAAAGATGGTAACAATAACCGTGTATACGAGACAGCAAAAGAGACACAGATGTATAGAACAGTCTTTTGGACTCTGTGGGAGAGGGAGAGGGTGGGATGATTTGGGAGAATGGCATTGAAATACATATAATATCATATATGGAACGAGTCGCCAATCCAGGTTCGATGCATGATATTGGATGCTTAGGGCTGGTGCACTGGGATGACCCAGAGGGATGGTATGGGGAGGGAGGAGGGAGGAGGGTCAGGATGGGGGACACATGTATACCTGTGGCAGATTCATTTTGATATTTGGAAAAACCAATACAATATTGTAAAGTTTAAAAATAAAATAAAATTTAAAAATTAAAAAAAAAAAATAAGACTCTTGAGAGTTTCTTGGACTACAAGGAGATCCAACCAGTCCATCCTAAAGGAGATCAGTCCTGGGTGTTCAAGGGAAGGATTAATGTTGAAGCTGAAACTCCAATACTTTGGCCACCTGATGCAAATTGCTGACTCATTTGAAAGACCCTGATGCTGGGAAAGATGGGGGGCAGGAAGAGAAGGGGACAACAAAGAATGAGATGGTTGAATGGCATCACTGACTCAATGGACATGAATTTGGGTAAACTCCAGGAGTTGGTGATGGATAGGGAGGCCTGCCATGCTGCAGTTTATGGGGTCACAAAGAGTCAAAAATGACTGAGCAACGGATCTGACCTGACCCACATTTATGTGGAGGATAAGTGAAAATAATTTTGACCACCTATTATTGGCTATTTAAGATCTTTGATATAACTTTTATGGGAAAAATATAGCTAAAACACATGTATTAAAAATATATTAGCCTATAAAATGCTGCTTAATATAACAGCTATTTTGGAGATAAACATGGTTATGGAAGCTTAAAAAATCTTCTACTTGTGAATTTAAAAATACTTTTTTTCCTACTTCTATTAATTTATTTTGATTCATTTTGAGTCCTTGCAAGCTGATATTATGCGGTCAATAATATTCACATCACACAAATAACTATATACAAAACTTGTTTTATTATGGGTAGTATGTCAAATCTAATATAAAATTAACCTGGATATGTGGGATCAATAGAAATTAAACTAACTAAATATCTTTATGAAATTCATAAGATTAGAAATCTTTTAAAGAGACTAATCTATTTCTGGCCTTTTCCAAGTTTCTTCGGAACAAATGGAACATAGAAAATCAGTTTTTTTCAGTGGATAAATTTTGCCACCATGTCTTTGGCTTTATAAATCTCTTAAATAAAGTTCTGAATACTTGTATATGATTATGCTGTTACAGTGTTTCTTATCACAATATATTAATATTGTGATATTGTTCTATATGGTTATTTATATGTTTAATATTCCTGTTATTTTTTTGCATGTAACCCTCTTTTTTGTAAGGTAAATGTGATATGTACTCCTTATGAAGGCAAATGAGATTGTCAAAGTGTTTTTGAAGAGATGTGGAAGTTGCTTAAAGTGGTTTTTAATCCCTTTAGGCTCACAATCACATCATTCTTAGTAGGTGTCACTGTGTGTATGTGTGTGTGTGTGTGCGTGTATGCATGTGCATGCTCAGTTGTGTCCAACTCTTGGTGACCCCATGGACTATAGCCTGCCAGGCTCCTCTGTCCATGAAGTTCTCCTGGCAAGACTGCTGTACTGGGCGCCATTCCCTTCTCCAGGGGATCTTCCTAACCCAGTGTTCAAACTAGTGTCTTTTGCAGCTCCTGCATTGACGGGCAGATTCTTAACCACTGCACACGTAGAAAGTCCAGTTGGTGTCTGAGAAAGTAGTCAAACACAAGTTTGTTTGTCTTTGGTGCATACAGTGTTCTTCTTGTAATTCCAAACTGCCTGGGCAAAATCTTTAAACATTAATCCTTGAAGAATAAAAGAGTGTCAAAAACTTATTGAAAACCAGTATTTCAGATACCTATTTACAGTTATAATTTAATACTCAAAAAACTCTCATATTAGGATGACTCTGTTAATAACTCTCAAACCACACTTGAGATTAAATATAAACATTGAACATGTATGAGCTCAACTGCCATTTTTTTTCCTCTTTTTTGTCTAATTACCACAGAGAGCATATTTCTGCCTCAAAGATCTTACTCCCTGCTCCCTGCATCTTGAAAGCTCTTTTTCCATAGTTTTTGTGTCTACTTGGTCCTCATTTTTCCAGCCTACATCAGTTTCTCCTTGGAGAAGCTTCACCTGACTTCCCTAAATACTCTTCCCCCTTTCACTTTTTATTTACCATATGGGAAAAATTGTCTCTCTATCCATCTATGTATTTAATTATCTACCTACCTGCCAATCTACCTACTCTATGCAATTTCCCCCACAACTGGGGTATAAAACCCATGAAGCAAAACCTTTACTTTTTTCTTCCATATCCCAAGCATATAGAACAGTCAAAATATATTTGTTTAGAGGAGGAAATTTGTCCAGATGGAAAAAAAAAAAAAAGGAATTTCAATAAAGCTCAGGAGCTGATTGAATGAATGAATGACTGTTGTGATAGCTATTTACTACTGTCTGACTCCAAATACTTCTTCGTTTACTATTTCATTGACCTTTTAAAAATTTAAGATTATTTTAGATAAAGCATATTGATTTGATATTCATTCAAAAAGGAATATGCTATGAATATAGGAAGAAATATTTTCCATATTGATTAGGCTAGTGTTATGAACAACACACTACCCCTCCATACATGATATTATAGAGAAGAGCTTGTATTCTTCTCTTGTTAAAGGATTTACATTTGATTATAAAATGTATAGTGAAAATTTTAATTTTTTTCTTTAAAATTTCATGCATGACATGTTAAAAAATAGTCATTTGGTAGTCACTAAATAAAATTTTCATATTGATAATGTGGTTGGTAAATGGTAGTGAACATCAAAGAGGCTTGAAAATATAACAGTTTAATACATTCATGTAATGAAAATTCTCTTTCAATGGCTATGTGTCTCCTCTTTTTCTTACCATTTTTATCATTTAAACTTTAAAGCTTCTTGTGGTGTAGTGCCTCAGGATATGATTTTTTCTTTTATAAATAAATGATGCCCAGCCTAAAGTGATGAACTATTGGGTAAATGAAAAGAGACATGATAGACCACTTGACTCTTAAAAGTGCTGGCAGCTAACAAAATGTATAATGACATGAAAAAAAAAATAGTCCTATAGGAAGTATAATTGGTCTAGAATAAACCCTGACATTTAAAAATTATTTTTAGTCATCAAAATACTGTGTTTTGTTAAATAACTGCTGTTGCTAAGTCGCTTCTGTCGTGTCTGACTCTGTGCAACCCCATAGATGGAAGCCCAACAGGCTTTTCCATCCCTGGGATTCTCCAGACAAGAACACTGGAGTGGATTGCCATTTCCTTCCCCAATGCAGGAAAGTGAAAAGTGGAAGTGAAGACTCTCAGTCATCCTCGACTCGTAGCGACCCCATGGACCACAGCCCACCAGGCTCCTCCGTCCATGGGATTTTCCAGGCAAGAGTACTGGAGTGGGTTGCCATTGCCTTCTCCGTTTGTTAAATAAAGTGATACATAAAAGAATAAATACTTTCTGCCAGTATGTCACAAGAACTATAAATGGGGATACTGGAAAATAAAATGAATAATAACAAATTG
>NW_011494708.1:6701201-6729641 GCF_000754665.1 Bison bison bison | reverse complement strand
AATAACAAATTGAGCAGATACTCCTTTGGTTTATAGGCAACCTCTTGCTTCACTGTAGTTTGTGTGTGTGTGTGTGTGTGTGTGTGTGTTAATGATTGTAGTGAAGATTAGAGTGTTTTTGTGGGTTTTACATGCCTTGAAATCACATCATAGTAAATCATAGAAATAGCATAGTGAGGTCACAAAAATACAAAGCAGAGTATTTCTTTTTTATATGGGTACTGGCTGAAGGCAGTTGAATTTTTTTGCTAAAATTTTAGAAATATTTTCTAGTTTTCTCAAATCTTAATTTTTTTTAATGGAGAAGTAAATAGTCCAATTACTTGTCAACTACAACTAAGATCATGGCATCCAGTCCCATCACTTCATGGCAAATAAATGGGGAAACAAAGGAAACAGTGAGAGACTTTATTTTTGGGGGCTCGAAAATCACTGCAGATGGTGACTGCAACCATGAATTTAAAAGACGTTTCCTCCTTGGAAGAAAAGTTATGACCAACTTAGACAGCATATTAAAAGGCAGAGACATTACTTTACTAACACAGGTCCATCTAGTCAAAGCTACACTTTCTCCAGGAGTCATGTATGAATGTGAGAGTTAGACGATTAAGAGAGCTGAGTGCTGAAGAATTGATGCTGTTGAACTGTGGTGTGGTGTTGGAGAAGACTCTTGAGAATCCCATGGACTGCAAGGAGATCAAACCAGTCAATCCTAAAGGAAATCAGTCCTGATTATTCATTGGAAGGACTGATGCTGAGACTGAAATTCCCATACTTTGGCCACCTGATGCAAAAAACTGACTCATTGGAAAAGACCTTTATGCTGGGAAAGATTGAAGTTGGGAGGAGAAGGGAATGACAGAGGGTGAGATGGTTGGATGGCATCACTGACTCCCTGCGCATGAATTTGAGTAGGCTCCGGGAGTTGGTGACGGACAGGAAAGCCTGGTGTGCTGTAGTCCATAGGGTCGCAAAGAGAAGGACATGACTGAGTGACTGAACTGAACAGAGAGAGGATTTAATGTTTTTTCAAAGCACATAAGCACTATGCACAATAAGTCTTCAAAAGTTTTTTCTGTCTGCAGTGTTCTGGATATCAATCAGAATACAGAGTGATATATTTAACAGCAATTTAAAGAAGAACAGTCCTCTTAGCAAAGATTGCTGAAAATATGTGTCTATATCAAATAACTGTATATCAATTTGCATCTCCCTAATGACTGGACATGAGTTTGAGTGAACTCCAGGAGATGGTGATGGACAGGGAGGCCTGGCATGCTGCGATTCATGGGGTCGCAAAGAGTCGGACACGACTGAGTGACTGAACTGAACTGAATGATTTATATTGCTTCAAACAGCCTTGTTTCTAACTGATCTCCATCTAATCTCCAATAGTGTTTTAGCTCCAAGTTTTTGTTCTTTTACTTTTCTATGCTCTTACATGTGTGTGTGTGTGTGTGTTTTCCCTCTTTCTTTTTTTGAAATTACCAAGCATTTAACTTGATTCTAACACCATCTACTTGGAGATAACATCACATCCTACAGGTTAAGGGCTAAGTTCCACAAAATTCCCACTTCATACACCAATTGTAAATCCAGGTTCTCATCCATGCTTCTATCCAACTGAATAAGCCTTTTTTTCAGATTTAATTAATTTTTTCAGAGAACTCAGAGAAATGGGTTACTTTCTAGATAACCAGTTTGTGGTGTTGGAGAAGACTCTTGAGAGTCCCTTAGACTGCAAGGAGATCAAAGCAGTCAATCTTAAAGGAAATGAGTCCTGAATATTCATTGGAAGGGCTCATGCTGAAGTTGAAGTTCCAATACTTTGTCCACCTTATGCAAAGAACTGACTGATTGGAAAGATTGAAGGCAGGAGGACAAGGAGAACAGAGGATGAGATGGTTGGATGGCATCACCAACTCCATGGACATGAATTTGAGCAAGCTTGAGGAGTTGGGCATGGACAAGGAACCCTGGCTTGCTGCAGTCCATGAGATTGCAGAGTAGAACATGATTGAGTGACTGAACTGAATTACACCAGTTTGTTATAAAATAATATAACTCAGGAAGAGCCAAATGGAAGACATGCACAAGGCAAGGTATGTGGGAAGGAGCTTGAACTTTCCCAGCTTTGTGTCTCCCAGTGGGTCATTCTTCCTGTTTATCCATTAATTCTAGGAGATTCTGTTTTGTGGCCCTTCTTGTTTCTGGAATCCATCTGTATTCCTTGCCTCGTGGCCCTTTATTTCTTCAAGGCCAGCACCAGCAGACTGAGTCATCTCCTATCACATTATTCTGACCTTATTGGGCAGATCTGCATAATCCAGGATATTATCTATTTCTTAGGTTAGCCACTTAGCAAATTTAATTTGATCTGCAAACTGAAGTCTTGTTTGCAGTGTAAGGTAACATACTCCTATGGTCTGGGAATTTGGATGTGCATATTTCTAGAGGGCCATTATTGTGCCTACCATAGCATTCACAATGTGTGTTTGATAATGTCTGCTTGTCATATTACACAGTACTTTAGGGAGATGATCTGAGCCCAGCTGTTTATTTGAAGTTGATGGGGAAGACAGAACTATATATTTGGCACCATTAAAGAATCTGCCTGCAATGCAGGAGATTCAGGTTCAATCCCTGGGTCAGGAAGGTCTTCTGGAGAACAAAATGGCAACTCTTTCCAGTATTCTTGTCTGGGAAATCCCATGGACAGAGTCAGACATGATTTAGCAACTAAACAACAACATAGCAAGATAAGTTAGCAAATGTATTATTTTGAATTCTGAGATATTAGCTGCTGTTTTTATTAAAACTTGGATTTTTACATCATTTTAAGTTTCCAATAAAATTCAGATGAAGGTATGGAGATTTCCCAAATAACCTCTGCCCTCACACATGAAACCATAGAAAACAGACACAGTAGATTAAAAATAATAATAATGATAGATTAAGAGACCTGACTTTTCATTAGATAAAATACATGCCAGAAGTCAGTGGAACAAATATCTTTAAAGTACAAGTTAGAGGAATTCCTTCATATGGGAGAAAAGTTATGCCAGATGAAAATCTGTAGTTTACAAAGTAATAAAAAACACCATATAAAAGTAAGAATGTGTGGAAATACAGACTCTTTTTTTCCAGGACTATTATCAATTTGAATATTAAAGAATGATAATTTCATTAGTTGGAAATGTTTTAATTGGCCAACATCAATCCATTTATTCTTCTATATAAGTTCATTTTTAATGAATTCAACTTTCTTCAGGGATCAACAAATTTACTTAATTTAAGAGATTCTTAAAAGTCAAGCTTTGATGAAAATATATTTCACATTGCTAGCCATCTTAAATGTAAAGAAGACATATTAAATGTGATTCAAATCAACTATACTTCAATAAAAAATTGATTAAAAGTGATATCAGTCATATAAGCACCCCATTAACACCATAATTTATTTTTAAATGTCATAGGACTGACTTTCCATTAAGTGCATGTGCACGTGTGCTCAATTGCTCAGTCTTGTCTGACTCTTTTCAACCCTATGGACTGTGGCCCAGCAGGCTCCTATGTCCATGGGATTTCCCAGGCAAGAATACTGGATTGGGTTGCCATTTTCTTCTCCAAGAGATTTTTCCAACCCAGGAATGGATCAAACTGGCATCTGCTGCATTGGAAGGCAGATTATTTACCACTGAGAAGCTCCCTTTACATTAAGATGTTAAAGTATATAAGTTTACTTGGATTTAGGTTAAATGCTCTAAGATTATTGAAGTATTTGTGTATTCTTTGAACAGTTTATTCCATACTTGTCTAATATTTTTTTTATTATGACTATTACCAATCTATAGAAAGTGAAAGTGTTACTCACTTAGTCATGTCCAACTCTTTGTGACCCCATAGACTGCAGCCCTTCAGGCTCCTTTTCCACGAGATTCTCCAGGTAAGAATACTGGAGTGGGTAGCCATTCCCTTTTCCAGGGGATCTTCCTGACCCAGGGATGGAATCCAGGTCTCCTGCTATGCAGGTAGATTCTTTATCCTATGAGGCACTGAGGAAAGCTAATATAGATCTAACAACTCTTCAGATCTCAAACCTCTTTCTTTTTCCTATGTACAATTTGCTTTTGACTTGAAAACAAACTAATCAGACATGTTAAAATTTTGTGAAAGATGAATCACCTTTAAGTATGTATGTTCTTATGAAGTCTTCAATGGTCAAAAATGCAGGGACTCTGCAACAGACAGTCCTGACATTTAGAAACTTTTCTTTTGTAAGTATCTAAGATTCTTGATCATAGTTCTGGGCTTTATAGAAATCTGAAAGAGTTAGAATTACATTATTTTGTATAAGCAAATTCTATACACAGAAGAAATCAGCATTTACAAGTTTTTATTTGTGTT
The DNA here is from genome assembly GCF_000754665.1 of Bison bison bison. NCBI lineage: Eukaryota > Metazoa > Chordata > Mammalia > Artiodactyla > Bovidae > Bison > Bison bison. The sequence continues at coordinate 6,725,234 of NW_011494708.1, read as the reverse complement.
CTACCCACTTTTATAATCCTTTAACCAGTTAATATTTCTGGAGTTAACAGAGGTTACATGTTGTTATTACCTAGCTAACATGAAAATACTACATTATGATACACTTAGCTTCTAAAAGAAATAAATGAAAATAAGAAGATTGTCCTTCTCTACAAAGATTAGATAATTTAGTACTGTTATTATTGTTTAGTTGAAGGCAAAAAATAGATTACAGTGGTCCTAAGTTGAATCCATGTCTTCTAATTTTCCTAAATTTGTTTCCTAAGACATAGTTATCTACTTAATAAGTGTATGTTGATATACAGACATTTTTTCTAAGGCAAGGTTTTAAGCTTGGTTTTTATAGTCAGAAAGCCTGAGATTCCCTTTCTCAGTTCTAGTTTTCTTTAACTATACAATGGTTAAAGTAAATGGGAGAATCAGTACTGGATATTTTGATGTTACTGCCTGTGATGTACTTGACAGGGAACATGGAGCTGAGTTTGTTAGCATTAAGCTGGTGGAAGTGACTTTCAGAGGGATGCAACTACATGTGGAAACCCAGGGCTTCCCTGATGCCTCAGAAAGTAAAGAATCTGCTTGCAATGCAGGAAACCTGGATTTGATCCCTGGGTTGGAAAGACCCTTTGGAAAAGGAAATGGCAACCCCCTCCAGAATTCTTAACTGGAGAATTCCATGGACAGAGAAGCCTGGTGGGCTATAGTTCATGGGATTGCAAAGAGTCAAACACGACTGAGAGACTAACACTTTCAAAATAATTCTACTCATTGCTTTCCCATGAGTCTTAGTGGTTTTTTTTTTTTTAATACAGAATTGTCTCTAATATGAATAATATATATAAATGCCTAATCAAAAATAGAATCAAGCACAGTCTTTTCTTTCTGCTTATTTAGGATGCTGTCCAATTGGGAAAAGCAAATAATTTTATTCCTTTACTTCATTTTTACCTACACTTTTAAATTATTGTCTGAAAAGTTTATTGACTTTATTGAAACTATGGAGTTGAACAGGTCATAGCAAGAATTGCTCTTACTGCCTATAATAGCTTGAGGCTTAGGACATAATGATTTACAAAGACATGATTGGATCAAAGGTAAAATAATGACAAGTGAAAAAGTGAATGGGATTCAAGCATTGACTGAAACTCTTTTCTTTCTTTCGTGTGTTTTTTTTTTTTTTTCAAAATTATATGAGAGTTTCTGGTTTCTATGAAGTTGATTTCAGTAAATCCAGAAGGTCAAATTGGAGTGAGAGTAAAATAATTCTGGCTAGATAAATATCTTTGTACATGAATGTCTAGTTATCTTAGTGTAATATTACACTAAAGTGTTTTTTTTTTTTTTCATTTTAACCTCAAATTGTAATACTGCTTCTTCAGTAACTTCCTGAGTACCTATCACTATTATATCTAGCAAAGTAACATATGTAGGTTTTATTAAAATCTATAAGAGTTAAGTACATTATGAATAGACTCATTTTTGAAAAAATAACACTTTACTTCATGATTCCGAGATGCAGAATTTATGAAAACTAATGAAAAGACTTAGACTAAAGAATTGATAATGCTGGTCTAATCAGATTTTTTCACATGATAGAAACAGCAAATTATTATACAGAGAAGAGGCGTATATGCAAAGTTTACTTGTAAATGTTAAATGCATGTTATATATATTAAATACATTGTATAGGTTAGATACACACATACATGCCAAATTTCTAGTGACAGCATATATTACAAGCTTTAAAGCATTTTGTTGTGACAAATTTGATTTATTCAAAATAGACTTATATGCAAGTGTATGCAGTATTGTGCAAAATGTTTTTACCTTTTAGAATGAATGCTCATGAAATGTAAAGGGGGGAAAAAGGAGCACTGGAGTAAAGGTCCAGATACCTGGAATCATGAACAAGTTTACATATATTTTGACATTTTAAAAGGTGGCTTCCTTATTAGCCCTGTGTCTCTCAATAGATGATATTATTTGTGTCATTTTATTTTTTCATTGTTATTATTTGCAATTTGGGTAATAATGAAAATACTTTTAAGAGTGTTCATAGGATTCTCCAGGCAAGAATACTGAGGTGGATAGCCATTTCCTCCTCCAGGGGATCCAGTAAATTGTTTGGAGAATCCAGAGACAGTGTTGTTAAAGCAAAAGTTAAGCTGGATAAAGTTAAACAGAATATTGAAATCTGGGAGAGAGAAGATATCTCAACTGGAACTCAGTTGAAACAGAGACTGGGAGAATTTTTAAGGTCCCGGGACAAGCAGAAACACAAGCCACCTGTTTGCTAATTAACATTCTGTACAGAAGAGGTACATTTTCTTGTATCTTTGTGACAGGAGGTAGTTTGCTGTACAATTTGGAACAAGATGCCAACAAAAGTTAGGCTCTTACATTTCAACACAAACTGAAAGATTAGGGGGTTATCTCCCTCAATATTTAGGTTTCCTTGATAGCTCAGTTGGTAAAGAATTCACCTGCAATGCAGGACATGCCTGTTTGATTCCTGGGTTGGGACGATCCACTGAAGAAAGGGAAGGCTACCCATTCCAATATAGTCCATGGGGTCGCAAAGAGTGGGACACGACTAAGTGACTTCCACTTTCCTTTAATATTTACATTCAAAGAAATGTATCTCAGATCCTTGTGGAAGGCGTGTAGGGATTGTAAAACTCTAAGAGATCTTTAAAAAGAGGTCTCTCGAAGAGGGGGAAGGGAATTTACAATGACAATTTATTAGAGAAAACACTCTGTGAAAAGAGAGGTTAGGACTTTGAATCAGGAAGAAAGCTGTCCCAATTTTAATTACCTCAAGGGGAACTTTCAGTAATTATAACCAGTATTATTGGTGTAGACCATTGGCTAAGATTCTGCTGGTAGCTTTGCTGGTCACTGGTAGAGACCACTCATAAGTTGAGGCTATATTAGGAGAGAGATAATAGTATGAATATACCCTGAGACTTTGTGTTGACAGACAATCTTTTAGACTAACAGTGAAACACTCTTTGGGTACTTCCAGGAATAAGTAGGGCAGAGAATTACTAACAACTCAACAATTAAACCAGACAAGAGCTGTGCTCATATACTTTGTGTCTAAAAAGAAAACCAAGTTATTTCACAGTCATAAGCTAGATAGGCCTGGAATTTATATAGTAAATCACACTGTTCTATGTTCTTCTATTAATGTTGGATTGTGTAAGGTGAATTATGCTCAGCAAAGCTGATTTCTTTATTATTAAATCATGGATTTCCAGTTACAATTATGTAAAGTGGGCTTCTCACATGGTGCAAGTGGTAGAGAATTCACCTGCCAATGCAGGAGACACAAGAGACACGGGTTCCATCCCTACAACAGGAAGATCCCCTGGAGTAAGAAATGGCAACCTACCCCAGTAATTCTTGCCTGGAAAATTCCATTGACAGAGGAGCTTGACAGGCTACAGTCCATGGGTTTGCAAAGAGTCAGACATGACTGAGCACGTGCACATGCGCAGACACACACGGACATTATATAAAGAGTCTTCTTATATAGCTATTACTTGTCTGCTAGAGACTACATAGGGGTACTTGTATAAGTAAACCCAACAATTGAACTTCCTCCATCATTTAAATCATTCTTTCTCAGTTATTCTAATCCTTTCTTAACATAGCATGAATTAGAAAAGAATTGTCTCTTTTTGTTAGAGAAGCAAGAACTAGACCAGATTTAAGGGACATTGTTAATTGCTGGGTAAAGAAATAAGCCGTTTTAGTGGAAATGTCTTTCTTGTTTAAGAACTGAACAACAGTCTAAAATAGGTTTCTTTTGCACTGTGGAATTTCTCTGTGTATTTAACATACTCTTTAAATTTCCAAGAGAGAAATTTAAGATAAAATTTCTTAACTTATTTAATCACAACATTTGTTGTCTTAAAGGAGGCTTAATACACTGTAGACCCAGGATTATGTGGCCCACATTTAGGAAAATGATGTAGTTCAAATCCCTTAGCATCAATCCATAGAGAGAAATTTTTAAAGTTTAAGTAGTGGAGCTGACACAGCAAGTAACTTGCAAATAGAAAAAGCAAACCCCGACATATCAACGGCCAAGTGCTCTTGCCTCCTTCTGTATTAAAGAAGCTGGTCTGTAATATAAAAGAAAGAAAGATGCTTATGTTTGGAAAGGAAAGAAGCAAAAATCAGAACCCAAAAGACTCATTGATGGTCAAGTTCCTATTGATGGCCTTTTTTTTTTTTTTTTCCTGTTTGGGGAACTTCTAAATTTGTTCTACATGTTGCTGATTTGAATTTCTGCAGCAAGAAATTACTTTTTTTTTCTGCCTCTGCTGATGGCTTAATTTTGCTACTATGTGTTCCTTGCATTTCCAACTCATTTTTTTAAATCCCTGAATCTCTTTGAATTCACACTGAATGTTTATAGATGATTTCAAGTACTATAATGTTTTGCCTTAAAATGTTTATAAGAAGTATCCATTGTCAGTTTGATCTCTTAGAGTTCAGGATACATTACAACAAAATAAAATAAATTCTACATTTTATTTATTCTAAGATGCACATTTTGCAGTTTATGATATACAATTGCTCTGCTCTGGTGGCAGTCAAATATAAATGGGTCTGTGAGTGTATGAATATCAAAACCATCTGTATCCAAATATTCAAATTACATTCCAATGGTTTCGAAAAAATCGTATGGTTAATAGTGGAATTGTCTTTCCTCACATAGGAATCATTGGTTTCTGGAGGTGATAAATCAGACCTATTTAGAAACATGTCAAGGTTGGAACCAAGCGGTAATGAAATCTCCTTAAAGACAAAATTAGCTAAGGACACAGGAATAATGGCAGCAGCCCTTTTACGGATTATTTTAAGAAAAGCTTTATCCTAGTGGTCTTGATAGCATTCAGGATGGCATTATGTTTAAAAGTATGGATATGAAGTGCATGAGTTAAAGATTTTCAGAAATTTGTACATTGATGGTGACAGTTTTCGGAAATCTTAATTAAGTTAATTTGCTTATATTGCCTTTTTAAAGCAAATGCAACAGTCTTATATGGTATGGTGCTGTGTGTTCAGTCATGTTCTACTCTTTGTGACCCCATGAACTGCAAGCCCATCGAGCTCCTCTGTCCATGGAATTTTCCAGGCAAGAATACCAGAGTGGATTGCCATTTCCTGCTCCAGGGGATCTTCCTAACACAGGGATTGAATCCATATCTCCCTGTGTCTACTGCATCGGTAGGCAGATTCTTTACCATTGCTCCACCATATGATAACTATATAATTAATTATCTTTCAGAAAATAAAATATATGATAAAAGAGACTATTTCATAGTTCAGTTGGCAGAAGTTTTTCCTTTGTTCAGTTGTTTTTAAAATAGTATTGGCCATTAAAGTTAATGTTTACTTTAAAGGCAATAAAATGTATAAATTGTAACAAAAATCAGCATGTTTATTTTTTATAAAATATGAATTAAAAAAAATAATATATCTTCTCAGTTCTTAGAATATTGATCAAAATGAGAAAATCTTTAAAAATACATTAAATATTCTAATTTAGACTATTACAGGCTAAATAAACTTTTTTCCTGTTCAGTTACTATACAAATTAAATGCTTCATCAATCATACCTCCAAATTATTTTCTCTAGAACTCCGGTGCTTCTTATAACATTTAAAAATTTTTATGTATGAGCAAATATTTCTATGCAAAAGTAAATAACAAAATTGTATTCAAATACAATTTTTTTAAGAGGGGAAGCAAGAAGTAGGACTTGCATAAATGCATCATGCATCTATGTAAAATTACTTAGTGTTATTCTGGTGGTAGGATAAATATAAAGATCAGTGAAGCAAAATTTTAAAAAAAAATTAAATATTATATGATAAAGTTGGTATCTTAAATTAGTGCAGAAGGAATATACTATCCAGTAAACTTTTTTTAATTACTGTATTTCTTATGTAAAAGTAATTCATATCAGTAGCTCATATTATTTTCAAAAAAAATTTGCAAGATCTCAGCATATAAAAAATTATAAAAAATAAATATATAAAAATATATTTGGGGGGCAGGCCATCTAAAACAAAACAAAAGAAAACAATACATTCAAAAGCTAGAAAGGAGACAACAAAATTTAATAAATCAAAGCTTCAATCTTGTAAACAACCCAATTTTGGAGAAACTGTTTGCATTGTACATCAGGCAGAATACATAAAAAATTCTTATAAATCAAAATATAAATTGGAAGATGTTTGAAAAGCTTATCTTAAGAGGAAATGCAAATGACCAGTGAGAGAGTGAATGTTAGTAGCTCAGTCATGCCTGACTCTGTGACCCCATGGATTGCAGCCCACCAGGCTCCTCTGTCCATGGGATTTTGCAGGCAAGGATGCTGGAGTGGGTTGTCATTTTTTTCTCCAGGGGATCTTCCTAACCCAAGGATCGAACCCAGGTTTCCTTCACTGCAGGCAGATTCTTTACCGACTAACTTAGGAGGGAAGCCCCTAATGACCAGTAATGATATGAAAATAAGTTCAACCTAAATATTAATGGAGAAAGTATAATTAAAACTAAAGCAGTTGGAATTTTTCACCAGTCAGATTAGCAAATATTTTTAAACGTGATGATGTCAGATGCTGACTACAGTGTAGAAAAATCTGAACTTTCATATACTGCTATGGAATTTGCAATTTTTACCAATTTGGATTGCAATCTATTAGTATCTATATTTTCTATGCTGCTGTAACAAATTACCAGGAACTTGGTGCTTTAAAACAACAGAAATTATCTCACAGGTCTGGATGCTAGAAGTCCAAAATAAATATTACTGGGCAAAATCAAGGCCCCCAAATGGAAGAATGTGAAATTCCTTTTCCAGCATAGCACATATGATTCACCTAATTCTATATGGTTTATTGGTAGGGAAATATACCCTCTAGAGGCTCTCACAGAAAACCATTTCTAGGTCTTTCAGCATCTCTGGCTGCCAGCATTCCTTGGCTTGTAGGTGAATCTCTGCAGTCTTTCAAGGCTAGCATCTTCAAATTTCTCTCTGCTTCATCTTCACTTCCTCTCTGTGTGTTTGTGTGTAAAACTCTCCCCTTTTCCCCCCATTTTAACAATAGATGCCTTTAGGTCTCATCCAGAAAACCCAGGATAATTTTCTCATCTCAAGATTCTTAATGGAATATGTAAAATATACAAAACCTTTCCTTATATATGCTGACATTTATAGGTACCAGTTGAGTACCTATATATACCTCGAGTCACTAAATTTAAGACTGGAGTCACTGGAATCATCTTCAGTTTCCCTGTCTCTCATGTTTCACCTTTAGAGTGTTGGCAAATTATTTTGGCTCTACCTTCAAAATAATTCCAATCCTCTACTGCACTGGTTTAAGCCACTATCAATACTTACCTGGATTACTGCAGTAGCTTCTTAACTGACCTTTCTGTTTGTATTCTTGTTTAGAGGTAATCAATTCTAATACACAAAGTCATTCTTTAAAGTTTTAAGGCAGGTTGTGGCAATATGCTAATTAAAAGTTTGCAAGAACTCCTCTTCCTAATGAGAATAAAAACAAAGTCACTACTGCTGCTGCTGCTGCTAAGTCACTTCAGTCGTGTCCGACTGTGTGTGACCCCATAGACGTCAGCCCAGCAGGCTCTCCTGCCCCTGGGATTCTCCAGGCAAGAACACTGGAGTGGGTTGCCATTTCCTTCTCCAATGCATGAAAGTGAAAAAGTGAAAGTGAAGTCGCTCAGTCGTGCCCAACTCTTAGCGACCCCATGGACTGCAGCCTACCAGGCTCCTCCATCCATGAGATTTTCCAGGTAAGAGTACTGGAGTGGGGTGCCATTGCCTTCTCTGAAAGTCACTACAGTGGTCCATAAATCTGACATAATCCTCTTCTCATTCCATAACTCTGATCTCCTTTCTTACCACCCTCCCCACTCATTCCACTCATTTCACTCTTAGCTACACGTCCTTGCTGATTCATTTCAGGAATATCCTTGATTTAGAGCTTTAAATTTTATACTCTTCTGCTCAGAATTTACTAACACCAGCTATCCACTTGAAAAACACCCTCACTTACGGAAGCCCTGACCCAATTGTCACTCTATGATGATATCAACCTATGGCATCATATTTAAATCTGAAATTCCTTCTGACATAGCACATATGATTCATATAGCGCTTCTTTTTTCACCTTTATCCCACCATTCTTTCCAGTTTCTAGCAACTGAAAATTTATATCTTTGTTATTTTAATTGTGGATCATCTAATTTCCACTAGCAGAATAAAATTTCCATTAGAGCAAGGATCAATTTTATTTTACTGGCATATGCCCCCAAAGGAGAACAATGTTTCATACAGAGTAGATTTTTAATATGTGTATAAGTTAACAGATTGTTCAGTGTTACCATGTGACTTACAGTGGCATGTCATTTCATTTTGTGTCTTCTTATTAAAAATATTTGTACTTTTTAATTCACAGTTGTAGCTTCTTCTCACATTTGAACCATTCTTTGATGTAAATCTCCAATGACTCAAGCTACACAGGAGCAGTACTCAGAGAAATGTATTTTCTTTTAAAGCTTCATAAGTGATTCTATAGTAAACTCAGATTAATTAGTTCTTTTAATTGTAAAATTCTAAGGTGATTTCCTCTTTAAACTGCTCTACTTTACATATATACATATCAAAAAGTACTTTGGAATTTCTGTTAGAGAAATAAACAAACATGTTTGGACAAGAATATCAGTGAAACTATAATTAGAAAGAAAATTCACAAAATTTTAAGATAAAAAATATAGACAAGGAGGCTTCCCTGATGGCTCAGATGGTAAAGAATCTGTCTACAAGGCAGGAGACCAGGACACCTGGGTTGGGAAGATCCCCCAGAGAGGGGAATGGCAACCCACTCCAGTATTCTTGCTTGGAAAATCCGATGGACAGAGGAGCCTGGCAGGCTACAGTCCACGGGATCGCAAAGAGTCAGACACGACTGAGAAACTAACAATAAAGATATAGAAAACTAGTATGTGTAGACTTTCTTACTTAATACTTTTACTACTGATATTTTACTTAATACACTTACTTTATATATTTTCTGTAAGATAATTCAATATATCAAGGTGATATAAGTTAGATGAGCATATACCATTTCAGACATAAATAATGACAAGGAAGATTTGTTCCCTTTTCTCAAGGACATTATAATTCATTGGAGGGAAGTGCTTTAAATAGAAGCCTCATATGAAATAGGCACTCTTACAATGTGGGCATATTCTGTTGTAATATCAAAGGTGACAAAATTGTTTTATGTAAGCTTACACATTAGGAAATTCATTGTTAAAATATATTAGTTACAAAAGAGGGCCAAAGGCATTCTGAGAGAAAATAATCTGAGAGTGCAATAATCGTTGAACAGAGGTCAATATAGCTTAAAGATGGGATATATATATATATATATAGGATACATGTTGACATATTGAGAGGAGAGAGAAAATTGGGACCAGGATTACCTAATTGGGAAGTGAATCTGTTATAAAACTCTGCAAGATTTTACTTCTTTTTTTTACAGCTTTAGAAGCAATATTAAAAGTTGAATTTCGAATACTTCTTAATTATAAATCTTTTCTCCATAAACATATAATTATTTCTCTGAACAAAAGCTTAATAATTGCTGACAACTGTCAACCAAGCAGCACATTTTTCTATTCTGTTTTCTGTCAACAAAGAATGGAGATGTTTGAGCAATAATATTTCATATAAAATTATACTCTTTCAGAATTGCAGACTCAAATCCAGAGACAACCACCTTGAGTTAAGAAAATAAAGCATACATTGGAACCAATTTCAACTTATTTATTGTGCACATTGTTTAGCATATTGCCCAAACATCAAGAAATATCAGTACACAAATATCAGTATATGTCCACATATGAATGTTCTGAGCATTTTCTACTGTTTGTAAAAATTAAGCAGTAGAGAACAATTACTGAGAGTAGGACATAGAAACCTGAAACAGTATTTCCACTGAAAAATACATAAATAATATTATAAAGACTCTCTCTTTCTCTTCCCTTCTTTCCCCTTCCAATCTAATGCTACTGTCATACTGACATCACAAAGATGTTCAAAATAGCAAAGTGTATTAGCAGTTTGTTCTTTTTCTTTTTTTTTTTTTTTACTTAAATGTTCTGTATTTTTGAGATCAAATGGTTTTACCTTTTTAAAATCATTGAGCTAAAGAATCTTTTGTTGAGCTCTTGTAAGTCAAAAAAGTTTTTGGTATAAAAGTGATAGCATTTGCTGGAGGGTAGCCACTGGGGATGGGGCTAGAAACCACAACACTAACTGATCCAACTCCTAAAAAATGGTTCTATAAGTTATCAAAAAAGTATTTTAAGAGCAACTGGGGATACAGTTTTATAGGCACAAAATTGTGTGCAAGAGGATCTTCTTAATCAAGACCCAGGGGGAGACGAAGACTAGTGAGAAGTTCTTTGCTAAAGGCACAAAGGACAGAAATATTACATCTCACCTTGCTGGAAGGCACAGGGAAGAGAAAATGTGGACACTGATACAGTGATTTTTATCATGAACATACTGGACTGTAGCAAAGCATGCAATTGTATTATTCAAGATTCTCCAGATAAACAGAAATATGATAGAAACAGAACCTATAGGAAAAAATTATACAAATGGAGACAGAATTTATTTTAATATATTGGCTTAGTAATTATGGGGACTGGCAAGTATGAAATTCATAGGGAAGGCATATTTCCATCACAGGTTGGATATTCAGGAAATTATTAATGCTGCATTCTTAAATATGAAGCCAGAGGGTGCCAGTCTGGAAACTCAGGAAGGGGTCCTATGTTACAGTCTTGGGAAAATTCCTTCTTTAGGAAACCTGTCTTTATTCTTCAGGTTTTTGACTGATTGGATGAGGCCCACCAATATTATGGAGGATAAGCTGATTTACCAAAGGCCACTATTGAAATGTTGTTGTGGTTCAGTCACTCAGTAAGTCCACTCTTTGCAAGCTCATGGACTCCAGCACACCAGGCTTCCCTGTCTTTCACTAACTCCCTGAGTTTCCTCAAACTATGTCCGCTGAGTCAGTGATACTATCCAACCATCTCGTCCTCTGTCATCCCCTTCTCCTACTGCCTTCAATCTTTCCCAGCGAGTCACTTGTTCGCAACAGGTGGCCAAAATATTGGAGAGTCAGTCTCAACGTCAGTCCTGCCAATGAATGTTCAGGACTGATTTCCTTTAGAATTGGATGGTTTGACCTCCTTGCTGTCCAAGGGACTCTCAAGAGTCTTCTCCAACACTACAGTTCAAAAGCATCAATTCTTTGCTGCTCAGCCTTCTTTAAGGTCCAATTTGCACATCAGTACACGACTACTGGAAAAACCATAGTTTTGAATATATGGACCTCTGTTGGCAAAGTGTTGTCTCTGCTTTTTAATATGCTGTCAGGGTTGGTCATAGCTTTTCTTCCAAGGAGAAAGTATCTTTTAATTTTAGGACTGCAGTCACCATCTGCAGTCATTTTGGAGCCGAAGAAAATAAAGTCTGTCACTGTTTCCTTTTTTCCCCCATCTATTTTCCATGAAGTGATGGAACCAGATGCCATGATTTTAGTTTTTTGAATGTTGAGTTTAAACCAGCTTTTTTTCACTCTCTTCTTTCACCTTCATCAAGAGGCTTTTTAGTTCTTGTTTACTTTCTGTTATTAGGGTGGTCTCATTTGCATATATGAGAATATTGATATTTTTCCTGGCAATCCTTACTCCAGCTTGAACTTAATCCAGCCCGGTATTTTGGATGATGCACTTTGCATAGAATTTAAATAAGCAGGTTGACAATATATAGTCTTGACATACTACTTTCCCAATTTTGAACCAGTTCGTTGTTCTATGTCCAGTTCTGTTACTTCTTGACCTGCATACAGGTTTCTCAGGAGGCAGGTAAGTGGTCTGGTTTTCCCGTCTCTTGAAGAATATTCCACAGTTTGTTGTGATCTAAACAGTCAAAGGCTTTAGCAAAGTCAATGAAGCAGAAGTAGATGTTTTTTCTGTAAATGTTTTTCTGGAATTCTCTTGCTTTTTCTGTGAACCAACTAATATTGGCAATTTTATCTCTGTTTCCTCTGCCTTTTCTAAATCCAGCTTGAACATCTGGAAGTTCTCAGTTCATGTACTACTGAAGCCTAGATTAAAGGATTTTGAGCATTATCTTGCTATCATGTGAAATGAGGGCAGTTGTGTGGCAATTTGAACATTATTTGGCATTGCCCTTCTTTGGAACTGGAATGAACTTTTCCAGTCCTGTGGCCACTGCTGAGTATTCCAAATTTGTTGCCATATTGAGTGAAGCACTTTAACAGCATCATCTTTTAGGATTTCAAATAGCTCAGCTGGAATTCCATCATCTTCTCTAGCTTTCTTTTTTTTTTTTTGTAATAATGTTTGAAATGTTAATTCTAACTGAAAACTAACTTCAGAGCAACATCCAGACTAATATTTGACCAAACAACTGAGCACACAGCCTAGCTAAGCTGACAAATTAAATTAACCATCATGGCACTAAAATTTAAAAGATCTAAGATTCAAACTAACATTTCCTGACTTATCCAGCTTGATATAACCAACTTATCTAATAATTCACCCATCATTCGAGTCAGCTAGTTCAACTTAACTCTTTCTGTGAGCCTCAGAGTAGTCAATAACTCAAACAAAATTTCCACTATCAGTTATAAAAAGTCGGGTTATTTCTTCAACTTGATTCCCAAATTCTACTTTCTCACACTTGGATTTACATACTCCTTACACATGGTCTCCTCAGATATGCAGATGACACCACCCTTATGGCAGAAAGTGAAGAGGAACTAAAAAGCCTCTTAATGAAAGTGAAAGAGGAGAGTGAAAAAGTTGGCTTAAAGATCAACATTCAGAAAATGAAGATCATGGCATCTGGTCCCATCACTTCATGGGAAATAGATGGGGAAACATTGGAAACAGTGTCAGACTTTATTTTTGGGGGCTCCAAAATCACTGCAGATGGTGATTGCAGCCATGAATTAAAAGACGCTTACTCCTTGGAAGGAAAGTTATGACCAACCTAGACAGCATATTGAAAAGCAGAGACATTACTTTGCCAACAAAGGTCCATCTAGTCAAGTCTACGGTTTTTCCAGCGGTCATGCATGGATGTGAGAGTTGGACTGTGAAGAAGGCTGAGCGCTGAAGAATTGATGCTTTTGAACTGTGGTGTTAGAGAAGACTCTTGAGAGTGTCTTGGACTGCAAGGAGATCCAACCAGTCCATTCTAAAGGAGATCAGCCCTGGGATTTCTTTGGAAGGAATGATGCTAAAGCTGAAACTCCAGTACTTTGGCCACCTCACTCGAAGAGTTGACTCATTGGAAAAGACTCTGATGCTGGGAGGGATTGGGGGCAGGAGGGAAAGGGGACGACAGAAGATGAGATGTCTGGATGGCATCACCGACTCGATGGACGTGAGTTTGAGTGAAGTCCGGGAGTTGGTGATGGACAGGGAGGCCTGGAGTGCTGAGATTCATGGGGTCACAAAGAGTTGGACACGACTGAGTGACTGAACTGAACTGTACACGTGGTCTTCCCTCCTAGGTTTCTAATCACTGTTGCTTTAGCTGTATCTTGACCAGAGGACACACCATGAGCCTGATGAGGACCAGGCTTTTGCCTTTCTTAGATACAACTCCAACTCAAGTGTACTCATACCTCAGAATGAATGCTCAGTACATTTCCGGGTGAACATTTTGTGGTTTGCCTGAATTCTGAATCATTTGTGTACCTTTGCTACTGAATTATTATAACATTGCTTTTTATTTTGAAAACTTGTATTGAAATTATGCAGTAGCATCAGTTTGAATCCTTTTTCAAAAGCCACTTTCTTTAGCCTTTCAAATGTAAACTGAAGCCTACATGAGGCACTATTTACCATGTTTTGGGAACAGGATGTACTTTAAAATTTTGCTGCAGCCTTTCATTATGAACAATTTCCTCTAAGTAATGTTTTGAATCATAGGATAATTATTTGAAAAAGAGTTGGGAGAGAGGAAAAAGCTCTGTCTTTTTAAGAGCAATTCTCTTCATTTTAATTTTGAAATATCTCCCAAGCTCCAATTTTTATTGTGTATGTTACATATATATAATGAAATCTTATTTTTATATTATACATGTTAGGTTTATATCATAAATATATTTACAACTTATATGTGCACATATATGTACATTGTATAAAATATATTTGTTTTTAGTGCTAGGAGATGAATGTATGTTTCTTAGATAGCTAAAGAAATGCTTGTGCTTCAATTCACATTGATTTCACTCTAATTTTAAAAACATAATAGTATACAGTGACTATAGCACACATTGCTATATTTAAAATGGATAACCAACAAGGACAGGAAAATATATTCAATATTCTATAATAACCTAAATGGAACAATAATTTGAAAAAGAATATATTTATATATATATATATGTATATGTAACTGAATAACTTTGCTATACACCTACCTGAAACTAATACAACATTGTTAATCTATTATACTCCAATATAAAATAAAAATTTAAAAGCTGCTGATAAAATTCTTGTGATTTTACATTTCATTCAAACCTCTTAATAACTTTTGAACATTCCAGCTGTGAACATTTATATTTATCTGTCTCTGGCCTAGGCAAAAAATAAAATAAGTATAAACACCAAGATTTAGAGACATATTTTATTTCTTTCCTTGTGATACAAGTATTTAACACCGTGCTGAAATAGGGACTTTTCTACAACATGAGTTTGGAGAGGAATAAATGAGAAAAATCTTGGGAATATATTAGACTGTTGCTGGTCATTCAGTTAGTATTCGTTTAGTTTAGTTCAGTTCAGTCACTCAGCCGTGTCCACCTCTTTGTGACCCCATGGACTGAAGCACACCAGGCCTCTGTGTCCATCACCAACTCCCAAAGATTACTCAAATTCATGTCCATTGAGACAGTGATACCATTTAACCATCTAATCCTCTGTCATCCCCTTCTCCTCCTGCCCCCCATCATTCCCAGCATCAGGGTCTTTTCAAATGAGTCAGCTCTTCACATTACACAGCTAAAGTATTGAGGTTTCAGCTTCAACATCAGTCTTTCCAATGAGCATTCAGGAATGATCTCCTTTAGGATAGACTAGTTGGATCTCCTTGCAGTCCAAGGGACTCTCAGAGTCCTCTCCAACACCACAGTTCAAAAGCATCAATTCTTCAGTGCTCAGCTTTCTTTATAGTCCAACTCTCACATCCATACATGACTAGTGGAAAAAACATAGCATTGACTATATGCAACTTTGTTGGCAAAAAATGTCTCTGCTTTTTAATATGCTATTTAGGTTGGTCATAACTTTCCTTCCAAGGAATAAGTGTTTTTTAATTTTATGAATGCAGTCACCATTTACAGTGATTTTGGAGTCCCCAAAAATAAAGTCATCCACTGTTTCCACTGTTTCTCCACCTATTTGCCATGAAGTGATGGGATCAGATGCCATGATCTTAGTTTTCTGAGTGTTGAGCTTTAAGCCAATTTTTTCACTCTCTTCTTTCACTTTCATCAAGAAGTTCTTTAGTTCTTCTTCACTTTCTGCCATAAGGGTGGTGTCATCTGCATATCTGAGGTTACTGATACTTCTCCGGACAATCTTTATTCCAGTTTGTGCTTCATCCAGCCCAGTGTTTCTCATGTTGTGCTCTGCATATAAGTTAAATAAGCAGGGTGACAATATATAGCCTTGACATTCCTTTTCCTATTTGGAACCAGTTTGTTGTTCCATGTCCACTTCTAACTGTTGCTTCCTGACCTCCATATAGGTTTCTCAAGGGGCAGGTCAGATGGTCTGGTATTCCCATCTCTTTCAGAATTGTCCACAGTTTATTGTGATCCACGCAGTCAAAGGCTTTGGCATAGTCAATAAAGCAGAAATAGTTTTTCTGGAATTCTCTTGCTTTTTTGATGATCCAGCAGATGTTGGTATTTTGATCTCTGATTCCTCTGCCTTTTCTAAAACAAACTTGAACATCTGGAAGTTCATGGTTCACATATTGCTGAAGCCTGGCTTGGAGAATTTGGAGCATTACTTTATGAGCATCTGAGATGAGTAAAATTGTGCGATAGTTTGAGCATTCTTTGGCATTGCCTTTCTTTGGGATTGGAATGAAAACTGACCTTTTCCAGTCCTGTGGCCACTGCTGAGTTTTCCAAATTGCTGACACATTGACTGCAGCACTTTCACAGCATCATCTTTCAGAGTTTGAAATAGCTCAACTGGAATTCTGTCACTTCCACTTGCTTTGTTTGTAGTGATGCTTCCTAAGGCCCACTTGACTTCACATTCCAGGATGTCTGGCTCTTGGTGAATGATCACACCATCGTGATTATCTTGGTCATGGAGATCTTTTTTGTACACTTCTTCTGTGTATTCTTGCCACCTCTTCTTAATATCTTCTGCTTCTGTTAGGTCCCTACCATTTCTATCCTTTATTGAGCCCATCTTTCCATGAAATATTACCTTGTTATCTCTAATTTTCTTGAAGAGATCTCTAGTCTTTCACATCCTATTGTTTTCCTCTATTTCTTTGCAATGATCGCTGAGGAAGGTTTTCTTATCTCTCCTTGCTATTCTTTGGAACTCTGCATTTAAGTAGGTATATCTTTCCTTTTCTACTTTGTTTTTGCTTCTCTTCTTTTCACAGCTATTTGTAAGGCCTCCTCAGATAGCCATTTTATTTTTTTGCATTTCTTTTTCTTGGGGATGTTCTTGCTCCCTGTGTCCTATACAATGTCATGAACCTCTGACCACAGTTTATCAGGCCATCTGTCTGTCACATCTAGTCCTTTAAATCTATTTGTCACTTCCACTGTATATTCATAAGGGATTTGATTTAGGTCATACCTGAATTGTCTGATGGTTTTCCCCACTTTCTTCAATTTAAGTCTGAATTTGGCAATAAGGAGTTCATGATCTGAGCCACAGTCAGCTCCTGGTCTTGTTTTTGCTGACTGTATAGAGCTTCTCCATCTTTGGCTGCAAGGAGTATAATCAATCTGATTTCAGTTTTGGTGATGTCCATGTGTAGAGTCTTCTCTTGTGTTGTTGGACGAGGGTGTTTGCTATGACCAATGCGTTCTCTTGGAAAAACTCTATTAGCCTTTGCCCTGCTTCATTCTGTACTCCATGGCCAAATTTGCCTGTTACTCCAGGTGTTTCTTGACTTCCTAGTTTTGCATTCCAGTTTCCTATAGTAAAAATGACATCTTCTTTGAGTGTTAGTTCGAGAAGTCTCCTAGGTCTTCAGAGAACCATTCAACTTCAGCTTCTTCAGCATTATTGGTCAAGGCATAGGCTTGGATTACCGTGATATTCAGTGGTTTGCCTTGGAAACGTTTTGGGACTGCATCCAAATACTGCATTTCGGACTCTTGTTGACTATGATGGCTATTCCATTTCTTCTAAAGGATTCTTTCCCACAGTAGTAGATGGTCATCTGAGTAAATTCGCCCATTCCAGATCTTAGTTCGCTGATTCCTAAAATGTCAACATTTACTCTTGCCATCTCCTGTTTGACCACTTCCAGTTTGCCTTGATTCATCGACCTAACATTCCAGGTTCCTATGCAATATTGCTCTTTACAGCATCAGACCTTGCTTCTATCACCAGTCACATCTACAACTGGGGGTTGATTTTGTTTTGGGTCTCTTCATTCTTTCTGGAGTTATTTCTCTGTTGATTTAAAGTAGCATATTGGGTACCTACCAACCTGGGGAGTTCATCTTTCAGTGTCCTATCTTTTTGTCTTTTCATACTGTTCATGGGGTTCTCAAGGCAAGAATACTGGAAGTGGTTTGCCATTCCCTTCTCTAGTGGACCACATTTTTTCAGAACTCTCCACCATGATCCATCTGTCTTGGGTGGTCCTATACCACATGGCTTATAGTTTCATTGAGTTTGACAAGGCTGTGGTCCATGTGATTAGATTGGTTAGTTTTCTGTGAAGGTGGTTTTCAGTCTGTCTGCCCTTTGATGGAAAAGGATAAGAGGCTTATGAAAGCTTCCTGATGTGATAGACTGACTGAGGGGGATACTGGGTCTTGTTCTGATAGGCGGGGCCATGCTCAGTAAATGTTAATCCAATTTTCTGTTGATGGGTAGAGCTCTGTTCCCTCCCTACTGTTTACCTGGGGCCAAACTATGGTGGAGGTAATGAAAATAATGGTGATCTCCCTCAAAATATCCCAGGCATGTACTGCTACATTCCATGCCCCCAACCCTGTAACAGGCCACCACCAACCCACGCCTTCACCAGAGACTCCTGGACACCCACAAGCAAGTCTTCTGTGGGGTCATTGTTCCTTTCTCCTGCGTCCTGGTGTACAAGGTTCTGTTTTGCCCTCCAAGTGTCTATTTCGCAGTTCTATGTAAGTTCTGGCAGCTCTATAGTGGGGTTAATGGCAACCTCCTGCAAGATGACTTATGCCATACCCACACCCAGAGCCCCTGTCCCTGCATCAGACCACTGCTGACCTGTACCTCCACAGGAGATGCTCAAACACAGTTTTGTCTCAGTATCTGTGGGGTCCCTGGGTCCTGGTGCACACAAGGTTTGTTTGAACCCTCTGAGTGTCTCTGGCAGGAATGCGGATTGATTCTAAACACGAATTCGCCCCTCCTATCATCTTGCTGGGTTTCTCCTTTGCCCTTGGACATGGGGTGTCTCCTCACAGCCACTCCAGTGCCTACCATCTTACTGGGGTTTTTCTGACCTTGGACATTGGGTATCTCCACATGGCTGGTACAGTGAAGTGCAGGCGCTGCTCCTGACATTGGACGTAGGGTATCTCCTCTCGGTCGCTCGCCGCTCCAGTGCCACACAGCTGACACTAAATATTATCATTCACTAAATATTATCATTTGTTAAATATTATCATTAACTTTGTTATTGTAGACTTTATTAAATTTTTTTTGTTAGAAAGTAGCATAAAATATCATGGTCTAACTTAAATGCTGAAGTAACATTGTTATAAAGATTTAAAGGATTTCATTGGAAAATAAAGCAGGTGCACTCATCTGGCTTCAGAAACCACAAGAACCCACAAGTGTTAAGGACATTTTCCTTTATTGCGTTTTTCTGTTTATCCCCTTGGGCCTTCTTCAGTCTTTTCTCTTTGGGCATTTTCTCAGCTCCCATACATGTTTTTTGGTTATTCTGTGTCACTACTACAAACTCTCATTTAAGAAGCACTGATTGGCCCTATTTGGCTTAAAAATTTAATCCTTGACTAAGAGCTACTGTGGCCTCCTGCTTAGGGTGTTTGTGAGGATCATTTAAGCAGATGAAATAGATGCATAAAGTACTCAAAGACATATATTTTTTGGCATTTGTACTATAGACACTGAAAGCTCCTGAGCTTCAAAATTCCTGTCCTTCAAAATCTTTACTTCTTTCCATGCCAAACAAAGCTAATTGTCATAGGAGATGGGTGAAGGTTATACCACTTTAAATTTAATAATGAAGACAGGTAAGGAAAAAATTCAGTGTAGTATAACAACACAGTACCAGTGACATTAAACCGCATTTTAAATAAAAATCTAGGTAGTTATGCATTTCTATAATCCATGGCAAAGTCCCAAGCCTGGATTTCAGATCAGGAATATGCCTTTATCATCAAAGTTTATCTCAGAATAGAATAATAAGTTGCTCTTTCTCTCTCTTCATGCAAACAAGACATATTTCCCCTTTATTAATTGTATATTTGTGTGCAATTTTGAATTGTCAGCTTAATCTTGCTCTCTCTTTTTTTTTTTTTTCAGTTTACTCAAAGAGGAGATAGAAGGAAAATGAATTGCATTTTGGTAAATAAAGACTAATCTTGATTTTTTCCAAGTAACTACATCCTTATTCATAAATTGGATTTTAATAAAAGAGAGGAGGGCAACTTGACTTTTTTGTGGTTTAAATAAATCATCTATCCTATAAAAGTTAAAAATCACACACACCATGTAATCACACAGAAAAGAAAAGCAAATAAAAAATGCAAACAGTGGTAGAAGACAGCACAATTATTCATTGCCAACCCACAGAAAGAAAATGTTAGACAGTCAGTCATGTCCAGTTATTTGCAACTCCATGACTATAGCCCATCAAGTGCCTCTGTTCATGGAATTCTCCTGGCAAGAATATTGGAGTGGGTTGCCACTCCCTTCTCTGGGGCATTTTCCTGGATTGAACCCAGTCTCCTGCATGGCAGGCAGTTTCTTTACCATCTGAGTTACTAGGGACCCACAGAAAGTAAATACTTATTCCAAAAGGGTGAGGTCTTATTTCCATTCTTCAGGTTGTCTTCACAGCTAAGATGCAGGGTCATTACATATATCATAATGGTCAGGGAAATTAGCAAGGATAAAGTAGCATGACTAATCAGCTCATCATAAGTTGATGCTAATGCAAGAATATACAGAAAGGATAGTTTTAAATGAGATTTTAAATTTTATCATGCTTATAGACTGTGTTGAGTGAGATACTCTTGATCAGACTTTAAATATTGGCACTATTGACATTTAGAGATAGATATTTCTCTAGTATGAGGAAATGTCCTATTCATTATAGGATGTTTAGCAGCATCCCTGGCCTCCACGCATAGATGGCAATAGCAACCACCCCTTTCCTCCCTCCACACTTGTTATAACAACCAAAATTTTCTGTATACATTACTAAACTAACCCTAGGGGGAAAAATTAATCCATTGTAGAACCACTTTTTTAGAATAATTCCAAAATTAATCTTAAAAGTTAAGCTATGTGACTAAGGATAAAATTATGAAATTAATTTTATCATTAAATAAGAAATTATGATGAAATTAATGTTATGTTAGATTTGTCAGAAAACAGATATGATATGTACTTCAACAATCATTATTTTTTGAGACGATTAATATACAGGTCTAAATCTACCATGGGCTTCTCAGGTGACTCAGTGTTAAAGAACCCACATGCCATGCAAGAGACACAGGAGATACGAGTTTGATGAGTTTGATGCCTGAGTCGCAAAGATCCCCTGGAAGAAGAATTGGCAACATACACCAATATTCATACTGAAAAATCCCACGGATAGAGGAGCCTGGCAGGCTACAGTTCATGAGGTTGCAAAGGAGTGGGACGCAACTGAGCAGGCACCATGCAACATCCACATAAAACCTGACAAAAATCTCTGAAAAACACTACAATAAAAATTTTCAAAATTTGTATGAATGTTTCACTAGCATATGAAAAGCTGAAAAACTTCTGTAAGTAAACTTTAAAACCCAGAGAACGTGCTTTCTCCAAAATATAAAAGAGCTTGTCAAATATTTCAAGAAAGAGAATGCAAAGAAGCTACACATTTTTCACAGTATTATCAGTTTAGAAAGATAAATGACAAAATATACTCTAATTATATCAATTAACCACAAATTGAATGATGAGTCTTGTTTGAAACCATTTATTTTCTACTTTATATAAAGGGCAGTGGTTAAACAATAACTATTCTGACATGAAAACCATGAAGAAAAGCTTGTTTATAATTACAACTCTGGACTTAAAAAATAATCAATAAATTATATGTTGAGAGAGTTCATGTTTATGGACAGATTGGGAAGAAGTTCATTTATGAGGGACATGGTGAGGAAGACATTGTAAGTTATTATTTGCAACATTTTTAAGGATTTTTCCATTCCCAGCCAATATAATGACCAATCCAGTTAACAGAGATTGAAGACATATTATTAATTTCAGATATACATATATATGTTTACATAGCCAAGTTAGCATTTTCATTCTGAAAAAAAAAAGTTTTTTTTAAAAAAAGCAATACAAGCTTTGTTTATCTGTTGTTTAATCTAATAACAAATAGTTTTAATGGATTGACATTACAAAGAATCAAGGAAAAAGAATTTTTGTTTCATATATGATATTCATCAGCAAGTAAATTATTTTGAATAGAACTATTCAAAAGATAACCTATTTCTCTAACTGTAAAAAGTTCAAAGAAAGTGGATAAAAGACAGTAAAATCCTTTCCAAAGAAGTTATAATCCATGTACTGATTTCTTATTTCTTTTATGCAAGCCACATGTCAAGTCAATTCTTCAATATGTTCTTCTCTGGTTAGATCTTAAAAAAAAAAAAAACTTTATATAAGCCTTTAACAAAACTAAAGATAGTTCAACTTGGTCATGACTTGAAGAATTCTTCAACAATAAGAACGGTGTCTAGTATGGTCATGTATTTTTGCTATTAACATAACTAATCATAAGAGATCACAACAAGGAGGGATGGTTGCTCATCGTAGAACAAAAAAATATCAGTCAATTATTTATGACTAGATTGAAAGATTTTTCAATTCATATAAAACCTGAAGTTTGCCTTTCACCAAAAATTCATGGGCTATAAACCCCTTCTACCAGTCCAGCACTACAAAGATCAATTCCTTCAAATCATACTTCAGACCAGAAAAATATTTTTGAAAAAGATGGAAAAACACTCTGAAGTTGGCATTTTGAAGAGTACAAACTAAAAATTTTACCATGGATAATAACTGTGTTAATACAGAAGATGAATAATTAGAACTATCAAAACAAAATTCACATTTGAAATATAAAAGAATAACAACTGAAGAAAGAGGAAGATAACTCTGCAATCAAATAAAAAAGTATCTTATAAAAATAAGAAGGGAATGAGGCAGGAAAAACAATAAAGAGATCATTACATTTTTAAGTAGCTACTCAGATCATGACATCAATGTATTATCCAGAACCAGATGAGAAAATGAAAACTGATTAGCTTATAGACACAAATTAAATCACATCTAACTGAGCTTACAATTGAAATAAATTGCACTAATTTTAGATTTGATAATTTTTGAAAAATATGCACATGTTTTTCATATATAAATATATGAAATTATATTTATAAATATAATACATATATACATATATATGCATATGCAATACATATATACATACACACATACATATATATATATATACAATATAAGTTCTTAAACAGATAGATTGTACATTCTAACTCGATTGTGAGGATTTGACAATATGTGAAGAACCCATTTGAAATTTTATAGATATTTGAATGAAGTACACTAGTTGAGGCTATTGCACCAAAGACTGTGGTACTCAGAATGGAAAATTCAAGCATATTATCCCACAGAATTATTGCATAATAAAATAGTCTTTATGTGTTTTCTGTATTATATCAATGTCTCTCCAATTGTGCCACCACAAGCAACTGCGGCACCTGGGGAATTGTTAGATATATACATATCAGGATTCACTCTGGTCCTGCTAAATCAGTAACTCTGTGGTCAAGGTCCAGTGATCTGGGATTTAATGAACACTTAGGATGACTTTGATACATGCTACAGTTGGATGGTATGATCACTAACCTAGAGCAAGACATCCTGGAATGTGAAGTCAAGTGGGCCTTAGAAAGCATCACTACAACCAAAGCTAGTGGAGGTGATGGAATTCCAGTGGAGCTATTTCAAGTCCTGAAAGATGATGCAGTGAAAGTGATGCACTCAATATGCCAGCAAATTTGGAAAACTCAGCAGTGGCCACAGGACTGGAAAAGGTCAGTTTTCATTCCAATCCCAACAAAAGGCAATGCCAAAGAATGCTCAAACTACCACACAATTGCACTCATCTCACATGCTAGTAAAGTAATGCTCAAAATTCTCCAAGCCAGGCTTCAGCAATATGTGAACCGTGAACTTCCTGATGTTCAAGCTGGTTTTAGAAAAGGCAGAAGAACCAGAGATCAAATTGCCAACATCTGCTGGATCATCGAAAAAGCAAGAGAGTTCCAGAAAAACATTTATTTCTGCTTTATTGACTATGCCAAAGCCTTTGACTGTGTGGATCACAATAAACTGTGGAAAATTCTG
>NW_011494708.1:6699382-6701101 GCF_000754665.1 Bison bison bison | reverse complement strand
GCTGGGAGAAATATCAATAATCTCAAATATGCAGATGACACCACCCTTAGGGCAGAAAGTGAAGAGGAACTAAAAAGCCTCTTGATGAAAGTGAAAGAGGAGAGTGCAAAGGTTGGCTTAAAGCTCAGCATTCAGAAAACGAAGATCATGGCATCTGGTCCCATCACTTCATGGGAAATAGATGGGGAAACAGTGGAAACAGTGTCAGACTTTATTTTTGGGGGGCTTCAAAATCACTGCAGATGGTGACTGCATCCATGAAATTAAAAGACACTTACTCCTTGGAAGGAAAGTTATGACCAACCTAGATAGCATATTGAAAAGCAGAGACATTACTTTGCCAACAAAGGTTCATCTAGTAAGGCAATGGTTTTTCCTGTGGTCATGTATGGAAGTGAGAGTTGGACTGTGAAGAAAGCCAAGTGCCAAAGAATTGATGCTTTTGAACTGTGGTGTTGGAGAAGATTCTTGAGAGTGTCTTGGACTGCAAGGAGATCCAACCAGTCCATTATGAAGGAGATCAGCCCTGGGATTTCTTTGGAAGGAATGATGCTAAAGCTGAAACTCCAGTACTTTGGCCACCTCATGCGAAGAGTTGACTCATTGGAAAAGACTCTGATGCTGGGAGGGATTGGGGGCAAGAGGAGAAGGGGACGGCAGAGGATGAGATGGCTGGATGGCATCACTGACTCAATGGACGTGTGTCTGAGTGAACTCCAGGAACTGGCGATGGACAAGGAGGCCTAGCATGCTGTGATTCATAGGGTCGCAAAGAGTCGGACACGACTGAGTGACTGAACTGAACTGAACAGTTGGAAACCAAAGTTTTATAAAATAGTTTGGGACATACTAATCCCCCAAAACATATTATAAAGAAGCTTGATGCAAAACATGCAGTATCACATAAAGTAACCTGCAACAAACATAATAGTTCTGCCCTTCTGTAATGCTCTAGTTCATGTTTTTTAGCATATTTAAACTAAGGAGCTCCTCCTCAGTAACAAGAGTTCTTAAAATTTCCTACAGAAAGATATTTTCGGGTGGAATCTTTATAAAGCACCCCAAAGGTAACACTATAAAAAAAAAAAATCATGACATAGGTTGAACATCACTTCCATTGATAGGTGGCTGGGTCAAAGAACAGTTTGACTAAAAAATTGAGTTTTCCACTCACAACAAGAATAGGCATTTAGTGCCATTCTATTAGATTCCAGGCAAGTTTAATTTTCCATGTTTTTGAGTATAAGGAGATTAGCTGGAATGGATGCTGAGCCAGCAAGGTTCAAGCAGTGGTTACTCTTCTTGGCAGCTTAACTGGATGAGATCCCAGGCTGAGATCTCCTAATATTGGGGCAGTTCATTTCTTTTTTATTTATCCCTTGAATACCTATAATTTCCATTACATACATCTATCAGAAAAGCCCTTCATGTTCAGTCAAAGAGCTCCTTAATGGCCCACTAAAATCAGGGCATTTTAACGCACTGAATCTTTAAGAACAGCCAAAACAAAACAAAAAACCCTATATTTCCCTTCTTGTATTATTGGAAGTATTAAGTCTTCATATTACACATTTGGTTATTCAGTGTGGATTCATTCTGCACTAGAAAAAGTCACTTTTATTCTAAATTGGGCAAAGTCAGTCTTTTGAATGAAACAAAGGAAAAGGAAAAGTGCCTTTATATATATATATATATATATATATATATACACACACACAT
>NW_011494708.1:6695580-6699153 GCF_000754665.1 Bison bison bison | reverse complement strand
GGAAATGGCAACCCACTCCAGTGTTCTTGCCTGGAGAATCCCAGGGACGGGGGAGCCTGGTGGGCTGCCGTCTATGGCATCGCACAGGGTAGGACACGACTGAAGCGACTTAGCAGCAGCAGCAGCATATAAAATAGATATGTATTATGCAGGATGTTCTTGGAGATCTACTGTATAGCACAGAGGACTATAGTCAGTATTTTATAATAACCCATAAGGGAAAAGAATCCAAAACGGTATGCGTGTGTGTGTGTATATATATATCACTTTATTTTCTGCCTGAAACTAACACAACATTGTATATGAACTAAACTTCCAGTTAAAAAAAAATAATGGCTCTTCATACTATGCATGAATAAAAGCACATATTATAATTAAATACAGTCATTTAAAGTTAGCTTTGGCATGAACTTGGGCAAATTCTTGAAGTTGGTGAGGGACAGGGAAGTCTGGCCTGCTGCAGTCCATGGGGTCATGAAGAGTCAGACAGGTCATGGTGACTGAACACCAAAGTTAGCTAGAAGAGGAAAGAGAATGGAAACAATAGAAGGATATCCAGTTAGTTGTTACAAAGTTCCAGACTTGAGGTATTTGTGCCATGAGATTGTCTATTGTGAACAATACAAAAGAACATTAAGTTAATTAAATAACACTTTCTAAGTGTCCATTATGTACCACACTGTGGTGTTTGGATTCTTGCACACATTCTCTTATTTAGTGTTCATAGCAATTCTTTTAGATAATATTATTGCCACTGTGTACAGAGATCAAGCAAAGTTCAGAAAAGTTAAATGAAATAGAAAGGGTTTTAGTATTTATTAGAACCAAATTTTTTGTTTTGTTTTGTTTTTTAACCATAATGGCCTGACTTGAAAGATTATACTCTTCCTCTAAATTAGAGTTCTGCAGACGTTTCCTATAGAGGGTGAGATAATGAATACTTAGACTTTACAAACTATATTGTAAACTATATAAAACAAGCAGTAAGCCATATTTGACCAATGCAGCACAGTTTTCAACCCTGCTTCAAAAAATATTGTATATATCAAGCTTGGAGTGAAAACAAGCAGTACCCTATCTAGATTTCCATCACCAGCCACTGCACTCATCTCCCAATTCTTAATTGGTCACAACTTCATCCTTCCTTGGGGTATTTCTCTGTTGGAACACTTCAAACTTTAAGTTCAAGAAGTACTGTGAATGCCAAGTAAGCTCATCATTATGCCAAAAATCAAAAGCAGAGGGAAAAATCATAAAAGGCATTTTATTACCAAGGAGAATCAGTAATATGAATAGCTGGCATCAATAGAAATGATGAAAATGGGCAAACAATAGAGTAAAATGTTTTAAATATGGAAAGAAAATATGTATCAAACTAAAATTTTACATCTACAACAAATAATGCTGAAAAGTGAAGTCAAAATAAGGATGCATGTATGTAAACACAAACTTAGGGAATCACTTACCTGCAAAGCTTCACCTACAGAAATATTGAGACAAATTTATTTTTAAATTAAACATCTGAACAAATCAGGAAATGAGTCATGCAAATATCTTGGGAAGAGTACTCTAGGCACTGGAACCTAGCCAGTACAAAAGCCTTAAGGTGAGTTTATGAAAGATTATGGTTTGAATGGAATAAACAATTGGGAGATTAATGAAAGATGAGGTTACAGGAGAATTTTGCCACCATGATGTTTGCTCCAGTTACATGGAAGACAGAAGAGGGTTTTGATCAAAGGGATCAAACAATCTGGCTTATGTTTAAAAAATTTTTCCTTTATTATTGGAACTAAAGGTGAGATGTATCTTTCAAAATTTTAAACTGATATGGACAAAATGTAGCTTGTTAATAAGACTACACCCATATCATCACATGCAAACCACACATATTATACAAACACACACAAAACATAGTACTTAGTATGTCATGTCAGCTGGTAAACTGACATGCAAATTCATGTAATACCTAATATTTCAAATAATTCCATGTGTACCGATCTATTTTTCCAAGTAAGTTTTACTGTGTTAATTTAATAATGTAAAATGGAGAGTTTTAATGTGATCTGTTAGAGACAACCAAACTAATGGAAAGACAAAATGTAATATTTGTTATGAATGTTGTCTAATTCTATTTCCACAAAGTCATATTGCCATATATTTGATATTTATAAAATATTAAACTATATTATGTAAGTTGAAAGAAATGAGGAAATATATAGTCAACCATATTGAATTTTAAAACCTTTTTGAAGACTTTACTATTTAATCATACAATGAGAATGCACATATGATAAAATCTGAACCAATGTTTTATAACTGACATTACATTTAAATTTTACCAAGAACTACTAAAGTTTGCAGTATAATTACACAAAAGTGAAAAATATCAAATTATTAATTATGTTTCAAAGTAGCCATTTATTTTTCTCTTTAAATTTCAGAGACTGAATTTAAAATTCCTTGTTTGATTTTCATTTTTAAACATATTGATCTATGTGGTCATACATTATTAAACAAGTTACAAAGTAATAATAATTGTAGAGATACTCATAAGGCAGGGCTCAGCAAACATTTTCTGTGAAGGATCAGTTATAAGGTAGCTGTTTCAATGACTCAATTCTGCTTTTATAGCACAAAGCATCATAAAATAGGTGTAAATATATTACATTGCTGGTTTTGACTACAAATTATTTTAAACAGCAGATGACAGGCTGAATTTGACCAGTGGGTATAATTTGGAAATTGTACCATGTAGCATTAAGAAATAACCAATCAGTGTACTTGACTAGAACTCTTATTGTGCAATAGGGATTTGTTTTTGCAATAATTGTGATACAATTTGATGGAGATTGAACATTTTATGGTCATTGACTTCAGAAAAACCTCTTAAAAATGAAATTAATTTAAATATTTTATTTTTGAATTTGAATCATGAAATTTTTGTAATATTTTATCAACAACATCAAGCATTAACCACCAAAATATTTTCCATATATTTGTCTAGCTTTCAAGGAAGATACACACAAAAGTAAGCTGGAAAACAAAGTAATTGAATTAATATTCATGTTAAATAAATTTGTATTAATCAGATATATGATATCTTGACCAAACCTAGCCTAAATAGATTATTAGCAATGATTAAGAAGGAATGGGTTAATACTATAAAAATATTCACTCACAATCAGTTTATACATGATTCAATGTCATTCTCTCAAATCTTCCCACCCTCTCCCTCTCCCACAGAGTCCATAAGACTGTTCTATACATCAGTGTCTCTTTTGCTGTCTTATACACAGGGTTATTGTTACAATCTTTCTAAATTCCATATATATGCGTTAGTATACTGTATTGGTGTTTTTCTTTCTGGCTTACTTCACCCAGTATAATAGGCTCCAGTTTCATCCACCAGCATTAGAACTGATTCAAATGTATTCTTTTTAATGGCTGAGTAATACTCCATTGTGTATATGTACCATAGCTTTCTTATCCATTCATCTGCTGATGGACATCTAGGTTGCTTCCATGTCCTGGCTATTATAAAACAGTGCTGCGATGAAACATTGGGGGTAC
>NW_011494708.1:6693438-6695480 GCF_000754665.1 Bison bison bison | reverse complement strand
TCTTTCTAAATTCCATATATATGCGTTAGTATACTGTATTGGTGTTTTTCTTTCTGGCTTACTTCACCCAGTATAATAGGCTCCAGTTTCATCCACCTCATTAGAATTGATTCAAATGTATTCTTTTTAATGGCTGAGTAATATCCATTGTGTATATGTACCACGGCTTCTTATCCATTCATCTGCTGATGGACATCTAGGTTGCTTCCATGTCCTGGCTATTATAAACAGTGCTGCGATGAACATTGGGGTACATGTGTCTCTTTCCCTTCTGGTTTCCTCAGTGTGTATGCCCAGCAGTGGGATTGCTGGATCATAAGGCAGTTCTATTTCCAGTTTTTTAAGGAATCTCCACACTGTTCTCCATAGTGGCTGTACTAGTTTGCATTTCCACCAACAGTGGAAGAGGGTTCCCTTTTCTCCACATCCTATCCAGCATTTATTGCTTGTAGACTTTTGGATCGCAGCCATTCTGACTGGTGTGAAGTGGTACCTCATAGTGGTTTTGATTTGCAATTCTCTGATAATGAGTGATGTTGAGCATCTTTGCATGTGTTTGTTAGCCATCTGTATTTCTTCTTCAGAGAATTGTCTATTCAGTTCTTTGGCCCATTTTTTGATTGGGTCATTTATTTTTCTGGAGTTGAGCTGTAGGAGTTGCTTGTATATTTTTGAGATTAGCTGTTTGTCCGTTGCTTCATTTGCTATTATTTCTCCCATTCTGAAGGCTGTCTTTTCACCTTGCTTATAGTTTCTTTTGTTTTGCAGAAGCTTTTAAGTTTAATTAGGTCCCATTTGTTTATTTTTGCTTTTATTTCCAGTATTTTGGGAGGTGGTTCATAGAGGATCCTGCTATGATGTGTGTCAGAGAGTGTTTTGCCTATGTTCTCCTCTAGGAGTTTTATAGTTTCTGGTCTTACGTTTAGATCTTTAATCCATTTTGAGTTTATTTTTGTGTATGGTGTTAGAAAGTGTTCCAGTTTCATTCTTTTATGAGTGGTTGACCAGTTTTCCCAGTACCACTCGTTAAAGAGATTGTCTTTAATCCATTGTATATTCTTGCCTCCTTTGTCAAAAATACGGTGTTCATATGCACGTGGACTTATCACTGGGCTTTCTATTTTTTTCCATTGATCTATATTTCTGTCTTTGTGCCAGTACCATACTGTCTTGATGACTGTGGCTTTGTAGTAGAGCCTGAAGTCAGGCAGGTTTATTCCTCCAGTTTCATTCTTCTTTCTCAAGATTGCTTTGGCTATTCGAGGTTTTTTGTATTTCCATACAAATTGTGAAATTATTTGTTCTAGCTCTGTGAAGAATACTGTTGGTAGCTTGATAGGGATTGCACTGAATCTATAAATTGCTTTGGGTAGTATACTCATTTTCACTATATTGATTCTTTAAATCCATGAACATGGTATATTTCTCCATCTATTAGTGTCCTCTTTGATTTCTTTCACCAGTGTTTTATAGTTTTCTATATGTAGATCTTTAGTTTCTTTAGTTAGATATATTCCTAAGTATTTTATTCTTTTCATTGCAATGGTGAATGGAATTGTTTCCTTAATTTCTCTTTCTATTTTCTCATTATTAGTGTATGGGAATGCAATGGACTTCTGTGTGTTGATTTTATATCCTGCAACTTTACTATATTCATTGATTAGTTCTAGTAATCAATGGTGGAGTCTTTAGGGTTTTCTATGTAGAGGATCATGTCATCTGCAAACAGTGAGAGTTTTACTTCTTCTTTTCCAATTTGGATTCCTTTTATTTCTTTTTCTGGTCTGATTGCTGTGGCCAAAACTTCCCAAACTATGTTGAATAGTAATGGTTAAAGTGGGCACCCTTGTCTTGTTTCTGACTTTAGAGGAAATGCTTTCAATTTTTCACCATTGAGGATAATGTTTGCTGTGGGTTTGTCATATATAGCTTTTATTCTGTTGAGGTATGTTTCTTCTATTCCTGCTTTCTGGAGAGTTTTTATCATAAATGGATGTTGAATTTTGTCAAAGGCTTTCTCTGCATCTATTGAGATAATCATA
>NW_011494708.1:6688732-6693088 GCF_000754665.1 Bison bison bison | reverse complement strand
TTCTGATTACAGTTTCAATTTCCATGCTTGTGATGGGTCTGTTAAGATTTTCTATTTCTTCCTGGTCCAGTTTTGGAAAGTCGTACTTTTCTAAGAATTTGTCCATTTCTTCCACGTTGTCCATTTTATTGGCATATAATTGCTGATAGTAGTCTCTTATGATCCTTTGTATTTCTGTGTTGTCTGTTGTGATCTCTCCATTTTCGTTTCTAATTTTATTGATTTGATTTTTCTCCCTTTGTTTCTTGATGAGTCTGGCTAATGGTTTGTCAATTTTATTTATCCTTTCAAAGAACCAGCTTTTGGCTTTGTTGATTTTTGCTATGGTCTCTTTTGTTTCTTTTGCATTTATTTCTGCCCTGATTTTTTAGATTTTTTTTCCTTCTACTAACCCTGGGGTTCTTTATTTCTTCCTTTTCTAGTTGCTTTAGATGTAGAGTTAGGTTATTTATTTGACTTTTTTCTTGTTTCTTGAGATATGCCTGTATTGCTATGAACTTTCCCCTTAGGACTGCTTTTACAGTGTTCCACAGGTTTTGGGTTGTTGTGTTTTCATTTTCATTCATTTCTATGCAAATTTTGATTTCTTTTTTGATTTCTTCTATGATTTGTTGGTTATTCAGCAGCATGTTGTTCAGCCTCCATATGTTAGAATTTTTAATAGTATTTCTCCTGTAATTGAGATCTAATCTTACTGCATTGTGGTCAGAAAAGATGCTTGGAATGATTTCTATTTTTTTGAATTTACCAAGGCTAGACTTATGGCCCAGGATGTGATCTATCCTGGAGAAGGTTCCATGTGAGCTTGAGAAAAAGGTGAAATTCATTGTTTTGGGATGAAATGGCCTATAGATATCAATTAGGTCTAACTGGTCTATTGTACCACTTAAAGTTTGTATTTCCTTGTTAATTTTCTGTTTAGTTGATCTATCCATAGGTGTGAGTTGGGTATTAAAGTCTCCCACTATTATTGTGTTATTGTTAATTTCTCCTTTCATACTTGTTAGCATTTGTCTTACAAATTGTTTTGCTCCTATGTTGGGTGCATATATACTTATAATTGTTATATCTTATTCTTGGATTGATCCTTTGATCATTATGTAGTGACCTTCTTTGTCTTTTTTCACAGCCTTTGTTTTAAAGTCTATTTTATATGATATAAGTATTGCTACTCCTGCTTTCTTTTGGTCCCTATTTGCATGGAAAATCTTTTTCCAGCCCTTCACTTTCAGTCTGTATGTGTCCCCTGTTTTGAGGTGGGTCTCTTGTAGACAACATATGTAGGGGTCTTGTTTCTGTATCCATTCAGCCAGTCTTTGTCTTTTGGTTGGGGCATTCAACCCATTTACATTATTAATTATTGATAAGTATGATCCCGTTGCCATTTACTCTATTGTTTTGGGTTCAAATTTATACACCCTTTTTGTGTTTCCTGTCTAGAGAATATCTTTTAGTATTTTTTGGAGAGCTGGTTTGGTGGTGCTTAATTCTCTCAGCTTTTGCTTGTCTGTAAAGCTTTTGATTTCTCCTTTGTATTTGAATGAGATCCTTGCTGGGTACAATAATCTGGGCTGTAGGTTATTTTCTTTCATCACTTTAAGTATGTCTTGCCATTCCCTCCTGTCTTGAAGAGTTTCTATTGAAAGATCAGCTTTTATCCTTATGGGAATTCCCTTGTGTGTTATTTGTTGTTTTTCTCTTGCTGCTTTTAATATTTGTTCTTTGTGTTTGATCTTTGTTAATTTGATTAATATGTGTCTTGGGGTGCTTCACCTTGGGTTTATCCTGTTCAGGACTCTCTGGGTTTCTTGGACTTGAGGGATTATTTCCTTCCTCATTTTAGGGAAGTTTTCAACTATTATCTCCTCAAGTATTTTCTCATGGTCTTTCTTTTTGTCTTCTTCTGGGACTCCTATGACTCGAATGTTGTAGTGTTTATATATCGTCCTGGAGGTCTCTGAGATTGTCCTCATTTCTTTTAATTCATTTTTCTTTTTCCCTCTCTGGTTCATTTATTTCTACCATTCTGTCTTCTAATTCACTAATCCTATCTTCTGCCTCTGTTATTCTACTATTTTTTGCCTCCAGAGTGTTTTTGATCTCATTTATTGCATTATTCATTATATATTGACTCTTTTTTATTTCTTCTAGGTCCTTGTTAAACCTTTCTTGCATCTTCTCAATCCTTGTCTCCAGGCTATTTATCTGTGATTCCATTTTGATTTCAAGACTTAGGGTCAATTTCACTATCATTATTCGGAATTCTTTATCAGGTAGATTCCCTATCTCTTCCTGTTTGGTTTGGTGGGCATTTATCCTTTACCTTTACCTGTTGGGTATCCCTCTGTCTCTTCATCTTGTTTATATTGCTGAGTTTGGGGTGTCCTTTCTGTATTCTGGCAGTTTGTGGAGTTCTCTTTATTGTGGAGTTTCCTCGCTGTGTGTGGGTTTGTACAGGTGGCTTGTCAAGGTCTCTTGGTTAGGGAAGCTTGTTTCAGTGTTCTGGTGGGTGGAGCTGCTGGATTTCTTCTCTCTGGAGTGCAATGAAGTGTCCAGTAATGAGTTATGAGATGTCTATGGTTTTGTAGTAACTTTGGGCAGCCTGTGTGTTGGAGCTCAGGGCTGTGTTCCTGTGTTGCTGGAGAATTTGCTTCGTATGTCTTGCCCTGGAACTTGTTGGCCCTTGTGTGGTGCTTGATTTCAGTGTAGGTATGGAGGTGTTTGATGAGCTCCTGTAAGTTAATGTTCCCTGGAGTCAGGAGTTCCCTGGATTTAGGGTTTGGACTTAATCCTCCTGCTTTCAGTTATTGGTCTTATTTTTACAGTAGTCTCAAAACTTCTCCTTCTATACAGCACCATCAATAAAACATCTAGGTTAAAGATGAAAAGTTTCTCCACCATGTGGGTCACCCAGAGAGGTTCACAGTGTTACACGGAGAAGAGAAGAGGGAGGAGGGAGTTAGAAGTGACCAGAATGAAATGAGGTGGAATCAGTAGAGGAGAAAGTGGGCTAGCCAGTAATCACTTCCTTATGTGCACTCCACAACTGGACCACTCAGAGATGTTCATGGAGTTATACAGAGAAGAGAAGAGGAAGGAAGGAGACAGAGGTGGCCAGGAGGATAAAAGGGGGGAATGAAAAGGGGGGAGACAGATTCAGCCAGTAATCAGTTCCCTAAGTGTTCTCCACTGTCTGGAACACACAGAAATTCACAGAGTTGGGTAGAGTAGAGAGGAGTTAGGGAGGAGACACAGGCAACCTGGTGGAGAAAAAGGAGAGTCCAAAGGGGGAGAGAGCAGTCAAGCCAGTAATCTCGCTCCCAAGTGAAAAATGGGTATTGAAGGTTGGGTTCTTAAAGGTACAAAATTGGTAACAAATACCTAAAAGCAAAAATTAAAAATCTAGAGTAGAGTTTGCAATTTCAAAAATACAATGTTAAAGAAAGGAAGAAGGAAAAGAATGAGAGAAAAAAAAAAAACAAAGTCACAAAAATTATAAAGAAAACATAGGGAGAAAATTGATAACAAATATGAAAAAGCATAAATTAAAAATCTAGAGTAGAGTTTAGAATTTCAGAAATACAATATTAAAGAAAAGAAAAAGAGAAGGAAAAAAGTCCCAAAATTATTAAAAAAAATATAGGTACAAAATTGATAACAAATACGAAGAAGCTCAAATTAAAAATCTAGAGTAGAGTTTGGAATTTCAAAAATACAATGTTAAAGAAAAGAAGAAAAAAAAAAGAGAGAGAAAAAAAGAAAAAAAAAACAAGGTTACAAAAATTGTAAAGAATATATATGAAGTTTGCTTTAAAAAAAAATAGGGTCTTTCTTTTTTTTTTGCATAGTAATAGTAGGTTATAAAAGTGAAAATTAAAGGAGTAATAGAGGACTTAAAATTTTTTAAAAAATTTAAAAAAGAAAGAAAGAATGATTGTAAAAATAGTAAAAATATATCTAGGACTTTCTCTGGTGTTGTGGATATTGTGGGGTCAGTTCATTTTCGGCCAGTTCCTTGGTCCAGCTTATATTTCTCAAGATCTATAGGCCCCTTCCTATGTAGTCGGTACTAACGACAGGGTTTTAATCTATTTCCTATGGCTTCCAAGGCGGTTCCCTCTGTTATAGCTTCTTCTGTTTGCTGGTCTCTTCAGTGTCTGATTTCTGCCCTGATACAAAGGGGGCGGTGGTGGACACTTTTTTTTTTAGGCTCACTTGTTCAGTCGCGCTGTGGGGAGGGAGGGACGCTGCAAACAAGTAACACTGGCGTGTGCTCACAGTGCCTCAGCCACACTGGGCCTGCCCCCACTCACTGCACGTGTAGCCTCCCTGCTCACACTGCTCAGGCTCTAGGTT
>NW_011494708.1:6685043-6688617 GCF_000754665.1 Bison bison bison | reverse complement strand
GGTGATGAGGTGTTTGGCGAGTGTGGGTGCTGTCACTTATCGCCTCCCTGCCACTCGGTTTTCTGGGTGTACAACCGGCACACCTTCTCAGGCGGATGTTGACTGTCCAGAACCCCAAGAAGTCTTAGCAAAGAAGCTTGCTTACAGTTTTGTAGATAATGTCTCTCTGGGGCTGCGATTGCCCCCTTTTGGCTCTGGCTGCCTGTCACCGGAGGGGGATGACCTGCAGCTGGCTATCTCTGTTCAGTCCTTTGTTCCGTGCATGGGCCTGGCAGTGTCTCAGGTTAGGGCTGGCTTTTCGTGTGGTAGTTATCCCACAGTCTGGTTTGGTAGCCCAAATTAGTTTGCTCAGGTAGCGCTCGGGGCATTCAGGCCAAATCCTTACTCTAAGCGATGCATCCCACGCCTCCCTGCCCAGTTCCCACTTGCTAGTGGTGGGTGCCGGCATCTGCGCTGCTTCTCCGCTAGGGGAGTTACTGTGGGGCTCGTAATCTGTGGGTTTTAATTGTTTATTTATTTTTCCTCCCTGTTATGTTGCCCTCTGTGCTTCCAAGGCTCGGCACAGACCTGGCCGTGAAAGTGTTTCCTGGTATTTGGAAACTTCTCTCTTTTTAAGACTCCCTTCCTAGGACTGAACTCCGGCCCTCCCTCTTTTGTCTCTTTTTTGTCCTTTATATTTTTTCCTACCTCCTTTCAAAGACAATGGGTTGCTTTTCTGGGTGCCTAATGTCCTCTACCAGCATTCAGAAGTTGTTTTGTGGTATTTACTTGGCGTTTAAGTGTTCTTTTGATGAATTTGTGGGGGGAGAAAGTGGTCTCCCCATCCTATTCCTCTGCCGTCTTCCATGCAAGGACCTCCTCTTTCACTTTCATCAAGAGGCTCTTTAGTTCTTCACTTTCTGCCATAAGGGTGGTGTCATCTGTATATTTGAGGTTATTGATATTTCTCCCAGCAATCTTGATTCCAGCTTGTGCTTCAGCCCAGCGTTTCTCATGATGTATTCTGCATATAAGTTAAATAAGCAGGGTGACAATATACAGCCTTGACAGACTCCTTTTCCTATTTGGAACAAGTCTGTTGTTCCATGTCCAGTTTGAACTGTTGCTTCCTGACCTGCATGCGGGTTTCTCAGAAGGTGGTCTGGTATTCCCATCTCTTTCAGAATTTTCCACAGTTTATTGTAATCTACAGAGTCAAAGGCTTTGGCATAGTCAATAAAGAAGAAATAGACGTTTTTCTGAAACTCTTACTCCTTCGATGATCCAGCAGATGTTGGCAATTTGATCTCTTCTTCCTCTGCCTTTTCTAAAACCAGCTTGAACATCTGAAAGTTTACAGTTCATGTATTTTTGAAGCCTGGCTTGGAGAATTTAAAGCGTTACTTTACTAGCGTGTGAGATGAGTGCAATTGTGTGGTAGTTTGAGCATTCTTTGGCATTGCCTTTCTTAGGGATTGGAATGAAAACTGACCTTTTCCAGTCTTGTGACCATGGCTGAGTTTTCCAAATTTGCTGACATATTGAGTGCAGCACTTTCACACACCATCATCTTTTAGGTTTTGAAAAAAAGCTCAACTGGAATTCCATCACTCCACTAGCTTTGTTTGTAGTGTTGCTTCCTAAGGCCCACTTGACTTCACATTCCAGGATGTGAAATTATGGAGCCACAAAACAGAAGCATTCTGAATTGCTGGAGGAATATTACCCTATAGACTCCCTTGGACAAGCAGTGCAATTTGCACAAGTGAGAACTAAATTTTCCTTATATTGTGATCATGGTCTGCCTGCTACCACGTTATAGTCTCTTCCATCATAACTAGTACGGTGTACACATTGAAGAAAAGATTTTTAAAGCAGTGAAACAGAATTAAAAAAGAAAAAATAAAACACCCTAAACATGTGATACATATGAATTAAATGACATTTTTGTTTACACAGTAATATTTAATCTGCTTCTTTGGTTAACATTGACTCCTGATCATTTTCCAAGCCATTAAATATCATTCTACAATATAATGTTTGATAATTGCATAGTCTTATATAGAACAGTCTATGAAAATTTATTCAATCATTTTCTATTCTTAGACAGTTAGGTGGTTCACAAAAATTTTCCATTGCAAACTGTATTGGGATGAACAATATGGTTAGATCTTATATCCACAATCACTTCTATGAAATAAATGCCTAGAAATAAAATTTCTGACATGAATGCTAAAGAAATCGTGACTTTTATGTAGACTATTTGTCATAAATGTACTAATTTAGACCACCACTTATAATTAAGAGCAATTTTTGTCACTACTTTAAGTCAATTTAAAAAATTTAATTTCAATAATGCTAATTATGTAAGAAACTGAGCACTTTATTTTTTCCATGTGCAAACATTTTTAACTCTGCATCTTATATGTATT
The DNA here is from genome assembly GCF_000754665.1 of Bison bison bison. Classification (NCBI taxonomy): domain Eukaryota; kingdom Metazoa; phylum Chordata; class Mammalia; order Artiodactyla; family Bovidae; genus Bison; species Bison bison. Next base: position 6,686,206 of record NW_011494708.1, on the reverse strand, counting down.
TTTAATTATATTTATTTTTAATTGATTGATGATTGTTTTACAATACTGGTTTGATTTCTGTTGTACATCAACATGTATTAGTCATAGGTATACATATGTCTCCTCCCTACCTGAACCTCCCACCTTCCACCCTTTCCCACTCCTCTATGCTGTTACAGAGCCCTGGTTTGCATTCCCTGTGTCATACAACAAATTTCTGCTGTCTACATATTTTACATATGGTAATGTATATGCTTCCATGCTACTCTCTCCATTCACCTCACCCTCTTCTTCCTCTCCCCCACTCTTGTTCATAGGTCTGTTCTCTATGTCTGCATCTCCATTGCTGCCTTGCAAATAGGTTCATCAGTATCATCTTTCTAGATTCCATATATATGCATTTATATATGATAATTGTTTTTCTCTTTCTGACTTACTTCACTCTGTATAATAGGCTCATAGTTCAACCACCTCATTAGAACTGACACAAATGTGTTCCTTTTCATGGTTGAGTAGTTTTCCATTGTATATATGTACCACGGTTTCTTTATCATAGGCATATAGGTTACTTCCATGTTATAGCTATTGTAAGCAGTGTTGCAATGAACATTGAGATGCATGTATTTTTTTCAGTTTTGGTTTCATCCAGGTATATACCTAGAAGTGGTATTGCTAGGTTATATGGTGGTTTTATTCCTAGTTTTTAAAGGAATCTCCATACTGTCTTCCATAGTGGCTTTATCAATTTACATTACTACCAGAAGTGCAAGAAGGTTCCCTATGCATCACACCCTCTCCTGCACTTGTTGCTTGTAGATTTTTTATGCATACTTTAAAATTCAAATAAACATGCCAAAAATTTTTCAGGAATGTTGGGAATTGGCTTCAATTTAATTCAACTCAATATCTGTATATTAAGTACTTACCAATGTTTGGTCATCTCCAAAGCACTGAGTGACTCAGTGTTAGAGTATTGTATGAAAATTTCAACTCAAAATCTTCAAGTAAACTTTCTTAAAATAGACATTTTTAAAATTGGGTCAATCAAGTTCTAAGTCATTTACAATTCAATTTGCTCTTAAAATTATATATTAGAATCTGTAACCAAGCAATTATATGTATAATGCCTATAAAATTTTTTGAAAACTCCTTTTTTTATATATTTAAGTTATATGACTGTCAAT
>NW_011494708.1:6684565-6684943 GCF_000754665.1 Bison bison bison | reverse complement strand
CCCTCAATACATTTATTTTTATTTTTATCTACATGTACTAGGCTTCTCAGGTAGCTCAGTGGTAAAGAATCTGCCTGCCAATGCAGGAGATGCAAGTTCAGTTCCTGAGATAGAAGATCCCCTGGAGAAGAAAATGGCAATCCACTCCAGTACTCTTGTCTGGAAAATCCCATGGACAGAGGAGCCTGGTTGGCTACAGTTCCATGGGATCACAAAAGAGTCAGATAGACTTGGCAACTAAACAATAAAAACAACTAATCTCAAAAATATACAAGCAACTCCTACAGCTCAACTCCAGAAAAATAAATGACCCAATCAAAAAATGGGCCAAAGAACTAAATAGATATTTCTCCAAAGAAGACATACAGATGGCTAACA
>NW_011494708.1:6673367-6683961 GCF_000754665.1 Bison bison bison | reverse complement strand
GAGTCGCCAGTCCAGGTTCGATGCACGATACTGGATGCTTGGGGCTGGTGCACTGGGACGACCCAGAGGGATGGTATGGAGAGGGAGGAGGGAGGAGGGTCTAGGATGGGGAACACATGTATACCTGTGGCAGATTCATTTTGATGTTTGGCAAAACTAATACAATTATATAAAGTTTAAAAATAAAATACAATTAAAAAATAAATAAATAAATAAACAAGAAAAAAATCAGGTGTCTAGTATTGTCAACTTCATTTCAGAAACTGAATACTTGAACAAAATCTGTAATGAATGTTCAGGGAAAAGTTTTTGATTGTCTCAGGTTGTATCAAGTTTCTGTCTCTGATGGTATCAACTGTGGCTACAAAGCTGGGTTGTATTGTATGAAAGCAACTTTCCTTGAGGTGTTTTTCTCAAAACTGATGCATGCACAATGAGCAAGAGAAAGCATTCCTGACCATGTGCCACAAAACCCAGCACCATGGATGTTTAATGATCATCCTTCTAATGTATTATATATCTTTCCTCTCATTACAAACACCATGTTTTGTATTATTAAGAATACACAGAAGAACTGTGCAAAAAAGATCTTCATGACCCAGATAATCACGATGGTGTGATCATTCACCTAGAGCCAGACATCCTGGAATGTGAAGTCAAAGGGCCTTAGGAAGCATCACTACAAACAAAGCTAGTGGAGATTATGGAATTCCAGTTGAGTTCTTTCAAATCCTAAAAGATGATGCTGTGAAAGTGCTGCACTCAATATGTCAGCAATTTGGAAACTCAGCCATGGTCACAGGACTGGAAAATGTCAGTTTTCATTCCAATCCTTATGGAAGACAATGCCAAAGAATGCTCAAACTACAGCACAATTGCACTTATCTCACATGCTAGTAAAGTAATGCTCAGAATTCTCCAAGCCAGGCTTCAGTAATACATGAACTGTGAACTTCCAGATGTTCAACCTGGTTTTAGAAAAGGCAGCGGAAGAAAAGATCAAATTGCCAACATCTCTTGGATCATCAAAAAAGCAAGAGACTTCCAGAAAAACATATATTTCTTCTTTATTGATTATGCCAAAGCCTTTGACTGTGTGCATTACAATAAACTGTGGAAAATTCTGAAAGAGATGGGAATACCAGACTACCTCTTGATAAACCTGTATGTAGGTCAGGAAACAACAGTTAGAACTGGAAATGGAACAACAGACTGGTTCCAAATAGGTAAGGGAGTCTGTCAAGGCTGTATATTTTCACCCTGCTTATTTAACTTATATGCAGAGTACATCATGAGAAATGTTGGGCTGGAACAAGCACAAATTGGAATCAAGATTGCTGGGAGAAACATCAGTAACCCAGATATGCAGATGACACCAACCTTATGGCAGAAAGTGAAGAAGAACTAAAGAGCCTCTTGATGAAAATGAAAGAGGAGAGTGAAAAATTTGGCTTAAAGCTTAACATTCATAAAACTAAGATCATGGCATCTGGTCCCATCACTTCATGGCAAATAGATGGGAAACAGTGGAAACAGTGGCTGACTTTATTTTTTTGAGTTCCAAAATCACTGCAGATGGTGATTGCAGCCATGAAATTAAAAGACACTTACTCCTTGGAAGGAAAGTTATGACCAACCTAGACAGCATATTAAAAAGCAGAGACATTCCTTTGTCAACAAAGGTCTGTTTAGTCAAGGCTATGGTTTTTCCATAAGTCATGTATGGATATGAGAGCTGGATTATAAAGAAAGCTGAGCACAGAAGAGTTGATGCTTTTGAACTGTGGTGTTGGAGAAGACTCTTGAGATTCCCTTGGACTGCAAGGATATCCAACCAGACCATCCTGAAGGAGATCAGTCCTGGGTGTTCATTGGAAGGACTGATGCTGAAGCTGAAACTCCAATACTTTGGACACCTAATGTGAAGAGCTGACTCATCTGAAAAGATCCTTATGCTGGGAAAGATTGGGGGCAGGAGGAGAAGGGGATAACAGGATGAGATGGTTTGATGACATCACCAACTCAATGGACATAACTTTGGGTAAACTCCAGGAGTTTGTGATGGACAGGGGGGCCTGGTCTGCTGTTGTTCATGTGTTCGCAAAGAGTCAGACATGACTGAGTGACTGAACTCAACTGATCCTTGTCATTTAACTTCTTTATGCCTTATCTAGCAAACAATCATCTACCTGATGGTGTCACCTGTGGACGTCTTTTTTACTAATATATCTCTTAAGCCAGGTATGCATGTGTTCTCAGTTGCTCAGTCATGTCCAATTCTTTACAGCTCCATGGACTGTAGCCTACCAGACTCCTCTATCCATGGAATTTCCCAGGAAAAAATATTGAAGTTAGTTGCCATTTCCTACTCCAGAGGATCTTCCCAATTCAGGGATTGAACCCTTATTTCCTGTATTGCAGGTGGATTCTTTACCACTGTGCCACCTGGGAAGCCCAAAGCCAAACATACCATCTGACAAATGGTAAGTTCTTGATAAATATATGTCAAATGGATGAGTAAATAATTGTTGGATATCATTATAGTAAAGCATATAGGTGCCTGCATTTTTTACATTTTCTCATTAGCATATTTTGACAGTAAGTAGTATTCAAATAATTCAAATAGATTAAGTGTATATTTAATGAGTACTCACTATACATAATATTAGAGCCTTACATACTAAGGATATAGAACTAAATAGATACTTTCTCTGCTCTTAGGAGGGGAATAGCCCAGTAGGGGATAGAAACTTTTAGATACACATACTGTATGTGGTGATAAGGAAAGTTGAAGGATGCTGTGCCAGATAATCAAAAAGAAGTTCAACTCAAAAATGGTTTATTCAATGAGCTAGTCCAATCAGCCAAGTAAAAGACATGGTCTTATAATAATTTTTATTTTAAAAAATGATTTTAACGTGTCAACTTAGCTTCCAAGTTCTTTGCGGTGAAGCTACACAGAAAAAGTAATATACCAAGAGTACCACATATGTCTATATCCGTCACTCTGCATTTTTTATGTCCAAAATATATGTATTTTTGAGGAACTGTATTTTAGTTCTTGAGATGACCTTGCCAATTGTTCTCATTTTTGTCAGACTTTGCATTTTGATGAAATATGTATAACTCTGCCCAATTCCGGACCACTATACTGCATATAAAGTGACTGAGGGCAAGTTTGTATACAGAGAACAAAATTTTCTTCTGTTCAAAGTTATCTAACCCTCTGAGTTTGAAGTAAGTTTATATTCAGCAAAACTATAACTGATCCAAATTATCTACTACATTACAGATGTCCACTGTCAGAATTCAGTTAATCAAAGCAAGGTGTTTTACTCTCCTCCCTCATCAGTGGAGTGTGTGTGTGTGTGTGTGTGTGTATTATATATATATATATAATATCAAAGCAATCAGCAATCACGAAAGGAGAAATAGAGTGGTTTCATAAGAATCTGAGGGTCTCTAATTCTGAGACTCATTCACTAAACAGATTTCTGTATGCTTTTTAAATAGTGTATAAGTTTTGTCTGTAAATCAAATACAGCAGGCACAGTAGGTTTGAATCTTGATATAAGATGTAAACTAGGAACAAACATTGCTTTAGCTTTAGTTAACAGGAAGTTCTCATCCTCTCCCTTTACTTTTCCTTCCCCTATCCACCTCTTCCCTCTACTTCCCCTTCTTTTTCCCCTCCACTCCTCTCCTCTCCTCTTTCTTCCTCCTCCTCTTCTTCCTCCTACACTTCCCCTTGTCTAATAATTTTTCTAAATCCTAGCCAAATAAATTATTTAAAACAATTTCTTTTTTAATTAGGAAAATATATCCACAAATCCATAATCATCACCACACCATGACAAAAGTATCTATTTAATACTTTAACATTTGTTCATTAGAACAGAGACTATTTTGTGGTGAGAAAAAGATTTTTAACCCAAAGCTCTGGATTCAGAAACTGCCTCTATTAGTTGTTGGCTCTTATTTAGGAAATTCTAATATCTCCATACTACAGTTATCCAGCTCTAAATAATATCTATATTATAAGATTGTTTTGCGAATTAAAGTTAATAGACAGTAGACATCTAGAGACTTCATATCATATTTACAAAAAAATGCTTTACCATACTTATATAAACAGTTAGGAAAGGATTTTATTTTTTTTTTGAGCATGTAAGTAAAATATCTACAAATTATTCTACATAACATTGATGATTCACAGTAAAAAGAGCCCAAAGGACAAATGATTACCCAGAAAGAGAAAAAGCTAAGAAGTAGACAAAATTCTACAGTATTCTAGAGGACTTCTTTCCTTTTCCTTTCCTCACAAATGTGAATTCTGAGGTCAGAATATTAATCTCCTGATTTAATAGATAAGTGCTTTCATGAAAATGTTAAAATATTAATTTCAGAGACACTGTGATAAGGGTGTCAATAATTTTTTACCATGTGAATCAATATTCTCTAGTACAACAGAGAGATAGGAATCAATACATATTAGTTTAATGTCAAAGCTAGACATGCAGTTTTAAAAATAGGAAATTGCCTTCTGAGTGCAAAATAAATTTATTTTTTCTTAAAGTGAAAGATCTTTTCAGAGCCCAAGTCATGCCCTGGTGATTCTTTCAGTATTAACATTTTGAATTGTTAGTATTTTTGTTTCTGTCATTTATAATATTCATTTATTAAGATTTTTATTCTTCCTTTGTCACAGAACTTTCTTTTTCACAAGAAGCTCCCAGTGATAAAATGTGTATAATTGTTTGTTATATTTGTGACATCATAATGTGATAAATTAACTGATTATATAAGCCACATTTTCCTTTAAGGTAATTTGCATTACAAGTAATCTCACACTTTACCATTATAAAAAGATATTCGATGGAGGTTTGACACTAATTTGGACTACTACTTAAAGAGAAAAAAGGAAAATAATAGTCTTCCAAATTGAGCCCATACAGACTTGCCAACATCAAGGCCAGATGACTTTCTCTAAGAATTAGCAACATGTGTATGAAGAGACTATCACTGGTCACCAATTCAAAGCCCACCCTCCCTGTTCATGTAGAGAAATACGCAAGGGAAGGGCAGTTCTGCAGCAATATTTCACTCTTTCCCCATCCAGCTGGAGGTGGGTGGCTCTGAAAGGCAGTCGACATGATGATCTATGTTTGTACTTAACTATGAATTGAAGAGAAATAGCAAACTGAATGTAGCTGCCTGAGCCTGAAAGGTTGATATCCCTCCATTTGAGATATACCAAGAATGTGTGGAAATTCTGTGAATCAATAGTTATTACTGCAGAATCTTGTTTTGTTGTTGTTGTTCAGTCACTAAGTCATGTCTGTGGAGTCAATTGTTACTCCATTGACTGCAGCATGCCAGGCTTCCCTATTCTTCACCATCTCCTGGAGCTTGCTCAAACTCATGTCCATTGAGTCAGTGATGCTATCCAACCATCTAATCCTCTGTCATTCCCTTCTCCTTCTACCTTCAATCTTTCCCAGCATCAGGGTCTTTTCTAATGAGTCGGCTCTTCGAAACAGGTGGCCAAAGTATTGGAGCTTCAGTCTCAGCATCAGTCCTTCTGGTGAATATTCAGGACTAACTGATTTGATTTCTTTGTAGTTCAAGGGATTCTTAAGAGTCTTTTCTAACACCACAATTCAAAAGCATCAATTCTTTGACTTAGTTGGAAACTTATATCAGTATCTGTCTCAGAATTTTGAAAATTAAAGTCTTACTTAGTTGGAACCTTTTATCAGTACCTGTCTCAGGACCACTGTCTACTTGCCCAAGAGACAAATACATACATATACAAAGATGATGCTTGTAGCTGAGACAGTAACACTGATTGGAAGAATAAATCAGACCTCGACAAAGACATTGAGACTGGGGAAGCCTTGAAGAACTTACACGTACTTCTAAAAATATTCCAGCATTTGGACACTTGCCTCACAGAGGGTTCTGACAGTGAATCATTATTAACCAGAGATTCAAAGAAAAAAAAAACTGAACGAGAGAATTGCAAGGTTTTCTAGTTAAATAAAGAAATAGTGCACCTATAAATGCCCCTCAAATCTTCAAGTAGGGGGCAAGGTCAAAAATAAACAGCCAAATAAAACACATATAAGTGTTATCAAGTCATAAACCAGGGTTGTTGCTGTTCAGTCACCAAGTCATGTCTGACTCTTCATGACCCCGTGGACTGCAGCATGCCAAGCCAGGGTAACAAATTGTTAAATATCATTTGTCCTATTTTTCTACCTGATAGGTATACCTTCATAATGAAAAAATTTTAAAATATGGATGAGGCTATGTATTTCACAAAAGAAACTGAATTTAATCATTATTGTGCCTGTCTAAATAGTCTATAAATGGCAAGTTATGTTTAGTATAATAAATTACACACATAATTCATAATTTCTGTATTTATTTCACATGTTCTGTCATTTGCGTCTTTTCAAAACAACAGTAAATATGTTATTATAATCAAAATTTTCCCACTTATTTTAAAATAATAATAAAAGTATAAAATAATTTAAAAATAATATGTGATAGTATGAAGAGTATAAAATGTGAATAAGTATACAAATGAAAATTAGGCTAAAAGTGAGTAATTAAATCACATGTATATGTTTCAAAAGGTTGTTTTTCTTTAAACTTGTTCACAATTTTCTATTATTGTTAAAAAACTAAATATCAGTAATGAATATGAAAATGTTTTATTTTAAAACATTAATTATAAATTTAAAAAATTCCTCTCAAATATTTCAAATAATTAAAACATATAGCAAACTAGCAATGCATTGCCAAGTTTAATAAATTGACATTTTATAAATAATGCTTATTTTTAGACACACACATAAATATAAACAAATGTAAAGGCAATATGTATTTTTAATATTAAAATGTTTCTAACTCTTTATTTGTTATCTTTGAATGTATCTTGTTAATTCTGAATAGAATTCTATTCACAAGTCTATTCACAAATAGAAACACCAAGAGAACCTAGAAAACAGAAATTTTTCACTGTTGGGGAAGGATTCATTAAGCAATAATCTATTGCACTCATGCTATTTGAAACAAAGAGTGTGACAGGTTAATAAGTCTTTTTTGCTTACCGAAGCATTTCCATTATGCAAATATCTGAAATTCAAACTATTCATTGAATAACTCTGACACTGGAAATAGAATATATAAACTTTAAAGGCACTGGAATGTAGGTACCTTTACCTTGAAAGATACACAGCAACAGAGATGGAGAAGTGTTTCTTTGAGTTCTCAGCAGTGTTAGAAGTGTAAATGCCTTGAGATACAGGTTTTGCCAAGTCAATATTGAGCCAGATCTTGCATAAGCAGGCTGTATATATTCTGTAATATGTTTGTTGCATTTTTAAATTATTTTGTGTATATTTTGTATGGTATGCAAGGCACAGGACAGTTGTCCTAATTGTTAAGTCCTGATTGTGAAAATGGTGTTGGTTGCCCCCTTTTCCTTTATTCTTGCTCTCTGCTCCTTACGCTATTGTGGAGATTGAGAAATGGAATGAGTGGAAGAACGGTCAGGTTCCTCCCTCCTCCCGCAGTCTATCAGGGCACAATCTCAGCTGATAATTGGCCAAATAGAAGCAAAGTTGAAGTATTTTGTTATAAAGGTGTAAGAAATAAGATGTAATAAGTCATGGTTCAAAGCAGGAACTAGTGCACTGTAGAGAGAAATCTTCTGAAGGCTCTCTGAAGAACTCACTTATGAACCCTCCTAGACAGCCAACATTCAGACCAGCACCTGGACAGATTGCATGTGATAAGCAGAAGAGAAATGTTATTAACCTCTACTAAGTAAAAATCAAAATGAAATAAAACACCTGGTTGACATTTTCACTTTCATTCTTGCTTTCCTAACCCCAACTATCTTCACTCTAAAAGAAACAGAATTGAAGGGTTTTGAAAAAGAATAATGTCAGGACTAGGCAGACATCAGATGACATCCTTTTCTTCTCTTGTTGGCTGATCTTGAATCCATGATCAGACTTGAATTTGAGGAAAGGCAAAAACTTAATGCTGAGTTTGAATTTAAAGTTGAAATTTAAGCAAACTGTTCTTTTCCACAGTATGAAATATTTTGAAATTTAAAAATTAAAGTTATTCCACTTAACAGCAAGAGGAATCTGATATATCATGTTTGAATACTTCTAGATAAATGTGTTTTTCTTATTATGCCCATTCAATAAAGCAGTGACATACTTAGTTAACTCCCAGACAGTTATACTTTTCTCAATGTTTTACCATTACTATGATGATATGATGAATATCTCTTTTACTCAGTGTGTTTTCCTTGATAATCAAAAAAAAATTCTGAAATAATTTTCTATAATATTTAACTATCTTGATGATATTACCAAAAGGATTCTGATGAACTAAGGGAAGAAAAAAATTAACATAAGGTTAAAAGTAAGCAAAAAATAAATGAAATATCCAAAGAGAGAGAGCTAGAAGAAACATGGAGTGGATGAATGGTGATAGATTTTGAAATTCCACATAGGTAGCTCACTCTACAGTTTTTGCTTCAAGAAAAAAACTAATATTTTAAAGATGTTTCTCTCTTAAATACATAGGGATACATACCAAATTGTGTGCAAACCTATAGTAACACACACACGAACACACACACACACATATATATATACACACACACACACATATGTATACACACACACATACATACACATAGTGGGCTATTAAAGATAATAACAAATACTGGGGATAGCACCTCAGGGGGAAGTACAGTAAGTTTCCATTTAAATAAGATCTGCATTTTTCACTTATCCATAGGGAAATCCCAGAAGTATCAGTTTTCTTTTAATGAGACATATACCCTTCTACAGAGAAAAGAATAATCAGCTAATGAGAACCATTCTATAAATCTGACTCAGTGCTTCCATATATGACTTCCTACAAGGGGTGAAAGAACAGGTCAGCTGCTTGACTTGCAATCAAGTGACCAAGACACATTTGTCTCTCTACTATTAATTCTGTGTGGAACTTTGGTTGCACATTAGCTACTTTGAACCCAATTTCACTTAAAATGAATTTGATTTTATGGAAAAGTTAGAAATTACATATAGTACTAATTGTTTCCGTGAGGGATATTTGGTAAACAGGATTTAGTCCCTGCCAATTAGGAAGGTAGACATGAAAAATAGATAGAGAGTAATACTAAAACATTTTTCTTTGTCTATACCCCGAGCAGTAACGCTGAAGAAGTTGAAGTTGAACAGTTCTATGAAGACCTATGAGACCTTCTAGAACTAATACCAAAAAAAGATGTCCTTTTCATTATAGGGGACTGGAATGCAAAAGTAGGAAGTCAAGAAACACCGGAGTAACAGTCAAATTTGGCCTTGGAGTACAGAATGAAGCAGGGCAAAGGCTAATAGAGTTCTGCCAAGAGAATGGATTAGTCATAACAAACACCCTCTTCCAACAACACAAAAGAAGACTCTACACATGGACATCACCAGATGGTAGACACTGAAATCAGACTGATTATATACTTTGCAGCCAAAGATGGAGAAGCTCTATACAGTCAGCAAAAACAAGACTGATAGATGACTGTGCCTCAGATCATGAACTCCTTAATGCCAAATTAAGACTTATATTCAAGAAAGTGGTGTAAACCTCTAGAGCATTCAGGTATGACCTAAATCAAATCCCTTATGACTATACAGTGGAAATGACACATAGATTTAAGGGACTAGATGTGATAGACAGAGTGCCTGATGAACTATGGATGGAGGTTTGTGACATTGTACAGCAGACAGGGATCAAGACGATTCCCAAGAAAACAGAAATGCAAAACAGCAAAATGGCTGTCTGAGGAGGCCTTACAAATAGCTGTGAAAAGAAGAGAAGCGAAAAGCAAAGGAGAAAAGGAAAGACATAAGCGTCTGAATGCAGAGTTCCAAAGAATAGCAAGGAGAGATAAGAAAGCCTTCCTCAGCAATTAATGCAAAGAAATAGACCAAAAGAACAGAATGGGAAAGACTAGAAATCTCTTCAGGAAAATTAGAGATACCAAGGGAATATTTCATGCAAAGATAAGTTAGATAAAGGACAGAAATGGTATGGACCTAACAGAAGCAGAAGATATTAAGAGGGGTGGCAAGAATACACAGAAGAACTATACAAAAAAGATCTTCACTACCCAGATAATCACAATGGTGTGATCACTGACCTAGAGCCAGACATCCTGCAATGTGAAGTCAAGTGGGCCTTAGAAAGCATAACTACAAACAAAGCTAGTGAAGGTGATGGAATTCCAGTTGAGCTATTTCAAATCCAAAAGATGATGCTGTGAAAGTGCTGCACTCAATATGCCAGCAAATCTGGAAAACTCAGCAGTGGCCACAGGACTGGAAAAGGTCAGTTTTCATTCCAATCCCAAAGAAAGGCAATGCCAAAGACTGCTTCAACTACCACACAATTGCACTCATCTCACAGACTAGTAAAGTAATGCTTAAAATTCTCCAAGCCAAGCTTCAGCAATACGTGAACCATGAACTTCCAGATGTTCAAGCTTGTTTTAGAAAAGGCAAAG
>NW_011494708.1:6671637-6673267 GCF_000754665.1 Bison bison bison | reverse complement strand
AAAGCCTTTGACTGTGTGGATCACAACAAACTGTGGAAAATTCTTCAAGAGATGGGAATACCAGACCACCTGACCTGCCTCTTGAGAAATCTGGATGCAGGTCAAGAAGCAACAGTCAGAACTGGACATGGAGCAACAGACTGGTTCCAAATAAGAAAAGGAGTACATCAAGCCTGTATATTGTCACCCTGTTTATGTAACTTATATGCAGAGTACATCATGAGAAATGCTGGGCTGGAGGAAGAACAAGCTGCAATCAAGATTGCTGGGAGAAATATCAATAACCTCAATATGCAGATGACACCATCCTTATGGCAGAAAGTGAAGAAGAACTAAAGAGCCTCTTGATGAAAGTGAAAGAGGAGAGTGAAAAAGTTGGCTTAAAGCTCAGCATTCAGAAAATGAAGATCATGGCATCCAGTCCCATCACTTCATGGCAAATAGATGGTGAAACAGTGGAAACAGTGGCTGACTTTATTTTTTGGGCTCCAAAATCACTGCAAATGGTGATTGCAGCCATAAAATTAAAAGATGCTTACTCCTTGGAAGGAAAGTTATGACCAACCTAGATAGCATATTCAAAAGCAGAGACATTACTTTGCCAACAAAGGTCCGTCTAATCAAGGCTATGGTTTTTCCAGTGGTCATGTATGGATGTGAGAGTTGGACTGTGAAGAAAGCTGAGTGCGGAAGAATTGATGCTTTTGAACTGTGGTGTTGGAGAAGACTCTTGAGAGCCCCTTGGACTGCATGGAGATCCAACCAATCCATCCTAAAGGAGATCAGTCCTGGGTGTTCATTGGAAGGACTGATGTTGAAGCTGAAACTCCAATAATTTGGCCACCTGATGTGATGAGCTGACTCATTGTAAAAGATCCTGATGCTGGGAAAGACTGAGGGCAGGAGGAGAAGTGAATGACAGAGGATGAGATCGTTGCATAGCATCACAGACTCAATGGATATGGGTTTGGCTGGACCCCCGGAGTTGTTGATGGACAGGGAGGCCTGGTATGCTGTGGTTCATGGGGTCACAAAGAGTCAAACATGACTGAGATGACTGAATACTAGAGTTAGAAAAAGCAGTAGCATAGGCCTCAAATTCCCTAAAGTGTGACTAAACCAGCCTGAATACAAATATGCAGGAAATGCAGTGTTACTAAATATAAGAGAGTGAGGAAGAAGAGGGGCAGATGGGAAGGTCAAAGAGGGGAATAGCATCAGTTCATATTGGGGATGAGACGGTAAAGAATTCACTTGTAGTGAAGGAGTTCAGTTCAGTCATTCAGTCGTGTCCTACTCTTTGCAACTCCATGAATCGCAGCACGCCAGGCCTCCCTGTCTATCACCAACTCCCAGAGTTCACTCAGACTCATGTCCATCGAGTCAGTGATGCCATCCAGCCATCTCATCCTCTGTCATCCCCTTCTCCTCCTGCCCCCAATCCCTCCCAGCATCAGAGTCTTTTCCAATGAGTCAACTCTTCGCATGAGGTGGCCAAAGTACTGGAGTTTCAGCTTTAGCATCATTCCTTCCAAAGAAATCCCAGAACTGATCTCCTTCAGAATGGACTGGTTGGATCTCCTTGCAGTCCAAGGGACTCTCAAGAGTCTTCTCCAACACCACAGTTCAA
>NW_011494708.1:6671013-6671341 GCF_000754665.1 Bison bison bison | reverse complement strand
TTTTGGAGCCCCCAAAAATAAAGTCTGACATTGTTTCCACTGTTTGCCCATCGGATTCCCATGAAGTGACGGGACCAGATGCCATGATCTTCATTTTCTGAATGCTGAGCTTTAAGCCAACTTTTTCACTCTCCTCTTTCACTTTCATCAAGAGGCTTTTGAGTTCCTCTTCACTTTCTGCCATAAGGTGGTGTCATCTGCATATCTGAGGTTATTGATATTTCTCCCGGCAATCTTGATTCCAGCTTGTGCTTCGTACAGCGCAGCGTTTTTCATGATGTACTCTGCATATAAGCGGGGTGACAATATACAGCCTTGATGTACTCCT
>NW_011494708.1:6667244-6670913 GCF_000754665.1 Bison bison bison | reverse complement strand
CTTTCAGAATTTTCCACAGTTATTGTGATCCACACAGTCTAAGGCTTTGGCATAGTCAATAAAGCAGAAATAGATGTTTTTCTGGAACTCTCTTGATTTTTCCATGATCCAGCAGATGTTGGCAATATGATCTCTGGTTCCTCTGCCTTTTCGAAAACCAGCTTGAACATCTGGAAGTTCACAGTTGACGCATTGCTGAAGCCTGGCTTGGAGAATTTTGAGTATTACTTTACTAGCATGTGAGATGAGTGCAATTGTGTGGTAATTGGGGCATTCTTTGGCATTGTCTTTCTTTGGGATTGGAATGAAAACTGACCTTTTCCAGTCCTGTGGCCACTGCTGAGTTTTCCATATTTGCTGGCATATTGAGTGCAGCACTTTCAAAGCATCATCTTTTGGATTTGAAATAGCTCAACTGGAATTCCATCACCTCCACTAGCTTTGTTCATAGTGATGCTTTCTAAGGCCCACTTGACTTCACATTGCAGGATGTCTGGCTCTAGGTCAATGATCACACCATCATGATTATCTGAGTCATGAAGATCTTTTTTGTACAGTTCATCTGTGTATTCTTGCCACCTCTTCTTAATATCTTCTGTTTCTGTTAGAGACCCTGTTTCTATTCCTGGGCAGGAAAGTTGCCCTGGAAAAGGGTGCAGTTACCCCCTCCAGTATTCTTGCCTAGAGCATTCCATGGACAGAAAAGCCTGATGGGCTACAGTCCATGGAGTCACAAAAAATGGGTCATGACTGAATGAGTAACAGTTTCATTTTCAAGCCTTATTCAAACATTGGTCTTTGTTGTCGTTGTTGGGTGAATAGGCATGTATTTGAAGGCTTTAAAAGAATGCTGCTGCTGCTACTAAGTCGCTTCAGTCGTGTCCAACCATTTGCGACCCCATAGATGGCAGCCCACCAAGCTCCCCGTCCCTGGGATTCTCCAGGCAAGGACACTGGAGTGGGTTGCCATTTCCTTCACCAATGCGTGAAAGTGAAAAGTGAAAGTGAAGTCACTTAGTCACATCCGACTCTTTGTGACCCCATGGACTGCAGCCCACCAGGCTCCTCCATCCGTGGGATTTTTCAGGCAAGAATACTGGAGTGGGGTACCACTAGCATGCTCTAATCTATGTTTTATCAGTCTTATTCTTTCCGCCACCAAGGGCTAAATTGAACAGTAAAAAAAAAAAAAAAGACACATTAAGAGGTATATTTAATAGTATAGTTAAGAGATGATGGTAGCTTAGACCAGCATTATCAGAAGTGGTGGCTGTGAGCTGTGGTCAGATTCACAATCCACTTTGAAGTCAGGGTGACAGGATTTGCTGATACATTGGATTTACTTATTGACAGAAAAGAGTGAGGAATACATTCAAGAGTTTTTGATCTGCTATATTAAAAGGATGGAATGGTTGTTAACTGAGATGGTACAAACTGTGGGAAGCTTGTTTCAATTGACAAAAAAAAAAAAATCAGAAGGGGGAGAAAGAAATGGATACAAAAAAGGAGATTCTAGGCAAAGAGAAAAATAGAGTAAATATGGAATAAATGGTAGCATGGTAGGAAAGATAAAAATACAGCTTATTTTAAAATCTAAGTGAGATGTTATATCAGGAATGCATAATGCATGTGGAATGATAGTGTCTGATACTGATAGTACATTATGAAGAACCCAGAATATTTCCCACTTTTTGAAAATACTTCCCACTTTTTGAAAGCCACTGAGAGCAATTGGCTTTTTGAGAATGAATGATCATGGTTTGAATTTCAGAGAGACAGTCTCTCAATATCCTGTCTGAAACAGGCCAAATGTTTTTGATGACTAAGATTCTAAATGTTAAAAGATTGAATAAATGCTATAAATAATTTTAAACACTGATGAGTATTGATAAATTGACTCTCTGTGATTATTCCAATAAAAATGTGTACATGGTACCCTTGAATATTGGACAAGATTTTTTTAAATCACAATTCATTGTCATCTTTTATACAAATTGTGTAAGTGCTCATACAATTGAGTGTCAGCATATAGCCATATATCTGAATTAGACACTTTCCAATTATTGTAAATTGTTTTGATATATATTTTAATCTCTTTTTCTGCTGGTATGATTAATCATTTTCTTTTTTTGTTTGTTTTTTAATATACATTTATTTATTTTAATTGGAGGTTAATTACAATATATGAATATATCGTACATATGGAATATATTTTCTGATTAATTTTTTCTTTCAATTTTTCAAATGTTCATAGTCAAATCTACTAATTTGTTGCTAAGGACATTTTTTTGTCTTTAGGGTTATGCTTATTGTTACTAAAATAGATGTGTGTTTAATAGTAATTAACCCAGAAAAAATTCAGTTAAAGAGAACAAAGAAATGCCTACAAAAATACCTCTATAGAGGTATACACGCAAACATAGAAAGAAGAAAAAAAGAAAGAAAAATGAAAAAAGAAGGGAAGGGTAAAAGAAAGGGTAAGAAAAAGTCTTTATATTCAGTCTTCCCAGGTGACTCAGTGTTTAAAAATCTGCCTGCCAATGCAGAAGATGCAAGAGTGGTTGGGAAGGAAATGGCAACCCACTCCAGTATTCTTGCCTGGAAAATCCCATGGACAGAGGAGCCTTGTGGGCTGTCATAAAGAATTGGACATGACTGATGTGAATGAGCATGAAGCAAATATGCAACATAATATTTTTTAAGTTAAACCTTATAGGAATATGAGGAAGCATAGAAAAACATTGCAGGAAAATCCAATTCAGCTCTCTCAGCCACATAGCAAGTGAACAAAAAGTGTTGAGAAGATATACATAGCATAAAAATAAATTTAGACCCTTTCACATTCTAAATCCTGAGAAGCTACCATGCATTGGACACAACTTTGTACCATATTTTAAATCCTAAGCAAACCTAGGAGGTAATTGAGGCTTATAGCAATTATGTAAATTACTCAACATTCTTAATAAGTGCAATAATATGAACACCAATCTGAGTCTTCTCAGTCAATTGCGCACAATCCTCTGTCTTGCCTTTGGATGGAGTAAAGCAAAGAAATGCATTTTACTCACATGGATAAAGATAAAACATATTAACTTATACTCTCTTAAAGAAAAAAATATAGAGAGTTTTGAGTTTGAGTCATTTTTTCAGTAAGTTACTCCTAGCATATTTTAACCCTAAAACAGTACATGAAAGAGTTCTACTTAGTTTTTTTTCTAAATTTATTTTCAAAAATACACAAGTTTCTTTTAGGATGAGGTATTTCTTAGCATATGTAATTTAAACACAAATATATTAGATATTAAGTTGCCATTTCTAACAGAATACTACATGTAAGGTATAAGGAAATTATACTCTAATATTTTCCTGATGAAAGGTTGAGGAGAAATAGTAAATTGAAAAAAAACGAATCCTTGTTCAGTTCAATTCAGTTCAGTTGCTCAGTTCTGTCTGACTCTTTGCTACCCCAGCCGCAAATTGCAGCACTCCAGGCGTCCCTGTCCATTACCAAATCCCGGAGTTTACTCAGACTCACGTCCATCGAGTTGGTGATGCCATCCAGTCATCTCATCCTCTGTCTTCTCCTTCTCCTCCTGCCCCCAATCTCTCCCAGCATCAGATTCTTTTCCAATGAGTCAACTCTTCACATGAGGTGGCCAAAGTACTGGA
>NW_011494708.1:6656894-6667144 GCF_000754665.1 Bison bison bison | reverse complement strand
TTTGCAGTGATTTTGGAGCCCAAAAAATAAAGTCAGCCACTGTTTCCACTGTTTCACCATCTATTTGCCATGAAGTGATGGGACCAGATGCCATGATCTTAGTTTTCTGAATGTTGAGCTTTAAGCCAACTTTTCCACTCTCCTCTTTCACTTTCATCAAGAGGCTCTTTAGTTCTTCTTCACTTTCTGCCATAAGGGTGGTGTCATCTGCGTATCTGAGGTTACTGATATTTCTCCCAGCAATCTCGATTGCAGCTTGTTCTTCCTCCAGCCCAGCATTTCTCATGATGTACTCTGCATATAAGTTACATAAACAGGGTGACAATATACAGGCTTGATGTACTCCTTTTCTTATTTGGAACCAGTCTGTTGCTCCATGTCCACTTCTAACTGTTGCTTCTTGACCTGCATCCAGATTTCTCAAGAGGCAGGTCAGGTGGTCTGGTATTCCCATCTCTTGAAGAATTTTCCACAGTTTGTTGTGATCCACACAGTCAAAGGCTTTGGCATAGTCAATAAAGCAGAAATAGATGTTTTTCTGAAATTCTCTTGCTTTTTTGATGATCCAGAGTATGTTGGCAATTTAATCTCTAGTTCCTTTGCCTTTTCTAAAACAAGCTTGAACATCTGGAAGTTCATGGTTCACGTATTGCTGAAGCTTGGCTTGGAGAATTTTAAGCATTACTTTACTAGTCTGTGAGATGAGTGCAATTGTGTGGTAGTTGGAGCATTCTTTGGCATTGCCTTTCTTTGGGATTGGAATGAAAACTGACCTTTTCCAGTCCTGTGGCCACTGCTGAGTTTTCCAGATTTGCTGGCATATTGAGTGCAGCACTTTCACAGCATCATCTATCAGGATTTGAAATAGCTGAACTGGAATTCCATCACCTTCACTAGCTTTGTTTGTAGTGATGCTTTCTAAGGCCCACTTGACTTCACATTGCAGGATGTCTGGCTCTAGGTCAGTGACCACACCATTGTGATTATCTGGGTAGTGAAGATCTTTTTTGTATAGTTCTTCTGTGTATTCTTGCCACCCCTCTTAATATCTTCTGCTTCTGTTAGGTCCATACCATTTCTGTCCTTTATCGAGCCCATCTTTGTATGAAATGTTCCCTTGGTATCTCTAATTTTCCTGAAGAGATTTCTAGTCTTTCCCATTCTGTTCTTTTGGTCTGTTTCTTTGCATTGATCGCTGAGGAAGGCTTTCTTATCTCTCCTTGCTATTCTTTGGAACTCTGCATTCAGACACTTATGTCTTTCCTTTTCTCCTTTGCTTTTCACTTGTCTTCTTTTCATGGCTATTTGTAAGGCCTCCCAAGACAGCCATGTTGCTTTTTGCATTTCTTTTCCCAGGGGATGGTCTTGATCCCTGTCTCCTGTACAATGTCAAGAACCTCAGTCCATTATTCATCAGGCACTCTGTCTATCAGATCTAGTCCCTTAAATCTATTCCTCACTTCCACTGTATAATCATAAGGGATTTGATTTAGTTCATAGCTGAATGGCCTAGTGGTTTTGCTGAATCTTTGTAGAAGTTTACTAATTCTGTAATATCCAAGTAAGAGAATGCTGATACAATATATGATTTTTTAACTTGTCCAACCTAATAGTGAAAAGGAGTTATTTTATTTAGTTTTATTAAAATTAAAATCCAGTCTATAAATTTTCCAGTGAGTACTGGTATGTCTGTATGCTGCATGCTTTTCTTATTATTTAAAATATGACTTTATGAAATTTTCAGTTTAACAATTAGTGATTACAATTTCTTTGGAACATTTCTCTTGAGAGCTTTCCAAGTAAGTAGAAGCATGAATCAAAGATTTAGTAGTTCTCCATGTGCTAATGTCCATAAATCTTCACAACATATTAATGAATCTTGAAAATCACCAAGTAGATCTCCCATCATATTTAATGTGTGGTAGAGTATAGACAAAAATCCAAGAGCTATATTTCTGGACTTTTGTTCATACATATTGCATGATTTGGATGGTCTGGAATCTGATTCATTTATTTTATTCTCTTACAGAGGCAATTGGGTGTCTGGTAAGTGAATTTTTCTATGGAAATATTTATTGTGAAACAGAAGCATGAAAAATATCCAAAAAATCATCCAGATTGGTATTTGCATGTGGGCAGGCTTAATCCCTTCAGTCCTGTCGACTTTTTGCAATCCTATGGACCACAGCATGCCAGCCTCCTCTGTCCATGGGATTCTCCAGGCAAGAATACTGGAGTGGGTTGCCATGCCCTCCTCCAGGGGATCTTTCAGACCCAGAGAACCGAACCTGCATCTTCTGCATCTCCTGCATTGGCAGGCAGGTTCTTTACCACCACCACCACCTGGGAAGCCCAGATTGGTATTTACAATCAATTAAATCATTTCCTACAATTTCAGGCTGATGCTTAACAAAGGAAGGAAACTCCATATTTTTATGGACATTATATTGGCAGTTGAGATGGAAAATATGTTAGCAGTGTATGGCTAAATTCATGTTTTCTTATTAAGACTGACAGACATTTCTAACTATAATTTGCATTGATTAGTTATTTAAAAGGAAAGTGTTGCTGGGTTTAATTATTACATGTATAATTGGAAGTTGCATGAAAGACACCATATATCAAACTTCGAGTTCAATTTGGCAATTTTTTCTCATTTCATCAGGTTTTCTTATTTAAATCTCCATTTTCTTTCAGGTATCTAATTAGCTATAATTGGAGTCATCACCATTCAAATACTCTCAGAAGACCTTGAATATGCACAGTAGAAAGAAAATAGTTTCAACTTGACAGTTCTAACATAGTGTAAATTAAAATACATGTTGCAGCCACCTTATCTGGGAGTGGGAAGTAGGGAATTCATTCATCCTGTAAAGATATTACTTATAGGAAATTATATAATTATAGGCATAATAAAATAATGTAAATATAGGAAAATAATTTTCAACCAGTCCATACTAAAGGAGATCAGCCCTGGATGTTCTTTGGAAGGAGTGATGCTAAAGCTGAAAGTCCAGTACTTTGGCCACCTCATGTGAAGAGTTGACTCATTGAAAAAGACTCCGATGCTGGGAGGGATTGGGGGCAGGAGGAAAAGGGGACGACAGAGGATGAGATGGCTGGATGGCATCATCGACTAGATGTACGTGAGTCTCAGTGAACTCCGGGAATTGGTGATGGACAGGGAGGCCTGGCTGCTGTGATTCATGGAGTCGCAAAGAGTCGGACACAACTGAGCAACTGAACTGAACTGAATTTTTAATAAACACAGCTTCTAGATACATCTAGTCTGTTCAGAAAAGAGAACAGTATCCTGTCAACTTTTATAATTGCTGTTCAAACTGTGATTAGTTTTATATTCAAACTCATCTCTAATAATTTGTATGTAATTACTCCTGTTATTTATGGTCAAATTTTTACATACATATTGTATCAAATGTCTCATTATTTTAATTTTCACATCTAGGAGATGGTATAGGTGTCAGAACTGTGTAAAACTTTTTGAAATCTCTCCTGTTTCTCAAAAGTCCAAATTCCGAATATGGAGGTGAAAACTTCAATTCATACAGATCAACATCACAAAAGCAATGTTATGAGCTGTTTATATTTATCTTTTCTTCAGATTATTTTTTAAATTTAGTTGTGGAATTTCTGGATATTCTCTTGTGAAACTAGGGTGAATGTATGAAATCCTTAGGCCAGTTTCCATTGCTCTGTGTTTACTTTGAAGCAGAAGTTCCTTAAGTGAGTTATGGGACCACATTAGAATCATGGTTTCTAGATGGAACAATCTTCTGAAACATAATCCAGTAATTTCCACCCTGAAGACAAAAGACAGGATAACAATGGGGGACATAGCCAGACTTTAATGGTTTTAGAAATCTGGATCACTTTCATCCAGACATAAATTTTCTTGTTTTCACTTGCCTCTCTGTTTTACCTCTCTATACACACTATTCACTCTATTGTCTTCTTAAGATCTCTGTTTTAATTTTTGCTCTCTAGTGTTTTCCCCTCCTAACATAAGAAATCTGATTGTATGCCATTTTTCTTGTTTATTGGTATAAATAGGGATCATATTCACCTCTAAACTTTTCATCAAGATTTTTAAAAATTATCAGACTGCAGAGTAAAAGAAGTAAAATCCCCTTCAAGCTTAAATTTTCATTGCACGCTGGTAAAGAGTCTGCCTGCCAGTTCAGGAGATGTAAGAGACTTGAATTTTGATCCCTGGTTGGGAAGATCTCCTGGAGTAGGAAATGGCAACCCACTCCCATATTCTCGCCTGGAAAATTCCATGACAGAGGAGCCTGGCGTGTTACAGTCCATAGGATTGCAAAGAGCTAGACACAACTGAGCACATACACACACACTTACATAAATATATAAATAGAAATACATTTAATTTCCAACTTAATTGTCCTCATTTAACAAAAAACAATTATATTCAAGTATTTAAGAGGATGTGTAAAATTGAGAAGTAGGCATAACCCAGCATTGAGAGAATTTTTTATGATTCCTCAGTTTCAAGCTATGATCTTTCTCTCATTTCATGTAGCTTTGGCTGAATAACTTACCCTGAAGCTTCATCACTTTTATTGGCTAAAGAAGAAATACATCTAAGGAGGAAATACATACCATTCTTGTATATTTCACCTATTAAGAAAACATAACATTGTAGACCCAAAATAACTATATTCAGCATCCTATAATAAACCATAATGGAAAAGAAAAAAAAAAAAGAAAATGCAACATAAATTTATATAGTCTATAATTTTATATGTTATTCAAATATTTTCAAATTATAAGTTAATCTTTTTTCCCCCAAAGAAAAAACTGTTTCTTCAGAGTCACAGTGACTGAATCTTCAAGGAGGAGCAGAGAATTAGAACTTGTACAAAATTATCTCTTTCCTACTCAGACATCAAAGAGATAATGTCTTTCCCAACTAAAGAATGAGAGAGAGGAAGAGAAACATAGAAAGAAAAAATGAAGAGAGAAAAGAAGGAGAAAGAGAGAACAGTGAATTGGGCTATAATATAGTCAAAGTTTTTTGAAAAAAAAAGTAACACATCTTGGTTTGAGAGAAACCTGCTAACAAAATAATAGGTTCTATTCAGAAATGATTTATCTATTGTACAAATACTTTATTTCTTATGAAAAAACTGTATTTTCTTTTTATTCATATAAAATATACTTGTTATTTTGAAGTTGTCATTATATGCTGATTATTTGACCCCATTTCAAAAAGGCAATTTAGAAAGATATTCTTTATACAACAGTCTAATTAATCCAATTGACATAGCCATGTTAAAATATTAAGGTGGAATACATAGAGCAGAAAAATGAAATATTAAACTAAGGGATTTACATAATCTTGGGCACAGATGCCAGATTTCAAAAGCCAACATCACCTTTCATAATTGAAAGCAGAATACCTTTGTGAAGAATCATCTATTAAAACCAAAGTACTATTTCAATAAAGCATTAAGATTGCTGCATAGAAAGCCCCTTGAGTAGCTCTCTGAAATAACAGTGGATTGCTATTCTAATCCACAGTGGAACATGTTAATAAGTGTGATAAATGACTCACAGGGAGCTTCAGATTTCAATGTCATTGGAATTAGAATCAAGCAAAGGCTGGCCCTGGGTGATGGATGTAGAGGATTTTCGTGGTAAACACTTGCAATGTCAGGACAATACCGGCTTATGGAACACTCAGAGGCAAAATTCATGTCCATTTGTCAACTTGTTGCCTAAGGATAAAAATGTAGACAGAAAACTAGTCTTGAACAAGTAATACACTCCCTCACATTTCATAATCCTTCAAAATGATACAAAACAGAGAAATTAAAGGACATAATTTATCAAGTTAAACCACTTTACACTTAGAGACATAACCTTGATAATAGAGTGGATTAGGAAGATACAGTACAATCAACTGAATTGATATTATTGCCATATTTTCCTTCTTACTTTTTTTTTCTTTAGTTGTGCAAGCTTTATGAAGGTGTAAATGTATGTGCTGTGCTGAGTTGCTTCAGTCATGCCCAACTCTTTGAGACCCTATGGACTGTAGCCTACCAGACTCATGTCCATGGGATTTTCCAGGCAAGAATACTTGAGTGGGTTGCTGTGTCCTCCTGTATGGGATCTTCCCAACCCAGGGACTGAACCTGTGTCTCTTACATCTCCTGCATTGGCAAGCAGGTTCTTTACCACAAGTGCCACCTGGGAAGTCCATATATATGTATATGTGATGCTATTTTTGGTTTTATTTTCTAAAGAGATACAGATCACATATATACAGACAAAATTTCTTTTGACTGTTTCAACTGAGACAGATGCAGAGTAAGGATATTATGAAATTTTTAAAAATTCATGACACTCTATAGAATAGTGGAGTATTGTACTTTAGTATTTAAATAAAAGAAAGACTTGCATTATGTATATTATATTTTCAATGATGTACTTGGATATTATTGAATGTTCCTTAGGAGACATGCTTCTGATTTATACTTCATTTTCTAAGTTAACATTTTCCTCACTATTTTTCCAACATGTAGTCTATATCACAGAAATACACAAAGTACCTAGATCTGTATGAAACTGAAAACAAACAAACAAATGTAGAGGGCTAAACCGAACAACAACAACAAAAAAGGGTTGATAAAACTAAATAGAGAAAATGCCTTCTCAAATGTTGTTATTCATGAAATCACAAAACACCACCAATTTCAAAAATAGTATGACGAAAATATTATTTACCTTTATAAATAACATTCACAAAATTGATCAAAATAAAATAACTTTAAAATATTTTCTTTAATATATGGGCAGTTTCCAACATTGTTTTTGGTCATTGCCATTTCACCAAAGCAGTGCTTTCCAAACTGTCACATGCATAGAATCTTAGTCAAATAAAGATTGTGATGCAGTTTATCTGCTTGGTGGGAACCCAGGTGCTAATTTCCACACAAGATTTTTAGGTAAAACTGTTTTTCCTATAGTGCTGGTCTCATCTTGGTGAGCTAGTCACTAAAGGCACATCCTTGAATTCAATCAGAAGGTAATATTCAAGAGAGTTTTCAAGGAGAGAAAAGCTATTGCTCTATGGTGGCTACAATTACATGAATAAAGAATATACTAATGCTGAGTCCCTTTTGGTTTCAATTAATGTCCAAAAGTGACAGAAAGTGGGGGTCATGGTTAGAGGTTTTGACTACACAATCAAATATTTGGATTTGAGTCCCATCTTCACTCTTAACTAGCCTTTGGATTCATGCTTATGATTCCTCTTCTGTAAGCCTATAATACCATTAAAAGTTATTTAGTGTTTGTGATGGTTAAATGAGGCAAAACCTATAAAATACTTAACTCCTGGCATATGATAAACCCTTATTATTATTTGTATTAAGAGGTAATGCTACTGACTTTGGAAAAAGAAAACTTGTATTTTAATTTCTGCTATTCCACTTAAGGATTAAAAGACCCTTAATCCTTTAAAAGTATTTTAAGTCTTCTGATCTCAATTTCATCAGTTATAGAATGTGAATAATTATATGCATTTTAAGGTGACTGCCACCTGACATTAGTTGTAAAGAACCCAGCTGCGAATGCAGGAGATGTAAGCAACATGAGTTTGATCACTGAGTCAGGAACACTCCCTGGAGGAGGGCAAGGTAACTCTCTCCAGTACATTCTTGCCTTGGAAATATCATGGACAGAGCGGCCTGGCAGGCTACAGTCCATAGGGTTGTGAAGAGTTGGACCTACCTGAAGAGACTTAGCACACATGTGCATTTTAAAGGGCTAATGAGATGAATCAGTTCAGTGGAGTAGGTCAGTTGTCTCCAACTCTTTGTGACCCCATGAGTTGCTGCATGCCAGGCCTCCCTGCCCATCACCAACTCCCGGAATTCACTCAAACTCACGTCCATTGAATCAGTGATGCCATCTAGCCATGTCACCCTCTGTCTTCCCCTTCTCCTCCTGCCCCCAATTCCTCCCAGCCTCAGAGTCTTTTCCAATGAGTCGACTCTTCGCATGAGATGGCCAAAGTACTGGACTTTCAGCTTTAGCATCAGTCCTTCCAAAGAACACAGAGGACTGATCTCCTTCAGAAGGGACTGGTTGGAACTCCTTGCAGTCCAAGGGGCTCTCAGGAGTCTTATCCAATACCACAGTTCAAAAGCATCAGTTCTTCGGCACTTAGCCTTCTTCACAGTCCAACTCTCACATCCATACATGACCACAGGAAAAACCAAAGCCTTGACTAGATGGACCCATGTTGGCAAAGTAATGTCTCTGCTTTTGAATATGCTATCTGGGTTGGTCATAACTTTTCTTCCAAGGAGTAACTGTCTTTTAATTTCATGGCTGCAGTCACCATCTGCAGTGATTTTGGAGCCCAAAAAAATAAAGTCTGACACTGTTTCCACTGTTTCCCCATCTATTTCCCATGAAGTGATGAGACCAGATGCCATGATCTTAGTTTTCTGAATGTTGAGCTTTAAGCCAACTTTTTCACTCTCCTCTTTCACTTTCATCAAGAGGCTTTTTAGTTCCTCTTCACTTTCTGCCATAAGGGTGGTGTCATCTGCATATCTGAGGTTATTGATATTTCTCCCGGCAATCTTGAATCCAGCTTGTGCTTCTTCCAGTCCAGCGTTTCTCATGATGTACTCTGCATAGAAGTTAAATAAGCAGGGTGATAATATACAGCCTTGATGTATTCCTTTTCCTATTTGGAAACAGTTTGTTGTTCCATGTCCATTTCTAACTGTTGCCTTCTGACCTGCATATAGGTTTCTCAAGAGGCAGATCAGGTGGTCTGGTATTCCCATCTCTTGAAGAATTGTCCACAGTTTATTGTGATCCGCACAGTCAAAGGCTTTCGCATATAGAACACTACATATGAAAATATTTTATAAACCCTAAAATTATGAAACTTTTAAGTATAATTTCTACTCCTTGAGTGTTAAAGTTTTTGAAAGAATTGTTTAAATTCATTAAGTGTTGGTAGAAACACAGTAACACCATGTAATTTTATTGATACAATATATAAAGATGGGCTTGATAAAGGACAGAAATGGTATGGACCTAACAGAAGCAGAAGATATTAAGACGAGATGGCAAGAATACACAGAAGAACTATACAAAAAAGATTTTCACCACCCAGATAATCACGATGGTCTGATCACTGACCTAGAGCCAGACATCCTGGAATGTGAAGTCAAGTGGGCCTTAGAAAACATCACTATGAACAAAGCTAGTGAAGGTGATAAAATTCCAGTTGAGCTATTCCAAATCCTGAAAGATGATGCTGTGAAATGCTTCACTCAATATGCCAGCAAATCTGGAAAACTCAGCAGTGGCTACAGGACTGGAAAAAGTCAGTTTTCATTCCAATCCCAAAGAAAGGCAGTGCCAAAGAATGCTCCAACTACCGCACAATTGCACTCATCTCACACGCTAGTAAAGTAATGCTCAAAATTCTCCAAGCCAGGCTTCAGCAATATGTGAACCATGAACTTCCTGATGTTCAAACTGGTTTTAGAAAAGGCAGAGGAACCAGAGACCAAATTGCCAACATCTGATGGATCATGGAAAAGCAAGAGAGTTCCAGAAAAACATCTATTTCTGCTTTATTGACTATGCCAAAGCCTTTGACTGTGTGGATCACAACAAACTGTGGGAAATTCTTCAAGAGATGGGAATACCAGACCACCTGACCTGCCTCTTGAGAAATCTGGATGCAGGTCAGGAAGCAACAGTTAGAACTGGACATGGAACAACAGACTGGTTCCAAATAGGAAAAGGAGTAGGTCAAGGCTGTATATTGTCACCCTGTTTATTTAAATTGTATGCAGAATACATCATGAGAAACGCTGGACTGGAAGAAGCACAAGCTGGAATGGAGATTGCCGGGAGAAATATCAATAACCTCAGATATGCAGATGACACCACCCTTATGGCAGAAAGTGAAGAGGAACTAAAAAGCCTCTTGATGAAAGTGAAAGAGGAGAGTGAAAAAGTTGACTGAAAGCTCAACATTCAGAAAACGAAGATCATGGCATCCGGTCCCATCACTTCATGGGAAATAGATGGGGAAACAGTGGAAACAGTGTCTGACTTTATTTTTGGGGCTCCAAAATCACTGCAGATGGTGATTGCAGCCATGAAATTAAAAGATGCTTACTCCTTGGAAGGGAAGTTATGACCAACCTAGATAGCATATTCAAAAGCCT
>NW_011494708.1:6640861-6656794 GCF_000754665.1 Bison bison bison | reverse complement strand
CAGAACCTAGATAGCATATTCAAAAGCAGAGACATTACTTTGTCAACAAAGGTTCGTCTAGTCAAAGCTATGGTTTTCCCTGTGGTCATGTATGGATGTGAGAGTTGGACTGTGAAGAAGGCTGAGTGCCGAAGAATTGATGCTTTTGAACTGTGGTGTTGGAGAAGACTCTTGAGAGTCCCTTGGACTGCAAGGAAATCCAACCAGTCCATTCTGAAGGAGATCAGCCCTGGGATTTCTTTTGAAGGAATGATGCTAAAGCTGAAATTCCAGTACTTTGGCCACTTCATGCGAAGAGTTGACTCATTGGAAAATACTCTGACGCTAGGAGGGATTGGGGGCAGGAGGAGAAGGGGATGACAGAGGATGAGATGGCTGCATGGCATCACTGACTCGATGGACGTGAGTCTGAGTGAACTCCGGGAGTTTGTGAGGGACAGGGAGGCCTGGCATGCTGCGACTCAGGGGGTCACAAAGAGTCAGACACGACTGAGCTATTGATCTGATCTGATCACATATATATATTTTGTCTCACCCTATTAGAGTTCCCTAATAAAATTGTGACAAATATAGGCAAATGAGAAACTAGCAAATATTACACATATTTTATTGCTAATTAGAAATCGATATTGGAGAAGGCAATGGCACCCCACTCCAGTACTCTTGCCTGGAATATCCCATGGATGGAGGAGCCTGTAGGCTACAGTCCGTGGGATCGCAAAGAGTCGGACACGACAGAGTGACTTCACTTTCACTTTTCACTTTCATGCGTTGGAGAAGGAAATGGCTACCCACTCCAGTGTTCTTGCCTGGAGAATCCTGGGGATGGAGGAGCCTGGTGGGCTGCTGTCTAGGGGGTCCCACAGGAGTCAGACATGACTGAAGCAACATAGAAGTAGCAGAAATAGATATAGAAGCAAAAACATGCCCAAGTAAATGTCTTTACTCATAAATAAAAATAAATCTATGCTAGTAATACTAGATGTCTCTTTATGTGATTACAAATATACCATGCATTTATTTGGGAAAAATAAAGGAAATTGTTTTTTTCATATTTGAGCCCTGACAAAGGAGACACTCAGTAAATAGCTATTGAAGAATGAGTTCAAAAATACAAACTTCAGTTCAGATCAGTTGCTCTGTCATGAGCAACTTTGTGACCCCATGGATTGCAGCACGCCAGACTTCCCTGTCCGTCACCAGCTCCTGGAGCCTACTCAAACTAATGTCCATCTGGTCGATGATGCCATCCAACCATCTCATTGTCTGTTGTCCCCTTCTCCTCCTGTTCAATCTTTCCCAGCATCAGGGTTTTCTTCCAGTGAGTCAATTCTTCACATCAGGTGGCTAAAGTATCGGAGTTTCAGCTTCATCATCAGTCCTCCCAATGGATAGTCATGACTGATTTCCTTTAGGATGGACTGGTTGGATCTCCTTGCTGTCCAAGGGACTCTCAAGATTCTTCTCCAACACCACAGTTCAAAAGCATCAATTCTTCAGTGCTCAGATTTCTTTATAGTCCAACTCTCACATCTATACATGACTACTGGAAAAATAATAGCTTTGACTAGATGGACCATTGTTGGTAAAGTAATGACTCTGCCTTTTAATATGCTGTCTAGGTTGGTCAGTACATCATGAGAAACTCTGGGCTGGAAGAAGCACAAGCTGGAATCAAGATTGCCAGGAGAAATATCAATAACCTCAGATATGCAGATGACACCACCCTTATGGCAGAAAGTGAAGAGGAACTAAAAAGCCTCTTGATGAAAGTGAAAGATGAGAGTGAGAGAGTTGGCTTAAAGCTCAACATTCAGAAAACAAAGATCATGGCATCTGGTCCATCACTTCATGGGAAATAGATGGGGAAACAGTGGAAACAGTGTCAGACTTTATTTTTGGGGTCTCCAAAATCACTGCAGATGGTGATTGCAGCCATGAAATTAAAAGACGGTTACTCCTTGGAAGAAAAGTTATGACCAACCTGGATAGCATATTGAAAGGCAGAAACATTACTTTGCCAACAAAGGTCTGTCCAGTCAAGGCTATGGTTTTTCCATTGGTCACGTATGGATGCGAGAGTTGGACTGTGAAGAAAGCCGAGCACCAAAGAATTGATGCTTTTGAACTCTGGTGTTGGAGAAGACTTTTTTTTTTTTTGGAGGAATTTGTTTTATCTTTGTGTTTTAAAAGAGCATGTTGACATACAATAAAATAAAACAAGTAATAGGGAAGGGATTGAATGATAAACAGGTAAAGGTGGTAAATTTATAATAAGAAGCACAGACTTGCTTTCAACTGTGGTGAGAGTCCCTTGGAATGCAAGGAGATCCAACCAGTCCATTCTGAAGGAGATCAGTCCTGGGTATTCTTTGGAAGGAATGATACTGAAGCTGAAACTCCAGTACTTTGGCCATCTCATGGGAAGAGTTGACTCACTGGAAAAGACTCTGATGCTGGGAGGCATTGAGGGTAGGAGGACAAGGGGACGACAGAGGATGAGATGCCTGGATGGTATCACCAACTCGATGGACATGAGTTTGAGTGAACTCTGGGAGTTGATGATGGACAGGGAGGCCTGGCTTGCTGCAATTCATGGGGTCACAGAGTCCGACACAACAGAGCAACTTACCTGAACTGAATGCATACATATAAATAATGTTTCTTGCAATATTATTTACAATAGTGAAAAATACCAGTAATGTATTACCTAATATATTACCTAATTACCTAACTACCTAAATGTTCCTTCATAAGAAGGTGGAGGGAAGATGCTCAGTCATGTCTGACTCTTTGCGACCCCATGGACTATAGCTTAAGACCTTCATAAGGAACTTATGGTATATTTGTCATATGGGATATTATGCAGGAGCTAAGAAAATGATATGCCATTTGTTGTGCTAGTTTGATGAGTTATAGAGTGAAGTGGATCTATAAGTCTAAAATTATCATTTAAACTCTGTGTGTATTTGTGTGTTTGTGGAAGAAGATCTGAAATGATATAAATAAAATTTTTCATTGTAGAGACTCATAGTGGAAATGGTTGAAGTGCTGAAAGGACCGGTGGTGACAAAAATGTAAACATTATTAACATTCTTTTTATGAAGTGTTTTTATGACTTGAGTTTTCTTATGCATTACTTTTATTATAAAATATGGATAATTATGACACTAAATCTATATCAGTGATTTTTAAAGAATTATACTTGGACACATACTTGGCAGAAATTGAAAAATAATTCATATAATGACAAATTTATCCAACCTGAATGAAATGCACACAGTGGAAACTGTCCTCAGTACAAAAAAAAAATTGTGAAAAATAAAATTTGCAAATATAAATGAAAAGGAAAAGAGTTGATTATGAAAATAAAATATTAAATAAAATAAAAATTTTATTTCAATTATTTTTAATAAATATATTTAAAAAACTATAGCTCTTCCCCAACGGACAGTATCAAATCAGCTGATATCACTAATAAAAAAATTTGATTCTCTGTCAATATGCAAAAGTTTACTTATTTAGAAAATAAAAGATTAAATCTTATCATTTAATATAAAGATTTTGCACTTCTATGAAGAAAAGCATGATAGTTTCTAATAGACCTGAGTACATCCATCACTTGAAATTTCCTCACAGCATTACTGACATTAATTGGAATTAGTTCTCTGGAAAAGCAAGAACTAAGTGTCTTGTGCCAGAAGATACAGAACATAGGAAGATTAAAGAGAGTGCCCATAAAATGTGAAGTAAGGAATTCTGCTTTTGCCATAGACTTAGTTTTGCAAAATGAATAGGCTAAAAAAAAAAAAAAAAAACATTATTTTATTTTGAAAGAAAATAATTGGGGAAAAAGAAGCAGCTTGACATACTAACTTTTTATAGTAATCTAAAAGATTGCATCTTTAGAGCAGAATAATTTAAGCCTGGGCTTCTTGCTTAGCCTTCATTAATTAAACCCTTCACCATCCTACATAAAGTATCTTAATTTATTAACTCAGTTTGTGTGGAAAAATTTTTTCAGTACATCCAATTGAGTAGAGTATGTTATTCCATTAATCACATATTTTAAAAATTTTACAATAAAAGTTTTACTGTTCATGTAAAACTAATTTACTTTGCTGCTATTAAGTAAAGTTTTTTGGTGAAAACCCAGAATATAATTGTAATTACACACTCATTTCATACTTCATTTCTTCTTGTTGAGATTTATTTTCTGTGAAATTAACCACTTCCCTCAAAGAGGTGTGATGTTTGTCTTTCATCATTCACATTTAGAATCTCTCTTTCTTTCTCACTCTGTCTCCCTCTCTCTCTCCTTTCCTGCCTTGTAAACTCTCCTTTATTCAATCATAAATTTTTTTCAGGTTCTTTTCTTTTTTTTAATACAGATTTGTATCTCATGTAAGGAATATCAGATCTCTAGAATGAAGAATACAAAATTATCAGCTAAATATAAATAAGGAAGAAATCAGATATTCATGGTAATCATTGAAATAATTATTAAATATAAATATATAATTTATAATATCAATTTTTGATAAACAAAATTTTGAGTTCTTTTCTCCCACATAAATAGATTTTAAGAATCACAAGATTCATAAAATAATGTTTTGTGACAACTGACTCTAAGAATGTGCAACCTCCCCTTTAGATGGATACTTACCATCATAATCAGATCCATTTAATAACAGAAAAGGCAAGATAAAAATGAACTGAGTGTTTAGGACTTGCTATTTGGAATATCCCATGTAGAAAATATGTAAAAGTGCAAATGTCCTTAATAATATTAAAATATGACTTAAAAATT
This sequence comes from Bison bison bison, assembly GCF_000754665.1. Taxonomy (NCBI): domain Eukaryota; kingdom Metazoa; phylum Chordata; class Mammalia; order Artiodactyla; family Bovidae; genus Bison; species Bison bison. Next base: position 6,651,984 of record NW_011494708.1, on the reverse strand, counting down.
ACTGCTATTATTATCAGCACTGCTAGATCATAAAAACAGCTAGAGAATTTCAGAAAAAATATCTACTTCTGCTTCATGGACTGCACTGAAGCCTTTGACTATGTGGATCACAAAAAACTGGAAAATTCTTCAAGAGATGGGAATACCAGACCACCTTGCTTGCCTCCTGAGAAACCTGTATGCAGGTCAAGAAGCAACAGTTAGAACCATACACGGAACAAGGGACTTGTTAAAAATTGGGAAAGCAGTATGTGAAGTATGTCTAGCAAAAGCTATGATTTTTCCACTAGTTATATATAGATGTGAGATTAGACCATAAAGAGAGTTGAGAACTGAATAATTGATGCTTTTGAACTGTGGTGTTGGAGAAGACTCTTGAGAGTCCAGCAAGGAAATCAAACCATTCAATCCTGAAGGAAATCAGTCCTGAATGTTCATTGGGAGGACTGATGCTGAAGCTGAAACTCCAATACTTTGGCCACCTGATGGGAAGAACTGACTCACTGGAAAAGACCCTGATGCTGAGAAAGATTGAAAGCAAGAGATAAGGGGACAACAGAGGATGAGATGGTTGGATGGCATCACCAACTTGATGGACATGAGTTTGAGAAAGCTCCAGGAGTTGGTGATGGATAGGGTAGCCTGGCATGCTGCCATCCATGGGGTCACAAAGAGTCAGACATGACTGAGCGAATGAACTGAAGAGTATTAAAGTCTTTCTTTTTTTTTTTCTTCTGATATTGGTATAGCTGATTCAGTTCTCTTATTAATTTTATTTACATGGGATATTTTTTCCCACCCTTTTGCTTTCAATCTGTGGGTTTTTCTGAATCTAAATTTTATCTCTTACAGACAGCCTGTATTTAGATCTTGGTTTTTTTTTTTTTTTTCCATTTTTTTATCCTGACAGGATTGCATTGTATAGAATTTCACATTTAAAACAATTATTGATACAATTAGAGTTACATTATGTATGTCTTTTGCTTTTTGTGTGTTTTTAAAGGCTTCCTTAACTGGGCTTTCCTGGTGACTCAGTGGTAAAGAAACTACCTACCAGATGTAGGTTTGATCTCTGTGTCAGGAAGATTCTCTGGAGAAGGAAATGGCAACCCACCCACACAGTATTCTTGCCTGGGAAAGCTCATGGACAGAGCAACCAGGTGCTACAGTCCACGCGGTCACAAAAGAATGGGACACAACTTGGTGACTAAACAACAAGATAAGGCTTCCTTAACAACTGGCTTTTATACTAAATGAATATTATTTACTGTTAAATTTAATTCTTTTTTAAAATTATATTTTTATTAGTTATTTTCTCATGGTTTCTATTGGGATAATGACATGAAGCTTAACTGATTAGATTCACTTCATATTAAAGCTAACTTGATTCCAGTATAATATAGAAACTTTGTTCTTACCTAGGACCAGTCCCCCATGTATGTATATATGTGTGTGTGTGTGTGTATATATATATATATATATATATAATTGTCAATATATATATTTGCATGCAATATAAACCCAATAATTCAGTGTTATGATCATTGCTTTATAAAATTTAATAATTTTAAGATATTAAGAGACTAAAATTTTTGTAGAATCAAATATATTAATTGATCAGTTTATCTTTTTTTTTTTTTAATTTCTTGTGATTGAAGTATGTTCTCACATAATTTCCTATAGCCTGAAGAAGTCCCTGTATTTTCTTGTAAGGCAGGTGTACTAGTAACAATGTTTTTCATTCTTTGTCTAAGAGTATCTGAATTTTACTTTCATCTTTGAAGACTATTTTGCTATATATATATTTCTGTGTTGACAAGCTGCTTTATTTGCTTGCTTTTCTTTCTGTCCTTTGAATGTGTCATTCCACTGTCTGAAGGTTTCCATGGTTTCAGATGAAGTCATTCATTAATTATATTGAATTGTCCTGGTACACAGTGAGTCATAATTCCCTTTCCTTTTTACAAATTTTTCTCTTTCAACAGTTTGACTATGATTTCTTTGGATGTGGATTTATTTGCAATTGTCCTAATTTAGAGCTCTCTTCAAGTGTACATTAACATGTTTTTATCAAGTTCTTGATCATTATTTTTTTTTAAATTTTTCTGCTCTATTTCCTCTTCCTCCAGGTAGCCCATCACAGATTCCTGTTAGTTTAATTAAAGGTTCAGTATTTATCCAAGTTAGATAGCTTTCATAGAACTATATGGTCTGTTTCCTGGGCATTGAAATGGTTGTTTGTTTATCAATTTTGTCCTGCTTTATAAGCTGCTTTTAGGGACAGGATTTTACAATGCATGATCATAGCAATAGCTAACATGACCCACTAAAAATGTTTAAAAATATTTGTACAAAGAAATTCTTTGGTTGTATATACATATGTGTGCATTTCTATATGAGTTTAAATTGTCAAACTAGAAATGATTTCTTTTGAATATTTACATAATGAGGAGAGACAATATCAAATGTTGATGTTTTCAACAGATTGTAGCTAAATGAAGATTATGAGTGAAGTGAATCAGAAAGAGAAAGATAAATACCGTATTCTAATATGTATATATGGAATCTAGAAAAATGGTACTGAAGAATTTATTTACAGGGCAACAATGCAGAAATGTGAACCATGAACTTCCTGATGTTCAAGCTGGTTTTAGAAAAGGCAGAGGAACCAGAGACCAAATTGCCAACATCTGCTGGATCATGGAAAAAGCAAGAGAGTTCCAGAAAAACATCTATTTCTGCTTTATTGACTATGCCAAAGCCTTTGACTGTGTGGATCACAATAAACTGTGGACAATTCTTCAAGAGATGGGAATACCAAACCATCTGACCTGCCTCTTGAGAAATCTGTATGCAGGTCAGGAAGCAACAGTTAGAACTGGACATGGAACAACAGACTGGTTCCAAATAGGAAAAGGAATACATCAAGGCTGTATATTGTTACCCTGTTTATTTAACTTATATGCAGAGTACATCATGAGAAACGCTGGGCTGGAAGAAACACAAGCTGGAATCAAGATTGCCGGGAGAAATATCAATAACCTCAGATATGCAGATGACACCACCCTTATGACAGAAAGTGAAGAGGAACTAAAAAGCCTCTTGATGAAAGTGAAAATGGAGAGTGAAAAAGTTGGCTTAAAGCTCAACATTCAGAAAACGAAGATCATGGCATCTGATCCCATCACTTCATGAGAAATAGATGGGGAAACAGTGGAAACAGTGTCAGACTTTATTTTTCTGGGCTCCAAAATCACTGCAGATGGTGACTGCAGCCATGAAATTAAAAGACGCTTACTCCTTGGAAGGAAAGTTATGACCAACCTAGATAGCATATTCAAAAGCAGAGACATTACTTTGCCAACAAAGGTCCATCTAGTCAAGGCTATGGTTTTTCCAGTGGTCACGTATGGATGTGAGAGTTGGACTGTGAAGAAAACTGAGTGCCAAAGAATTGATGCTTTTGAACTGTGATGTTGGAGAAGACTCCTGAGAGTCTCTTGGACTGCAAGTAGATCCAACCAGTCCATTCTGAAGGAGATCAGCCCTGGTATTTCTTTGGAAGGAATGATGCTAAAGCTGAAACTCCAGTACTTTGGCCACCTTATGTGAAGAGTTGACTCATTGGAAAAGACTCTGATGCTGGGAGGGTTTGGGGGCAGGAGGAGAAGGGAATGACAGAGGATGAGATGGCTGAATGTCATCACTGACTTGATGGATGTGAGTTTTAGTGCACTCCGGGATTTGATGATGGACAGAGAGGCCTGGTGTGCTGCGATTCATGGGGTTGCAAAGTTTTAGACACGACTGAGGACTGAACTGAACTGAACTGAACTGAAGTTTCCTTAATACTCTTTTCAGCAAACACTGCTAACTGATTTCTTTACTTTGGTTCAATTTAAGATCCTCATTGCAATTCTCCAGATTTAGCATAAAATTTGGAACCAATTCCATTCCTTGCATAGTTATGATAATATTCATGAGTAAAAGAAAACTAGCTACCATTACTGCCTGCTCCTTACTTTCTTAGTATTAATTTGTTTATAGACAAAATTGGCTTTGGGGACAATAAAAAGATAAGGACATCAGAAGAATATTAGGATTTATTTTATTGGTGACTAAAAGTGTCATAGTTGTGTGTAGGCATCTATTATTTGTTAAAATAATTTCTCATAGTTCTATGAAAATAGATGTACATATTACTTAATATTATATTAGATGATTATTAAAATATTTAACAATGCTAAAATAGAAGCAATATATTGATACATGCTATAAATTAAAAACTATCAATGGAGTTTACAAGGTCCAAGCAAATTCTAACAGGCTTTCCATCTTTCACGACGACATGTCCTCAGTTCTTCCGATGATGAAAGGCCATAATCTGAGAAATGTAACTCAGAGCTTTTACTTTGATTACCAAGATTTTAAACTGGCAGTACATGAGCAAAATCCCTCAATTTTTTTAACCTAGTCTTTCCATGAAAACATGACATATTGGTCAAAATTGAGAGTTCAACTTTAGAGAATATATTAATCATTTAAAATTGTATATATATATTAACTTTCCATGCAATTTTCATCCAATGAAGAACTTAGAAGAGATATTTATGGAAAAAAAATCTAAAACTGAATAATTCTGCAGAGTTGCTAGCTCATACTTTACACTTATTTTGCATTTAATGTCATTGCAAATTAGAATAATCTCCCTACAGCCATAGATATAAAGTTGAAATTATTTGCATTATAAAATCACCTTTAAATATCTTAATAGATGGTTCAAGGCAAAATAAACCTATTAGCTCTATAAAGGGTGATAAATGAGACTGTGTGCATATTATAATCATGTAATTGAAAGGGTGTATTAAGTCTATGCTTGGAGAACTACTGAGTTGGAACCTTAAGATATGAGAGAAAAATGAGAAGGGATTCTGGGAATTTAATTTGCTTGGGGGAAAAACAAGGAAAATTTAGTTAAGATAGTTGTGCTTAACTGCAATTTAAAAATGATTCCTAGATTTTAAATCTTAATAACATGTATAATGCGTGCTTCAGTAATTCAACATACACACATTCTCCAATACATCACCAGGTATGTAAAAGGAGTTTAAAAAATGGAATTTTTTTTTAGCTGCAATTATTTAATAATAAAAAGCTAGTATTTGTTTTGTTCTCAAATTTTGTTAACTCTGTATATTACATTGTCAAACCAAACTCTCCCTATTAAACTAAGTGGTTAGTATTTATTATCATGTTTACTTTAGAGGTCAGAGACTGGAGGCCTATTCAGGTCCTCAATAGGTGATAAATTATGCAAAAACATGATGAAATAAATACAATGCAGTCACTAAAAATCACATTATAAAGGTATATTTAATTCTTGGAAAATATTTCTAATTGGTAAATAAATAATTAAAATAAATTAACAATAATTATTAGTGAGTTTTGACATTATGAATAATATTTGACACTTTGTGATCAATCATTCATTTGTGTTTGACTTTTTGTGATCACGTGGACTATAGCCTGCCAGGATCCTCTGTCTGTGAGATTTTTTAGGCAAAAACACTGGAGTGAGGTCAATTTCCCACTCCAGGGGATCCTCCCCACCCAGGGATCAGGAATTCAACCCATATCTCCTGTGTTTCCTGCGTTGGCAGGTGGATTCTTTTTCACTGAACCATGTGGGAAACCCCTTTGACTCTACTATTTTTTGTTTTCTAAATTGTCTACAATTGACTTGTACACCTTTCCTAAGCAGGAAACAATTTCATTTATTATTTCACAAAAACAGCCTTGTGGATAATGTTTTAGACCAAAAAATAAGAACTTTTTGCCCACTATATTCCAGGTGCCGTTTTAAATGCCTTGCTCTTCTCTTAACTTTCTGTGCCTTACAATAATTTGATGGAGTAGATACTATCATTTTTATTATTATCATTATTTTGCAGTTGACAAACTAAGGAACAGAGAAGTTAAATGACTTGTTTAAGATCACAGCTAAAAAGCAGCAATGGAACTTCAAACAATGAAAACACTTTTATACTACTCGACTAATCTATCCAGCACTAAAATATTATCAATCTTTATCTCCACTCTGGTTTTTTATACACTATTTCAATCAGACTTGAATACTTGTCTTTAAAATGCTACTTTCACACTTGCAAGTGGCAGAGTACAAAATGGAAACAGTGTGATGCAGGATATGCTTCAAGCACAAAGAAAAGCTACATGAAAATTAGAATCATCATTACTTTTTCTTCTTTCCTGCTGAACTCTGCATTAACTTATCATACCTCAGTGGCACTGCCAAGAAGAAGGGTCATAACATTGTGAGTCTCAGTTGACTGATGTCTCAGCCCTTTTGCCCTTTTAACACAATCACCCTTTCCATTACTTAGGGATTTCATTTGATATTCTCCACTGTTAGAATCATTGTAACAACAGGAGGAGGCAGAATTAACAGTTATTGATAGATATCTGCTCATTTCTCAAGTTATTTTTCCTTAAAATTAAAGGACATTTCATATATGTGAAAAAAAATGAATATCTTATTCTATATGTTTAAATGGATTTGGAATCTGCAGTTTATTTCATTTCTTAACAAGTCATTCAGTCCAACCTATGATATGATTAAAAGAGCAAAATTACCAATAAATCATAAGCCCTTGACTTTGTAAAGTTACTTAATGTTTTATTTTTGCTGATGCTTCTGAGAGCTAGTTAATGTGAAAGTTGGTTTTAGAGTTGTTAATTTATGAGATAGAAATCTATAGATTTTTAAAGAACAAATGCATTGTTATCACATATTTAATTCACTAAAATTAAATAGTATTAAATATTACCAATTTATTAAATGAGCATTAAAAACTGTTTTATGCTTGTGCAAAAAATTTAAAGGAAAATTTTAATAGAGACATATTTTAGTTAATGTTCAGAATAAATTCAAATATTAGTTCTGTGATTACTAGTTGTTAGTCACTCAGTTCTGTCCAACTCCTTGTGACCCCATGGACTGGGGACTCACCAGGCTCTTCTGTCCATGGGATTCTCCAAGAAAGAATACTGGAGTTGGTTACCATTTCCTTCTGCAGGAGATCTCTTGGAGAAGGTTTCTTCCTGATCCAGGGATAGCACCTGTGTCTCCTGCATTTCAGGCAGACTCTTTACTGTGTAAGCTTCTAGGGAAACTTTGTGATTACTAGTTAAAATCAATCAATAAACACTGTCAACTTTGTCTTAAATGAGTATTTATATGAACTGTCTCTCATGCAATTAAATCTCAACTGTGAAAATAGAATACCTAAAATATCCACAAACCAAAAATTAAATTTTTGTAATTTAAGTTTAATAATTTCATTATAAATAGTAATTTATTGAAGGTTAAAATTTGCCTGTCAGTCATCTCTATTATCAAGAAGATGAATGAAAATTTTAATTAAATAGCTAATTCCAAAAAATGACATGATATTTTATTTTAGCTCAACTACAATTTTCTTAGAAGTTTAAGATTAGTATCTTCAAACTATCAATCTCAATATTTGAAGTAAAATATATAGCAAAAGGTAATGTTTCAGACTTGCCCTAGAAAAAGTTAACTCTTTCTGAGAAGGTTTAAAATAGTCTTTTCACAAGATTTAGATGTATCCATTTCATAATGAAATGCCATAAATCACCTTGATGTTTCATCATCATACAAAATAGAACATTCTTATACTTTTCCTTCTTCAATGTTAATCATATTATATTTTATATTATTAGAATTAACCTAAGAGAAATTTTTATACTGATTCAGTATAATTAAAATAGATGCATATCAGCTTAGAAAAAATAAGAACTATTATTAGTATATTGGTATAATTACTAGATTATATCAATGCTCCATTTCACCATATTTTAATATTTAATGGTTGGGACAAAAATATTTGTAGGTAAGAAGAAGGGAAAGGATGAAATTAGTATAAGATTAAAGCAAGGAAAGTGTGAAATTATGTAAATGAGACTTTTTTTATTTGAGGAACCCATAAAAAAGTTGTCTGATAGTCAAGTATAGAAAAATGTGAAAGTGAATCTGCTTTTAGATATAAAGTTAATGACCACCATTGAAGCAGTCAGAGCCTTACTCTATTCAAATATATATTGAAACCAGAAGCTAGAGGCAAGTCACACTTCCTTAAAGATGCACATTTAGAATCAGGCATCTTACCTTATAATATTTGATTATCTTTTACCACTAATTATGTCATTGGACTAAGCATAATAGATAAACCTTCACTGAAATGAAAATCAATATTTCAGATAGTCCCTTACTTTCTCATTAGCTGGAACTATCCATATAGCTGCCTCACAGCATGACATCTGGATCCTCTTTGAGCCAGTTAGAGACAGAGAGGAAGTGAATAAGAGAGAGGGAGGGTCCAGGATGAAAATTGCACTGTTTTATAAACTAGTCAAATAAACAATGCCCTATTGCTTCTTTTATGCTCTATTTAATTATTAGTAGTGAGACACCAAATCCAGACCAAGCAAGCAGAAGGGTTACCAGTAGGTGGAAGTCACTGGGGGTCATTTTATAGGATGCCTGCCACACTAATCCTTATGTCTGCTTCTACCAAACCACTTGACAAAAATCCAAGATCATGGCTTAGCATAGTTTAAATTTTATACATAACATTTGAGAATACAAAAGAAAGCATCACAAGTGAATTACCTTATCTCTACATTTTACAAATCAGGAAGCTGAGAATCAGAGAAGAAACACAAGTTGAAGTAGAGCTAAAATGAGAATGACTTGCCAGTGGTTTTCTCCATTAAACTGTCCTACCAGTTGTCAACCTCTAAAAATTATTTTGAAATCATTTTAATGTAGTCAATAATTGTCAAGATAGTTTAATGAGTTCCCATAAAACTTTTACCCAACATTCCCTAATACTAACCTTGTCTGTGAAAGTCACTCGGTCGTGTCTGACTCTTTGTGACCCCATGGACTATATAGACCATAGAATTCTCCAGGCCAGAATACAGGAGTGGATAGATGTTCCCATCACCAGAAGATTTTCCCAATCCAGGGATCAAACCCAGGTCTCCCATGTTGCAGGCGGATTTACCCACATTGCAGGCAGATTCATTACAGACTGTCAGCGATGCAGACAAATACTTAAAATTATAAACTTATCAGACTTTATTCACATTTTGTTCGCATTTAAATACTTTATTTAGGGACTTCCCTGGTGGTCCAGTGGTTGGGACTTTGCCTTCCAATGCAGGCAGTGCAGACTCAATCCCTCATCTGAAAGCTAAGATCTCACATGCTTTGCAGTCACAAAACTAAACATAAAACAGAAGTGATATTGTAACAAATAGAATCAAGACTAAAAAATGGTCCATATATAAAAAAAAACTTTACTCAGATTTTATTATATTTCCCACTAATGTACTTTTACTATTAAAGCATGCAGTCTAGGACAACATATTGTGTTTAGTAATCATATCTCCTTCATCTCCTCCCATCTGTGAAATCTCAGCATTCCCTTGCTTTTCATGACTTTGAAATTTTTGACGCATTCTTGTATTTTGTTGAATATCCTTTGATATGTGTTGGTCTACATTTTCTTTTGATTAGTCTGGGGCTAGCATTTGCAGGGTATGATTCAGCAGTGGTGAAATGATATTATCACCACATATATCAGGTAATATATAATAACATTATGATTTATGACTTGATATCTTCCACCACACACACAGCACAGATACACACACACACACACACACACGGAAATGATTACGGTAAAAACATCATTTATAAATACTCACAGAAAGTTGTGGCATTTTACTAACCAAATGTAGCTGTCAATATTTATAAACATATTATGTATACACAATTAGAGTGTTTGAACTGAAAATAAATAGTAATAAAGTTGCTGTTGATTGTGCACGCTTTGACTTTGCCTGTGATCAGACATTAGATATAGCTTTGGAATAACTATATTTTAAATGGGTCCTCCACATATAGACTAAGAAGAATTTTTGTCAATAAATCCTCTGAAATTTAAATATATTTTGTTTAATTCAAGTGGGACCTATTAATAAAATTGTTCAATAAATTGAGTGGCATGAAACTTGTGTTTTGGAAATACTGAACATATTAAACAATAAAAATTTATGTGGTATACAGATTTAATTTTGAACATCTACATGTGTGCTTTGGCATATCTCTACATGTAGAAAGACTTTGATGGAGTACTTCATATTTAATTTATATTCTACCCTGACATGGGATCAAATAAAGATATTTTATGATTTTGAAGCACTTATGTTTGGCAAAAGGCATAACAAAAACATTTAAGTAAGTCATTTTATGGGGTCACAATAGACAATTTTGTCTTATAAGATATTAGTTAAAAACAGTAGGGTTCTGAATGAAAAAAAAAAGACAGTCCCTATGAAATTGTTGGGACTTATTCACCTGCCATTGCAAAAAAAAAAAAAAAAAATTAAATTGAAACTGCTCATCATTTTTTAAATGTTTGGTCCAAGCTGGTTTTAGAAAAGGCAGAGGAACCAGAGACCAAATTGCCAACATCCGCTGAATCATGCAAAAAGCAAGAGAGTTCCAGAAAAACATCTATTTCTGCTTTATTGACTATGCCAAAGCCTTTGACTGTGTGGATCACAACAAACTGTGGAAAATTCTGAAAGAGATGGGAATACCAGACCACCTGATCTGCCTCTTGAGAAATCTGTATGCAGGTCAGGAAGCAATAGTTAGAACTGGACATGGAACAACAGACTGGTTCCAAACAGGAAAAGGAGTAGGTCAAGGCTGTATATTGTCACCCTGTTTATTTAACTTCTATGCAGAGTACATCATGAGAAACGCTGGACTGGAAGAAGCACAAGCTGGATTCGAGATTGCCAGGAGAAATATCAATAACCTCAGATATGCAGATGACACCATCCTTATGGCAGAAAGTGAAGAGGAACTAAAAAGCCTCTTGATGAAGGTGAAAGAGGAGAGTGAAAAAGTTGGCTTAAAACTCAACATTCAGAAAACGAAGATCATGGCATCTGGTCCCATCACTTCATAGGAAATAGATGGGGAAACAGTGGAAACAGTGTCAGAC
>NW_011494708.1:6632064-6640600 GCF_000754665.1 Bison bison bison | reverse complement strand
TTTGGGGGCTTCAAAATCACTGCAGATGGTGACTGCAGCCATGAAATTAAAAGACGCTTACTCCTTGGAAGAAAAGTTATGACCAACCTAGACAGCATATTGAAAAGCAGAGACATTACTTTGCCAACAAAGGTCCGTCTAGTCAAGGCTATGGTTTTTCCTGTGGTCATGTATGGATGTGAGAGTTGGACTGTGAAGAAGGCTGAGTGCCGAAGAATTGATGCTTTTGAACTGTGGTGTTGGAGAAGTCTCTTGAGAGTCCCTTGGACTACAAGGAGATCCAACCAGTCCATTCTGAAGGAGATCAGCCCTGGTATTTCTTTGGAAGGAATGATGCTAAAGCTGAAACTCCAGTACTTTGGCCACCTCATGTGAAGAGTTGACTCATTGGAAAAGACTCTGATGCTGGGAGGGATTGGGGGCAGGAGGAGAAGGGGACGACAGAGGATGAGATGGCTGGATGGCATCACTGACTCCATGGACGTGAGTCTGAGTGAACTGCAGGAGTTGGTGATGGACAGGGAGGCCTGGTGTGCTGCAATTCATGGGGTTGCAAAGAGTCGGACACGACTGAGGGACTGAACTGAAGTGAACTGAAGAGAAAGAGTAAAATAGAAAGAGAAAGAATTATCTCAGTTAAAAGCGTTTTGGTATAAATAAAATCGGCAATTAGATATACCAGCATTTTGAGTTTTATTAAGTAAAAAGCAATTTTGGAGAGATTATGGATGATTTTGTAAAAAGAAGGAGAAAAACTATATTTTAGAAAGTGTTTTTCAGAAAAAAAATGACAGTGGCAAGGCATACTGGGGAACTGAAGTGTGTTAATATGTAACTATGAAAAAGTATATGCTTATTTCACTTTTAATATAAATGGACACCTTTTGCTTTAATTCATATACAATTGTAGCAATGTATACATAATTAACATGAATATATATTATTTAAAGTTGTTTAGAACTAATTTTATTTTCAAAATAAAATTTGAATGATAGCTGACCACCAATAAAATAAGACCAAATCACTCAGTCAGTGAATAAACACCTTAATTAGAAAATTTCACTTGTACAATATCTTGGTTTGAACAGTAAAATATACACCTGCTGTATATATAATTATTAACTTTTATCATTTTATGTAGTTACAGGTCTTTATGATTCTCCTTTCAATGATTAACATTTTCCTTAGAACGTTTTATTATTAGATTCTTCTCATTATTACAACCTTACTCAAAGGTCACCTCTGCCTTTCATCAGTCATATTGTATCACATTGTCTTTTTTTTTTTTTTTTTTTCATTACTAGTCTTCTTATCTGAAATCATCTGACCATGTTTTTGTGTATTGTCTCCTTTCACTGCCATGGAACAATGGCAAAGGATTTTTCAGTACCATTCCATGATCTGTTGCTCTACCTGGAATAATTATTACCTGAGACAGAAAATAAAAGTTGCTCATCTACTCCAGACCATCATTATCTATGTAAATGAATGGAGAATTTTCTTAAAATTTTATTACTGATTAATCTACTTACAAAGCAATAACTTAGTAATATTTTATTATCTATTTGCATTCCATTTATAGATACACCACTGGAAAGTGTAGGTTTCAGAAATCTTACCTCTACTGCACCTTGATATTTTTACAATTTTGTGATGCTTTTTCCTCATTCTACTTCCTGTGCTCACATGCCATTAACCCAGTATTCCCAACATTTTCGTCTTAAATTAATTTTACTCCTTTTTAAAGAATTTTGGTCTCTATTAATCTTACTCATCTTTAAATTTTAATTGCTCAGGGTTTTAATTGGAGGATAATTACTTTACAATATGGTGGTGGTTTTTGCCATACATTGATGTGAATCAGCCACGGGTGTACATGTGTCCCCCTATCCTGAACCACCATCCCACCTCCCTCCCTACCGCACCCCTCTGGGTTGTCCCGAGTATATAAGGATAAAAAGCATCAAAAAAGTAAGAGAGTTCCAGAAAAACATCTATTTCTGCTTTATTGACTATGCCAAAAACTTGACTGTGTGGATCACAACAAACTAGAAAATTCTGAAAGAGATAGGAATACCATACCACTTGACCTGCCTCTTGAAAAATCTGTATGCAGGTCAGGAAGCAACAGTTAGAACTGGACATGGAGCAACAGACTGGTTCTAAATAGGAAAAGGAGAACGTCAAGGCTGTATATTGTCACCCTGCTTATTTAACTTATATGCAGAGTCCATCATGCGAAATGCCAGGCTGGATGAAGCAAAAGCTGGAATCAAGATTGCCGGGAGAAATATCAATAACCTCAGATATGCAGATGACACCACTCTTATGGCAGAAAGCGGAGAAAAACTAAAGAGCCTCTTGATGAAAGTGAAAGTGGAGAGTGAAAAAGTTGGCTTAAAGCTCAACATTCAGAAAATAACATCATGGCATCTGGTCCCATCACTTCATGGCAAATAGATGGGGAAACAGTGGAAACAGTGCCAGACTTTATTTTCTTGGTCTCCAAAATCACTGCAGATGGTGACTGCAGCCATGAAATTAAAAGATGCTTACTCCTTGGAAGGAAAGTTATGACCAACCTAGATAGCATATTAAAAATCAGAGACATTACTTTGTCAACAAAGATCCATCTTGTCAAGGCTATGATTTTTCCACTAGTCATGTATAGATGTGAGAGTTGGATTATAAAGAAAGCTGAGCACTGAAGAATTGATGCTTTTGAACTGTGGTGTTGGACAAGACTCTTGAGAGTCCCTTGGACTACAAGGAGATCCAACCAGTCCATCCTAAAGGAGATCAGTCCTGAGTGTTCATTGGATAGACTGATTTTGGAGCTGGAACTCCAATACTTTGGCCACCTGATGCAAAGAGCTGACTCATTTGAAAAGACCCTGATGCTGGGAAAGATTGAAGGTGGGAGGAGAAGGCGATGACAAAGGATGAGATGGTTGGATGGCATCACTGGCTCAATGGATATGAGTTGGGTGATGGACATGGAGGCCTGGCATTCTTCAGTCCGTGGGGTTGCAAAGAGTAGGACACGACAAAGTGACTGAACTGAACTGAAGGACAAAACTCACTCAGGGGTATCTGGTGGGATATTTATACTCTATAAAACCTATAAAGTGAGAGTTACCACTGAGCCACCACTTGAAATAAACATATAAGTTATTAAATATTTAAAGAATCCCTCTGCAATGCAGGGAATGTGGGTTTGAATCCTAGGTCTAGAAGATCCTCTCAGAAGCAAATGGCAACCCACTCCAGTATTCTTGCCTAGGAAATCTCATGGACAGAGGATCCTGGTGGGCTACAGTCTAAGGGGTGCCAAAGAGTCAGACATGACTGAGCACACACATTTCAACCAACATTTTGTCCCTGGCATAGAGGAGGAGCTGCTCTTAAAAATGATTTCCTTCATAAATGTAAATGTCTCTTACAAAAGGATAACTCTGTTTTCAGAGCTTCTTCTGTGTCTATAGTTTCCCAAAAATAATCAGCTGAAGATCCTATGCCAAAAGGACATACTGGCATAATTTGCTAGTTTACGTATATATATATTTTTCCATATGTACTTTTATTTTTTTCTTTCTTACACACACCTAGCTATCATCAGATTTTGGGCTTGGTTAGTTTTTCACCTATCTGTGCTTAATTGGACATTAGTTTGTTTGTTTGTTTATTTTTAAAGTTTAGGTTCAGGTTTTCTTGTTTTTTAAAAAACGATATTTAAAAAAATTTTATTTATTTGGCTGTGCTGGGTCTTCATTGCTGTATGGACTTTTCTTTAGTTGCAGCACTTGGGTTTCTCATTGTAGTGGCTTCTCTTCGCTCAGTAGTTGTGCTTCATGGACTCCAGAGCACTGGCTCATGAGTTGTGGTTCATGGGCTCTAGGGTGCTGGCTCAGGAGTTATGGCACATGGGTTTAGTTGCTCTGCCACGTGTGAGATCTTCCTGGATTAGGGATTGGATCCATGTCTCTTGCATTTGCATGTGGATTATTTACCATGAACTATGAGGGAAAACCCCTGCTACCTTTCTGATGAGAATAAGACTCATCTGACTACTGTGCCATTGCTGTCTTTGAAAATGGAAGGGGATAATGAGTTGTTGAACTTGGGCAGCCTTTAGAACCTGAAAAAAACAATAAAACAGATTCTTTCATAGAGCTTCTAGAAAGCAGAACAACATTGCAGACACCTCTATTTTAGTCTAATGAAACCATTTCATGCTTTTGATGTCTAGGAATGTAAGATAATACATTTGTATGTTTCAAATCACTGTGCATGCATGCTAAATGCATCGGACTTGTTTTGTCCGACTCTTTGTGACCCTATGGACTTTAGCCTGCCAGACTCCTCTGTCCATAAGATTTCCCAGGCAAAATACTAGAGTGGGTTGCCATGCCCTCCTCCAGGGGATCTTCCCAACCCAGGAATTGAACCTGGGTCTCTCATTTCTACCTGCATTGCCAAGCAGTTTCTTTGCCACTACTGCCACCTGGGAAGCCCTTAAACCACTGAGTTTGGGCTGATTTGTTACAGCAATGATAGGAAGCTAACAAAGTACTAAAACAATAGTCAGTAAATATAATCCCACTGAGAAGCCTCAATTTTTTGCATTTTTTTACTTTTATGTTACCTTGAAAGTGCTTATCAAAGGTTAAAACTATTTTCCTCTTTTTGCTTTGCCAAACAACTTATCAACATTCAGTATACTTTAAATAACCGACCCAATAACTTTTAAGGATAAGCAGCTTTATATTGATGATGCTTTGTTCTGAATTACTGGTTAGAGTTGAGTGGTCATAGATATTTTAAAACAGCTCTCTCTCTCACTCTCACACACACACAATTTTGCCAAATATTAAATGTTCTTGATGTTAATACATACATATATGTTGAGGAAAATATTGTAAATGTGATAAATTATTGCCAGTGAAATTGCTGATTTGTGATTCAGAAACTAGCAAATTGGAGATAACATAGCTCGTCAATAAAAATAATATTGTCCATCAACTTTCCAATAGCAAAATAAAATGCTGACTAACATCCATGGAAATAGTTGAGAGCATTTTCCCTCCTCTCTTTGCCTCAGAAAATGATGATTCAACTCATCAGTAAAGTGAGAATTGTTCTTTCTCCTCACTAAGAGATAAGGAAGAGAAATGATGAGACACAACACAGCCATGTTTATTTTGGCAGAAAAACACAGCTGCAAACTGTAACAAAAATTGCTATCACTTTTTTATTTTTTTTTAAGTAACAGTACTTGCTACCTATTCCTTTTCCTCTAGAGCAATAGATTTTTCTATCCATTTTTTTCCCCTCACTGCTAGCTGACAAAGGCTGTGGGCAGAACTGAATTCACATCTCACAATTCTCATCACCCCTCCCTGACAAAGATGCACACTCCATATGTTTGATGTATTATTTCCTCCACAGAAAACAACCCTGCCTCAAGAAACAAAATATGATACAAAAGGCTCAGCTTTGCCTGGCAGACAAGAAACAAAACTTTATGAAAATGAGGCCAGTTAGGGAAAATAATAGCAGCTCTATACACATTGGGATAAAACTTTTTAAAAAAGATGTATAATATCTAGCTGAGGTAATTAGTAAAAACAAAAAGTAAAAACTTTTGTTTCTACTAATGACACTGGAGGTAATTGATAAAAACAAAAGCTCTTTAGATATATATATATATATATATATTTCTTGATGACTCAGTAGTAAAGAATCTGGCTACAATGCAGGAGACACAGGAGATGCTGGTTTGATCACTGGGTTTGGAAGATCTTCTGGAAGAGGAAATGGCAACCCACTCTAGTAATCTCACTTAGAAAATTCCACGGACAGAGAAGCCTTGAGGGCTACAGTCCAAAGGGTTGCAAAGAGTTCACATGGCTGAGCATACAGCATATATATGTATATGTGTATATATATATATTTGTTTTGAAAACTCACTCCTTCCGACAAAGGGCAAGGAGAGATTAAAGAAAGAGGCTGGCTACTCCAGATTGGTAGGTGACAGAGTTAATATCAAGGCAACTTATAAGATGCACAGATCTCTTCTCCTGGCCTCCAGAATATTAAAAGTTCACATAGAGACCTTAACTGGGTTCAATCACATATACTGTTCAGATAGTATCAACACTTTGCTCTCTCATGGCTTCTTGCTTAAAAATGGCTCCTACTGTGGGAACAGTGGGTAGAACATACATTCCAATGGCACAGAGTAAGGAGCCTCCAATTGCTCAGGTCCAACTCAGAGAGGTCATGTCCTCTGGATAATTTCCTCCAACACCCTATGCCTCCTAACTGGCTCTTGCAATCTTACACATCTCCCATCTTCTGCAGTGTGCCCTGAGTGCTTGGCAGTGGGGTTCATTAACTTGGAGGTGGCTTTTTTGGCATCTATCTAGCTTCATAGCAACAATATAGGCACCTGAAAGAGGAACACAGATCTAGATGATTCCCCAAATAAGTAACAGTCCTGAGGGCAAACTAGAGTATCTTGGCTCTCATTCCTGCTGTGAATATGGTCCCATCAGAACCTTTCAAGACAGACGCATTGGTGGTTTGTTTCACCCCCAAATCCCTAAAAGAGTGTTTACTTTCTCTATAGTGCACTTTCTCTATAGATTTCAAGTGCATCACATCCTCAGGGAGACTGTCCTCATTGGGTCAAGCTTTCCTGCAGTCTAGAATAATCCAGTGTATAAGGGAGTGAGTACCTTGAAGCCACAGAATACCATGTAGATATTGTAGGAGGGCACAGTAAGTGGTGATGTTGCTCATTTTTTTTCTATTTCTTGCCCAATCAGATAAATGGCATTGCTCCCCTCCCACCGCATAGCCAGGACAACCATTCAGGGGTCCTAGTCCCTATCTTTTGCTGGAACATTGGAGATATTTCAGTATACTCAGTGGGTATATAGTCTTTCATGATTGTCTCCTGAATTGGGGGCTGCACCCCTGACTAGGATTGCTGCTGCTGTGCTTTTGCTTTCCTCTGTATCAGTGGTCAGATGGCAGGGGGATTTCTACCATTTAATTGTCAAGCACCACAGCATCTTCCCCTTCACTCTCTTCATTTTCCCAGGGATTCTACCCTTTAATGTCCTGATCAGAGTTTATCACAAGCACTTGAACCTTAATCCATTGCATTTTGTTCCCTCCTAGATTTTCAAATGATCTAAGTTCTAGGGTCTCCAATTTATTATCCTGCTCTCCCACCTTGTCTGTTAGTCCTGAAGTCAGCAGAGCAATAGACATGTGCACATCCATCTCTAACCTCAGCTCTTTTTCCAACTTTCTAGGGGGAACTTCAATCTCTTATTGGGCCTAGGTGTGCAGCTGGTCTGACCACAGTAGAGGCCATCCTTACACAGCTATTCTTTTCCTTTTTTTGCCCAAATGCTGTGTGTTGTGCTCAATTTCTCAGACAAGTGCATCAAAACAGCCAGCATTTTGAGGACATTCCCATGCTCATAAAGCAGCCCACAAGAATCTAATACACAGGCTTCCTCTCCCTACATAACGGTCAACACTCAACTTGGAATTTCCCTCCAGGATGCCTCTTTCTTAAGGCCCATTTCTTGATATCCTGACTGCCTCAACATCTGTTGGCTTGTAAACTAGCCCCAATACACAGAGAGTAAGGAAATATTGAAGGAAGAGGCAAGCATCTAGATTGGTAGGTGGCAGAGTTCCCTTCCCTAGTGCCTCAAGCAGTAAGAACTCTGCCTGCAATTCAGGAGACCTGGGATCAATCTTCAGTTTGGTAGGATCCCCTAGAGAAGTGAATGACAACCCACTCCAGTATCCTTGCCTGGAGAATCCCATGGACAAAGGAGCCTAGAAGGCTACAGTCCATGGGGTTGCAAAGAGTTGGACACAACTGAGCAATTAATACTTTCACTTTTCAAGGTAAATAGTAAGGAAACTTACAAGACGAGTGTGTCTTCCCACCATCCCAGCAGAGTATTATCTGTTCAGTCATATGTAACCAAGAAGAGGGCCTCAACAACATCAGTTCAAATCAGTTGCTCAGTCGTGTCCGACTCGTTGCAACCCCATGAACCACAGCACACCGGGCTTCCCTGTCCATCACCAACTCCCGAAGTCCACCCAAACCCATGTCCATTGAATCGGTGATGCCATCCAATCATCTCATCTTCTGTCATCCCCTTCTCCTCCTTCCCTCAATCTTTCACAACATCAAGGTCTTTTCAAACGAGTCAGCTCTTCACATCAGGCAGCCAAAGTATTGGGGTTTCAGCTTCAACATCAGTCCTATCAATGAACACCCAGAACTGATCTGCTTTAGGATGGACTGGTTGGATCTCCTTGCAGTGCAAGGGACTCTCAAGAGTCTTCTCCAACACCACAGTTCAAAAGCCTCAATTTTTTGGTGCTCAGCTTTGTTTATAGTCCAACTCTCACATCTATACATGACCACTGGAAAAACCATAGCCTTGACTAGATGGACCTTTGTTGACAAAGTAACGTCTCTGCTTTTAATATGCTG
>NW_011494708.1:6599444-6631964 GCF_000754665.1 Bison bison bison | reverse complement strand
GAGCCCAAAAAATAAAGTCAGCCATTGTTTCCACTGTTTCCCCATCTATTTGCCATGAAGTGATGGGACCAGATGCCATGATGTTCATTTTCTGAATGTTGAGCTTTAAGCCAACTTTTTCATTCACCACTTTCACTTTCATTAAGAGGCTCTTTAGCTCTTCTTCACTTTCTGCCATAAGGATGGTGTCATCTGCATATCTGAGGTTATTGAAATTTCTCCCGGAAATCTAGATTCCAGCTTGTGTTTCTTCCAGTCCAGCGTTTCTCATGATGTACTCTGCATAGAAGTTAAATAAGCAGGGTGACAATATACAGCCTTGACGTACTCCTTTTCCTATTTGGAACCAGTCTGTTGTTCCATGTCCAGTTCTAACTGTTGCTTCCTGACCTGCATACAAGTTTCTCAAGAGGCAGGTCAAGTGGTCTGGTATTCCCATCTCTTTCAGAATTTTCCACAATTTCTTGTGATCTACACAGTCAAAGGCTCTGGCATAGTCAATAAAGCAGAAATAGAACTCCCTTGGTTTTTCAATGATCTAGTAGATGTTGTCAATTTGATCTCTGGTTCCTCTACCTTTTTTAAAACCAGCTTGAACATCTGGAATTTCACAGCTCACGTATTTCTGAAGCCTGGCTTGGAGAATTTTAAGCATTACTTTATGAGCTTATGAGATGAGTGCTCTCTTAAGGTTGTGTCCTTGGAAATGGCTCCTGCTGTGAAAGAGTGAGTAGAATGTGTATTCCAAGGTCAGGGGAGGGCATAAGGTGCATCTGATTACCTCAGTCCAGCTCGTGGGTCGATCAATAGTCATGTTCTCTTGATGACCTCCTCTAAAAGGAAAATGATTTAATAAAATAAAAATTCTTAACATTTTTCATGTCAAACGTCCATTTGACAATCTGATAAAGTTTATGAATACTGTTTCTGCAAGTCACACAGTTTTATAAACACACACATACACACACATTTGACAGATTATTTATACATCAGTTCTTGGAACATCAGTGTCTTATCAAGAGAATTTTTAGGTATCCAACAAGCCTAGACTAAGACCACTAGTTGAAATAAATGTGTTACTGTTTTTTTTTTTTTAATTGAATGTTATTCTAGATCTAAAATGGTTTGCTATTCTAGTAAGCTAAATTCTAAATAATACATTAATCTGAATTATATTATAACCTATGAGTGTTTCATATTAAAAAGAAAAAACAAAGTAATCACCTGAATAGAATATGAAGAGGCTCAAAACATTTTGTCAGTATCAAAATAGTGTCTTCTTTAATATGAGGGACAGATCAAAAAGAATGAGATGCTGCCCACGATGCATGATGCAGGATGCTCGGGGCTGGTGCACTGGGATGACCCAGAGGGGTGGGAAGGGGAGGGAGGTGGGAGGGGGGTTCAGGATGGGGAACACATGTACACCCGTGGCGGATTAATGTCAATGTATGACAAAACCAATACAATATTGTATAGTAATTAGCCTCCAAAAAAATAAATAAATAAAGTGAAAAAAAATCACAGGTTGGAAATTTCTGAGGTTCTGGATAAAAGGACAGAACCATTGATTGAGACGATTTTAATACTGCAAGGGTAAAGTCTGACTCATCATTGGAAATATCAAGATCATATGCAGATTAAAATGGAAGCAGCAAAAATGAACAGAATAGAGAGAAGCTATGTTCTTGAGAGTGTTGATAAGGTTCAGATGAAGCACTACTTAAGGATTTGGGAAAATAGTTCATGGATTTGCCACATGCTATTTGGTGCAGATTATAATTCCAGACAGATCTATACAATACCACTTAACTGAAAACATCTGAACTGTGGTTGGAGCAGTACAGCATGAAGCAGATTCTAGAATCAATTTGACATGCTTCAACTCTGCTGTGTAAGCACTTTCTTAACCTGAAAAGATAATTTCATCTTGCTAAGTCTTGGCTTTCTCATCTGTAAAATTGGTCATAATTGCACCTACGTCATAGCATTATTCAAAGATAAGTAGAACAATGCTTATATAGGATTTAACATAGTACCTTGCAACATAGAAGGTAGAAGAAATATGTAGCTATTAATATAATCATTATATAAGAGGGATGAAACTAATCTACAGAAAAGGAGATTATCTTTTTAATCTATTTACAATTGTTAGGATAATTATATTTTTCTGGCAATTTAATCTTGGTACTATGTTCTTAATTTCATTCACTTATTCTACTGATGGGCTTCCCTGGTGGCTTAGCGGTTAAAGCGTCTGCCTGGAATGCCAGAGACCCGGGTTCAATCCCTGGGTCGGGAAGATCCCTTGGAGAAGGAAATGGCAACCCACTCCAGTACTCTTGCCTGGAGAGTCCCATGGACAGGGGAGCCTGGTAGGCTACAGTCCATGGGGTCACAAAGAGTCGGACACGACTGAGCGACTTCACTTTCATTCTACTGGTATTTATTCAGCACTTATAATGAACCTACAAGTTTCTAGGCACTGTAGACTAGTGAAGAAAATAAAGCCCCTGACTTCACTCTTCCTTTATATTTTAGAAGACAAATAGTAAACAAACACGTACATAGAAATGTAGGATGTCACATGGTTATGAGTGATTTTGAGAAGATTAAAACACCGAAAAGGGTGTTTGGAGAGTGAGTGAGTTTGGCAATGCCAATTAATTTACAATGTTCAGAAAAAAAAATTCATTGTTGCCTTGTATCAGAGGAATAATATGATTCAAAATATTTTATAAGGATCATACTGGCTACTGTGTTGGAAATAGATCACTGCAAAATTAGTTATGAGGCTATTGCAAGAAATACTAGGTAGTCTGATGCCACCTTAGACCCAAGTGGTAGCAGTGAAGGTAATGAAAAATGATAAGTTATGTATATACCATAAAGGTAGAGCTAAAATTATTTGATTTATATTGGTCAGATACATGTGTGTGAAAGAGAAAGGGAAGTACAGAGAATAATACATTCAGTCACTTGGAAAATGTAATTTGTAGCCAATTACTTATACTAATGATGACGTCTATAATCAAGTCAGTGTCCTAAGCTATAACAAAATATGACAGTATCAATTAAAAGTGAGCACAGTTATCATAGTCAAATCAGAAAATAAGTGCATGAGTGGGCTTCGCCTGTGGCTCAAACGGTAGAGAATTTCCCTGCAATGCAGGAAACTCAGGTTTCGAATCCTTGGTCAGGAAGATTTCCTGGAGAAGGGAATGGCAACCCACTCTAATATTCTTGCTTGGAGAAGTCCATGGACAGAGAAGCCTGCTGGGCTATAGTCCATGGGATCACAAAGAGTGGGACACGACTGAGCAACTGTCACTTCACTTCACTTCACTTGTACTATTAGTGCAAAAAAGTTTGTGATTGTTTATGCAGACTTTTCCACCGTGTGACTGTGAGTTAGAGCCCATTCTTCTTGCATTTCCTGGGGTGACATTCTCTCTGATTTTAAGTTTCTTTAAATATATTTAGAATGTACAAATTTTATCTTTATGAAAACTAATGTGTAGATAACCAAGTTGAACTAAGAATTTATTTTTTCCTTATTATGATAATTTTTTTAATCTCACATTTCTTGGGAGGTGTGCTGAAACATATAATATTAACAAAAGCTTGTGACAAACTATTAACTTGTCTTTAAAAGAAGAAACCAGTGGAAGAAAGATGTTACCAAGAAGCAGTGAAGAATGCTCATTATAGACAAAGAAGGGACAGTCTGTCCCCATACAAATATATATTTAATGTGTGTGTGTGTTAGTCACTCAGTCATGTCTAACTCTTTGCGACCCCATGGACTGTAGCCCATCAGGCTCCTCTGTCCATCAAATTCCCCAGGCAGGAATACTGGAGTGGGTAGCCATTTCTTCAGGGAATCTTCTCGATCCAGGCATCAAACCCAGATCTCCTGCATTGCAGGCAGATTCTTTACTGTCCAAGCCACCAGGGAAGACCTCTATTATCTTTAGTGAAATATTTCCAAAATTCACCCAAGATTTATTGTTGTTGCTTAGTCACTCAGTTAAGTCTGGTATTTTTGTGACTCCATGGACTCCTCTGTCCATGGGATTTTCCAGGCAAGAATACTGAAGTGGGTTGCCATTTCCTACTTCAGGGGATATTTTCAACTCAGGTATCAAACCCAAGTCTCCTGCAAGTCTCTTGCACTGAAGGCAGATTCCTTACCCCTGAGCCACATGGGAAAACATATCTAAGATTGCCCTCAACCTATTTCAACCTGTTTTCATTTGCCAATTCCATCCTATTAACAGTATTAGGAAAAATCATCATGTTTACATCTGGAAGGAATGGGTAATGTATTCTGTGAATTTATTTGGATGGAAAAACTATTACTAAGCTCTTACACAAGACAGCACTTGCTTTATTATTTTCTAACAAATGAAAAAAATACATTGTTTTCCTTTTGCCTCTGTAGTCTCTTTTAAATAACTTTGCTTCTTCCATTTGTATGGAGATTTCAATTTAGCTTTCAAATCTCACACTCAAAATTATGAAAAGGGATTGCTATCACTTGTTCTAAATATTTTTAGCTAGACAAACATATGAAGAAATCTGACATGGACCAAAAAAGAGCAAAGATTAAAAAAAAAAATCTCTTTTAGAATCCTCATTCCATTGTCTGCTCTGCTATTCTAAGATAAAGTGTTTGGAAAATTTACTTGCCTGAGTATTCACAATGTGTTCTTTATTTAATTTTTCCCTTTCAGAAGGACTTCCAAAAGTTGGAGTAGAATGCTGATTTTTTTTTTTTTTAACCTACCACTGGAAAGATACTAAATGCCTGACTGCAGCAGGAAAATTCAGCATTTTGCTGGAAATGTGATATCTGTTATGGAAGTACTCAAAAATATTGATAGATTTGCTTCTGGGCTTTTAGGGATTCTGATCATGTTTCTAGTACGTGCTTCCTTCCTTGTACTTAGAACTTCTCCCATGGCTCTGAGAAGAACATTTGCAAACTCAGTGTCTTTCATGATAATTTTTCAGCCTTTCTACCCTAAAACATTTTTAGCAAAGTGTGCAATATCTCCTCTTTTCAATTATCAATGTAGACAGTACAAGCTTTTGTGTTCATACTGCCGTATTGATGCCTAGAATCTCTTTGTTTTATAAAAGTAGTATCCACAAAGCAATTATTGCATTCAGTTCAGTTCAGTTCAGTCGCTCAGCCATGTCTGACTCTTTGTGACCCCATGAATCGCAGCACACCAGGCCTCCCTGTCCATCACCGACTCCCGGAGTTCATTCAGACTCACATCCATCGAGTCAGTGATGCCATCCAGCCATCTCATCCTCTGTCATCCCCTTCTCCTTCTGCCCCCAATCCCTCCCAGCATGAGAGTCTTTTCCAATGAGTCAACTCTTCGCATGAGGTGGATAAAGTACTGGAGTTTGAGCTTCAACATCAGTCCTTCCAATGAACACCCAGGACTGATCTTCTTTAGGATGGACTGGTTGGATCTCCTTGCAGTCCAAGGGACTCTCAAAAGTCTTCTCCAACACCACAGTTCAAAAGCATCAAGTCTTTGGCACTCACCTTTCTTTATAGACCAACTCTCACATCCATGCATGACCACTGATAAAACCATAGCCTTGATTAGACAGACCTTTGTTGGCAAAGCAATGTCTCTGCTTTTTAATATGCTGGCTAGGTTGGTCATAACTTTCCTTCCGAGGAGTAAGTGTCTTATATTTTGCCTATCAGAAAACTGAAATCCAAAAGGAAGTGTGTTAACTTCTATTTTCGATGTTAACATTTTAAAAGAACTCTAAAGTGTTTGAAAAAATAGAGAGCATTTAAAACATAAATCAGCCTATTGAACAAAATCAATGAGTGGTCCTCTTCTATGTATAGCAGCAGTACAAGTACAAAAATCATAAATAGAGCATTTAATAGATTAAATACAGATTTTTGTATTTTCTAATCATTTAAAATAACTCAGGTACAAATTGATTTCAGCACATTTTAATGTAAGAATGAGTATGAAATTAATTCATGAACATTTAAATCACTATAATCATGAAATTAAATAATTTTTTAATGCTTGACATCTCCTCTAGACATACCTTGATATCTTTAAGTTAAATCAAGCATATTAATAACATAATCATTCAGCACTGTGATTTTTTTTTCTGTGAGATGTAGAAAAAACTTTTAATTCATATTCATATTTTAGCTTTGGGTTTAAGTTTAGAAGTTTAAGGAAAAGTGGGGTTTTTTTGTCTAGGTTTTCCCCCTTGAGATAGTTCTTTGAAAAAATGTATTGGTTTATAATTGTACTTTGTAAACTTTAGTAACTTGTCTATTTACTTTTTGTCAAACTTAATAAACTATAGAGGTTAGGCTTTTTTGGTGGCAAGTAACAGAATAAATGGGCTTTCCTGGTGGCTCAGATGGTAAAGAATCCATCTGCAATGCAAGATACCTGGGTTTGACCCCTGGGTTGGGAAGATATTCTGGAGAAGGGAATTGCTACCTACTCCAGTATTGTCTGGAGATTCCTGTGGATAGAGGAGTTTGCTGAGCTAGTCCACAGAATCGCAAAGAGTCAGACACAACTGAGCAACTATAGATGTTTAAAGAACAAAATAAACAAAGAAAACTACCTATCTTAAGAGACAGTAAGATTTATTACAAAGGTTTTGGTCAAGGTCAAGGAAGAGATGTGACTTGTAGAAATGAAGTAACATCTCTATCTCTCTCTCTCCCATTTATTTATTCTAATACCCCTCACAGAACACTGGTTGAATCACTATTCATTTATTTTAGATTATTCAGATGATAAAGTTTAGTTTGTTTACAGATTTAACTTTTGTGATGGCTAATTTTATGTGTTTAGGCCATGGCACCCAATTCTTTGGTCAAATGCTATTCTAAGTGATACTGTGAAGTTATGTTTTAGATATGATTAACATTTAAACAGGTAGATTTTGACTAGAACAGATAGATTTCCATAATATAGGTGGGCCTCATCCAATAAGTTGAAGGTCCCAAGAGCAAAGACAGAATCCTCAAAACAGAAGAAATTCTCAAGTCTGCAAAATGGAAACCCTGCCTGATTTTCCAGCCTACTGGAGAATAGGTTTATTTATATATCTACTATTTGTTTTCTTTTCTTAAGAACTTAAAACACATCTAGCCTAACTTGCTCCTGAGTACTAACACAAAGCTATTTCTGACTACTTTGATTAAGCATTAAAATTTAAAGAAAAAAATATTGTGTCTAATTTTAATTGTTATACAATGAGATTATCTAAGCAATATTGTTCAAAATTCAATTTCTAAAAAGAAATTTCTTGAATGTAAACTCTAAATTCTCCACTTACTGGTTGTCTATTTTGGATAAATCTCAGTAATCTTATTATATAATAGTGATAATAACAATAATGCAAACTTTATGAAGTTGCTAAAACTTTTAAATGAAATAATGCATATGAAGTGATTATTAGAGCAATAAAATGAACTGGGAAATTTTCAGTAAATATTTACTTCTATAATTCTAAGATGTTTTCTCTATAAGTCAATATTAGGATAAGAATAAATATAATAAGAAATTTATGTATTTTATCAAGGTTTATCTTATATGCAATAACCATTTTTTTTCATTTAAAAATGTTAGAGTAATCTGCCTGTAATATACAAAATAAAAATTGCTTTAATTAATTTTACCATTTTAATTTTACACATTTTTACTTTTATTTAAATTAATGAACTGCTCATAAGTGTCCATGCTAAAATCTTTATTTTTTATTGACTGTGTGATCTTATAATAAATAGAAAATTCTGTCTCAAAAAAGTCATCATACTATATTCTTTTACTATAAAAGCATCCTTGGTGTTTCAGATGTGTTTAATAAATGTTTTCTCTTTGTGTCATGCTGTCTTTCTTAACATGATGTTATTTAACTAGAAAAAAATGATTTTGCTTATTATATACTTAAGCATTCACAGAAAAGAAGATTTATAAGGTAGGTTTCTCTTGACCTATACCTAGATTAAAAAATTGGAAAATAATTCTTTGGTCATTTATTTTTATTTTTATCATTAAGATTTGTTTTTCTAGGCACTAAGTTCTAAATTCTCTTGTTTCATCTCTTGACCAAGTGATGTATCTTTTAACATCAGATGGGTTCACAATACCTAGATTTCATTTTCACAGTTAACATTCACCCCAAATTACCTGTGATATGTCAAATATTCACAACTAGGATTATGTTGAAAATGGGTTATAGGCAGACATTAATTCTAGAACTGTCATTAATCTACTCTAGAGCTCATTAACCTTTAAAAGTTTGTACATGATTTCATAATTATATTGCAATGGGATTTTTATTTCTCTTCTATTTCATCAGGTTGC
The DNA here is from genome assembly GCF_000754665.1 of Bison bison bison. Taxonomy (NCBI): domain Eukaryota; kingdom Metazoa; phylum Chordata; class Mammalia; order Artiodactyla; family Bovidae; genus Bison; species Bison bison. The sequence continues at coordinate 6,623,577 of NW_011494708.1, read as the reverse complement.
CCCTTCCTATGTCCCACTATGAGAGTGAATTTTTTTTAAAACTCCTTGACTCAGCAAAGCATTTGACAGCACAGAAAAGTAACATATGAAGCAAAGAATATTTATTTTCATCATCCATATCTTTAGCATTTCTTGAAGACATGGGAACAAAGAAATATGCATTTTTGTGCTTAGAAAATCATATAAAATAACCAGAAAAATAAAGGACAGTAGAATAATATACAACTTGCATAATTAGTTTTCCAGTTTATTGAAAACCTAGTTCTCTTATAAAGTCCATTCATGTTTTAAATCATCTATAAAGTTTTACTCACTTGTAGGATTTCCTTTGTGACTCAGTGGTAGAGAATCTGCCTGCCAAGCAGAGATGTAGCTCTGAGCCCCAGGATGGGAAGATCCCCTGGAGAAAGAAATCGCAGCCCATTCCAATTTTCTTGCCTGGGAAATCCCGTGGACAGAGGAGCCTAGCGCTCTACAGTCTATGGGGTCACAAGAAGTTAGACATGACTTAGTGACTAAACAAAAACAACATCTATACATTAAACTTTTGAGTTTTTTTTTTCTTAAAACATTAGTTTCCAATATCAGGATGATCTTTTAATCCTCTAGAGCTCATTTGAATATGTTCTAATGGAAGATTTAATTCCCTAATCAGAATATCACAACAGTAGATTAGACATTCTGTAAGTCCACCGACAGTAGAATGGCAGAAATATTTCTGGCAGAGAAGGCAAGTCAATGTACAGAGTAAGTTCCATTTCAGTAAGAACAAAACACTGTTCCTTCCATGATGCAAACAGTTCAGTGTAATCAACCTAGTAGCTAACTGACCACCTTGGAGAAAATGTAATTTCAGGAACTCAGTGTTTTTCTCAGAAGCTGGCAGGCTGGGCACTCAGCAGCAGATACAGCCCAAGTGTCCTTGGTGCCACCATGGCTAATTTATTCATGAGTCCATTTGGGGATGACAGGGTGACTGTGAAAAGTGGTATCCATAAGATGGGCCACTCTGTCCACTTGATTATTAAAATCCTCCTCTCCTGAGGTCAGTCTTTGGTGAACATTCACACGGGATACAAATATAGTCACTTATTTCCCCATTCAGAGAAATATTAGGTTGGTGCAAAAGTAACTGTGGCTTTGCATTGTTGAATTTTGCCACTTGATATTGCAATACATTCTTAAATAAATGTGGTTATGTTATACATAATTTTAATGCATATGTCTTGCTTTGTTTTTATACTAGTGACATAACTTGCTGTTCATTTTATTTTAGACTACCAGAATTATTTTAGACAAAAAAATAATTTCGAGTGACTTTTTTATTAAAGTTCAAAATGGGTCATAAAGAAGCAGAGGCAGTTCACAACATCAAAAATACATTTGGCCCAGGAAATGCTAATGAATGTATGGTGCAGTGGTGGATCAAGGAGTTTTACAAATGAAGTGAGAGGCTTGAAGATGAGGAGCTCAGTGGTTAGCCATTGAAGTTGACAATGACCAATTTAGAAGATCATGAGAAGTTGCCAAAAACAAAAAAAAAAAGAACTCAGCATTGACTATTTTATGGTTATTCTTCATTTGAAGCAAATTGTAAATGTGAAAAACCTTGATTAGAGGGTACCTCATCATGACCACAAATCAAAAAGTTGTTTTGAAGTATTCTCTTTTCTTACCCTATTCAACAACAATGAACCATTTCTTGATCAGACTGTGACATGAGACAAAAAGTGCAGTTTATACAACTGGAGATGACCAGCTCAGTGTTTAGACCAATAAGAAGCTCCAAAGCTCTTTGCAAAGACCCAAACTTGCACCAAAAAATAGGTCATGGTCACTCTTTTGTGGTTTGCTGTTGGTCTGATCCACTACAGCTTTTTGAATCCCAGAGAAACCATTACATCTGAGAAGTATGCTCAGCAAATCGATGAGATGCACTCAAAACTGCAGTGTCTGCAGCCAGCACTGGTCAACAGAAAGGGCCCAAATCTTCTCCATGACAACACCTGACCATGTGTCACACAACCAATGCTTCAAAAGTTGAACGAATTGGGCTATGAAGTTTTGCTTATCCACCATATTCACCTGACCTCTCACCAACAGACGACCACATCTTCAAGCATCTTAACTCTGTTTTTCAGGGAAAGCACTTCCATAACCAGGAGGAGGCAGAAAATGCTTTCCAAGAGTTCACTGGATTCCAAACAAACTTATTTCTTGCTGATAAAAATGTGTTGATTGTAATGTTCTTATTTTGATTAATAAAGATGGTTTGAGCCTGGTTATAATGATTTAAAATTCACAGTCCAAAACCACAATTACATTTGCACCAACCTAATATATTCAAATATCTCTTTCTTAAATTTCATTGTCACTAATTTTCATGCCTCTTCCACTTCACTGATCATCTAGCCAAATCATTGGCTATAGTCCAGAAATCACTATGTAATCACACACGTGGCCATTTTACATCCAAGCAAGTGATCACTTTTGTATGTTGTTGTGACATATGAAAGAAAGTCCTAACTCTTAGGTCATACCTTCTGTCTTCACAACAAATTCCCTTCCTTGCTCAGCTTAATTTTATGACTCTTAAAACCAACTGACATACTTATGATTTAAATTCCCAATCTGATAATTGTTCTGTCTTTATTAGAATCTAAATATTATACTGCAAAGAATTCCTGTTTTGTTTTGTTCTCTATTATGCTATCAATATTTAAAGTTTGGTATGTAGTAAGACTTTTTTAAAAAAAGTATTTAATCAATGAACCTCAAAGCTTTAATATCTATCACTGTGTTCTAAAAGTCTCGGTGCTTTCAGTTTTACCTCTTCAAGAGCAAGATCTGATAGCTTTTCAAGACAACTTTTTGAGGTAGATGCTCATCTAATAAATTGATTGCAATCCCATTGAATCAAGTGCTTACTCTGATTCAATCAACTCATGCCCATAGTTAAAGCAGTAGTTTACATAGTACCTAGAATACTTCTATCTTCTGCACAGTTAAGTAGACACTTCTCTAAAAGATTCTGTCACCAGGTAAAAAGATATTAAAAATATTAGTTAGCTCTTAACTATGCCTGTTCCATCCTATTCTGTGTGTAAAGAGTCCCATTTCATTAGAAAATAAAAAGATGGGTAGAGGAAGCATCATGGGAAGGAATGGTGACAAACACACTCAGACGCACATATTCTTTTTAAATCCAAAATAAGAATTCTTGAAATTCCCTTAAAAATATTGAAACTCTAGTGATTAATTTAATAATAAACATCTCCCCAAAATAATTAATGTTATGTCATTAGATAGTTTATGGCAAAACAATGTTTGTCTTGATATTCTTTTGAAAAGAATGAGATTATCTCTCCTAGGTATCTTGTAGGAATTTTTGAAAATGAATTCCTAACATTCTTTAAAAACATTAGATTATATTTTATAAGTCACCTATGAATGTATAACACAAAATTTGGAACACAAACTTTTGATACTGCTTTCAAGTAAGAGTTAATGACTGCAGTTATAATTATAAATGAATAGCAAAATTAAAATATGTTTTACTTACATATCTGTGCACTTAGGATGAATAGCATAAGTTTCAAATAAGTTAACATTTAAAAATAATAAAACATCAGTTATATTCCCTATTCAAAATATTTCAATATTACTTTAAAATATGTGATTGACAGTATGAATACAAGGTATTTATTGAATACCTACTATGTATTAGATAATGTTTGATACACTAAGGAAATATCAGGATGAAGACAGACAAAAATCTTTACCCTAAATGACAGTATTATTTTTGGAGTGGGAGTGCTGAATGCATGTGTGCATGCTACGTTACTTTAGTCATGTCTGACTCTTTGTGACCCTGTGGACTGTATCTGCCAGGTTCCTCTGTCCATGGGATACTCCAAGCAAGAAGACTGGAGTGGGTCTCTGTGCCCTCCTCCCAGTGATCTCCCCAACTCTAGGGATCAAACCAGCACCTGTTATGTCTACCTGCATTGGTAGGCTGGGTCTTTACCACTAGAGCCATCTGGGAAGCCCCAAGAGTGATGAACAGATGATATAAATAGATGAATAGATAAACGTCTTCAGAGAGCATTAGGGATATTGGAAAAATTAATGTAGGGAGATGTGGTAAAAAAAAAAAATGATATCTACTATGCTTTTTATATGTGTCCTGTGCATAGTCGCTCAGTCCTATCTGATTCTTTGCAACCCCATGGACTGTAGCCCACCAGGCTCCTTTGTTCATGGGGATTCTCAAAAGCAAGAGTAGTGGAGTGGGTTGCCATGGCCTCCTCCAGGGGATCTTCTCAACGCAGGCTTCCAACACAGGTCTCCAGAACTGCAGGTGGATTTTTTACCACCCGAACCACTAGGGAAGCCCATTTTTTATATATAACATAGTCCATAAAAGTCTTTATGAGAAAATAATGTTAAACAGAATTTGGAAAGAAGTGGGAGGGCAAAGGATGAAGGATATCTGATGGAGGTGTCATCTGGGCAGAGCAAACATGGGTTCAACCAAGACTCAAGCAGGCACTGTATGTTTTTAGGGAAAGGACAGAAAGAATGAGATCTCAATTTTGATATTAAGAATAAGAATACAGTTATTGACTGTGTTCTGAGTATGCTACCCTGAGGTAGCATAATTATGAATAAATTACTAAATTCTTTGTTATGGGGAGTTTGATACTTAAAGGTTTGTTAATATGGTGGCAGGTGAAAACAGTAATTGAATCTCTTTTTTGTCTAAAAATTCAGAAGACCATTCATTTAAAATATGTTTGAGTGAGCATGTAATAAAGTGTTGTTTTGAGGATCATAAGTAATATCAAATTAATAATACCCATTTATTGTTATTATAGGATCTAAAACATCATTATAAAGATGAAATGTATGCAGATGGTCGTATAGCCACACAGAAAACCATATAGATGCTGAATAGTAGCTATATATAACAACTGTATTGAATATAAAGAGAACAAACATATAAAGCAAAGATAGTCAAGGAACAGTGTATCAGGAAAAGTGACAATGTCCAATATTATTAGAAGAATGTAGGCTCTCTAAGAATTTTCTTGAAACAATAAATTTCAAAAGAGGAGGAAAGAAGATCTTTCACTTACTAAATCAATTTGTGTAGTTCTAGAAATCATCTTAAAAGTGAGAGAAAGTTTATGAATTGTTATAGAAATTTCCAAAAACTGTCTTTCAAAAACAGTTTTAGAAACTGATGAAACTACACGAAACTTTAAAAACCATATAAAGTTAATCCCTACTTCTGGTTATATGAACAAACAGAAAAACAAGATTCATTGCAAAATATTTGCCTATATAAATTGGTCCTTTCTTTATCATGTAACCTTATAAACACATATCTGAACGTGGAACATGTGAATTCACGGGTAGCCCTCTATGTCAAAATGTTCACATCTTTCAGCTCCTTGATGCTAAGGACCAAATGTTAGTTACCTTTTTAACCACAGTCTCACAGTAAAGTCTGCACAAATTGACATTTAAGATGCTTATTGAACAAATGAATACAGTGAAGCTTAAAACTAATTTTGATTTCATAGGAATCCTGACTTTCGCTCCTCTAATTGTGTGAAGTGATATTTTTTCTCCGAGGTTGGATGGTTTTTCAAATGAAAACTTGTATCCACCTCACACCTGTCAGCACTTTTTAATATTGTGTGAAATAAAGTAGAATGACAAAGGCTGGAATGTGATATTTACACCTTGTATAAAAGAAAGGGAAGGCTGGGCATTTGATAAGGTCTCTTTTTGAGGGACTTCTAATGATAATTTAAAAATATACCACTTGTCTGCTTTTACCATTTCAAGAAATGTAAGTATAATATTCTATATATACTTATAAATATTTAGGTTCAAAATTATTTTTAGCATAGCTAAATTTAGACTACAGTAAAATCAAATATTTGTAGAATAACTAGCAAATTCTAAGTTAGTCACTGTAGACAAAAATAAGACAAAATTTCAGTATTTAATAAACCAGTTTTTAAAAGTTACTTGGGGGGGCACAATATATATATATATCTATAAAACTTAGGTTAGAATATAACAAAATGTTTGAACTAATAATAAAATTATAAAGAGATAGAGAATTTAAACATATATTGCATGTTTTATTTTTTTTATTCTTAAATTTTCAAACATACTGTTTATTTTTATGCTTTTGGTTCTTTTACTTTTATGTCTCATTGAGTGTTTTACATCAACAGTGAAAGATTATCTTTAGGTGTTCTCTCCTTAAGACTAAAATTCTAACATTCTGTTACTCATTTTCATCCCCAATCCATTTCAACACACCTGTCTATGGTGTTCTTTAGTCCTCTCATTTTCACCTCTTTGCCCTTTGCCTCTAAATTCTATGAGTACTTCTCAAATCTGTCCTTCATGTTCTATAATTTTAAAAAAAAATCCATCTTTTTCCTTTTACAGTTTGATTCTCAGTGACACAGCTTCTCTGGCTCCTATTTCTGGTTATGACTATACAAGCAGACATACTAGATCTCACTTCTTTACAGTTTAGGTGAGACATCCCCCGTTTCCTGCCCACCAAAGTGGTTTATAATGTCTCCTTCCATAAATTCATTCATTCTAGTAATTACTTGCTTCATGTTTGGTTTGTTTCCCGAGACTGACAGATCTACAAGTGTAGGGTCTTTGTCTATTGCATGTTTTAGATTGAAGTAAATGGAAAAAGATTTAAGAAAAAGAGATGAACTTTTGACTTGAAAGTACAATAGTTTTGAAGGGGAAAAACATGAATATATTCATATAGATAAGAAAAATCTTCCAGTAGTAAACTCTAGTATGGGAAAATATATCTATCAAGTCATATAATAAACCTATATTATATTTGAAAATATTTTCAAACTGTGTTATGTTGTCTTCCTCAAAATTCTCCCTCTTATGTTACATTGACTTGGACCAAAGTATTTACAACAGTATTAGTTTCTGGATATGTACTAGAGAGGAGCAGGCTAGAGAAGTCATTCATTCAGAAACTATTAATTTGCTTTTCCAGACAGTAGAACATACCAAAGAACAAAAAATATCTCTCAGCCCTCTTAAAGTTTACATGCTGACAATGAATGAGAAAAGATTTTCTTTAAACATTAATATAGTAAATATTTTCAGCTTTTTGAGTCTTATACTGCTGCTTTAAATACTCAATCTGCCATTGTATCACAAAAGGAGCCCTAGCTAATAGATAATTAAATGTGTACAGCTGGGTGGATGCGTGCTAAGTCACTTTAGTCATGTCTGACTCTTTGCAACCTTCTGGACTGTAGCCTACCAGGTTCCTCTGTCCATAGGATTCTCCAGGCAAAAATACTGGAGTGGATTGCCATTTCCTCCTGCAGGAGATTTTCCCAACCCAGGGATCCAACCCACATCTCTTACCTCTCCTACATTGGCAGGCAGATTCTTTACCAGCAGCATCACTTGGAAAGCCTATGTGTATGGTTATGTTCCAATGAAATTTTCTTTATAAAAACAGACCTTGGGCTGGACTTGACCTATGGGGATACAGTTTGCTGACATCATGGCTCAGACGGTAAAGCGTCTGCTTGCAATGCAGGAGACCTGGGTTCGATTCCTGGGTCGGGAAGATCCCCTGGAGAAGGAAATGGAAATCCACTCCAACACTCTTGCCTGGAAAATCCCATGGATGGAGGAGCCTGATAGGGTACAGTCCACGGAGTCGCAAAGAGTCAGATGCGACTGAGCAACTTCCCTTTCACTTTCACTTTGCTGACCTCAGTTCTAGCAATATATTTTATAATATTATAATATGCTGGAGAAGGAAATGGCAACCCACTCCAGTGTTCTTGCCTGGAGAATCCCAGGGACGGGGAAGCCTAGTGGGCTGCCATCTATGGGGTCGCACAGAGTCGGACACGACTGAAGCGACTTAGCAGCAGCAGCAGCAGGAGGTGACAAGTCATAGGAAAAAACAGAATGGACAGTTAGGAGAATGGAGGTATGAAAGTAGATTAAAATAGTAAATATAATGGTCAAGGTGGGCTTCATTAGGAAAGTACTGTATGTGCAAAGAATTGAGGGAAGTGATTGAAGAAACCATGCATTCACTGGCAGAATTGTTCCAGGTGGATGGAAACCTCAGTGCACCGGGGTATTGCCTGTCTTGTTTTGGGATGAGCAAGGAGGCCAGAGTTACCATAGTGAAGTGACAGAAAGGTAAAACAGAAGATGCGATCAAAGAATTTTCTGTGTGCAAGACTACATCTTCATATGCCAGTGCACTGTTGCTTGTTTTTATGCTAAGATAAATTAATAATAAAAAATAAAATTGTGCTTATTCATAATTTTATATCATAATTTTATTTTCCTCAATTGCTAAGGTAAATAAATTAGATAACGGTAGTATATAGTATGGTGGTGGTTTAGCTGTTCAGTCATGTCAAACTCTTGCAACCCCATGGACTGTATGCAGCCTGCCAGGCTCCTCTGACCACAGGATTCTCCAGGCAAGAATACTGGAATGGGTTGCCATTTCCTTCTCCAGGTAAATAGTAACCTGTTCCAGTATTCTTGCCTGGAGAAGTGACCCTCCTTGTGAAGAAGTCCTGGCTACTCTAAAGGAGAATAATTGACACGTGGTCTCCCCATGTTCCCAGGTGATAGGAAACCAACTACCAGTATGTGAGCAAGGCCCTCTTGGGCAATCCAGCACTCAGTCTGCTGTAGCACAAGAGTGGAACATCAAGATTACAAATTTTATTTCAAGTAATTACAAAAATACCTTCCTATCTTTATGGTGGACCTTATAATTATTGTGTTGGGAATCTAAACTAGCACTTTTTTCCCTGTCATGTAAAACACTTGATTAGGATAGTCTCTTTCACGGAGTTTAATATCTGTGGAAAGTGAGTGAAGTGAAGTCGCTCAGTCGTGTCTGACTCTTTCCAACCCCATGGACTATCAGGCTATCAGGCTCCTATCAGGCTCCTCCATTCATGGGATTTTCTGGGCAAGAGTGCTGGAGTGGATTGCCATTTCCTTCTCCAGGGGATCTTCCCAACCCAGGAATCGAACTCTGGTCTCCCGCATTGCAGGCAGACTCTTTGCTGTCTGAGGCACCAGGGAAGCCCTGCAGAATATCTGTGGAAAATAGGGACAGATTAAGATGATAAGTGTAGCACTTTTTGTTTATATTGTCAATTATTGTTTTAGCTAAAAATTTCATTTGGGTTTTTCCGTGTTCGTGTGTGTGTGTGTGTGTTTGGTCACTAAGTCATGTCTGACCCTTTGTGACCCTGTGGACAATATCCCACTTGGCTCCTCTATCTATGGGATTTTCCCAGCAAGAATGCTGGAGTGGATTGCTATTTCCTCTTCCCAGAGGATCTTCTCAGGGATCAAACCCACATCTCTTACTTCTCCTGCACTGCTGGCGAATTCTTTGGCACTGAGCCACCAGGGAAGCCTGGGTTTTTCCATTAGCTGGTTCAGAAAAAAAAACAAATGAACCTTTTGGCCAACCCATCCAAAATTTCATGTGAAGAAGTTCAACGTTATGTTTCTTCAAAAGAAATAATTTTAAAACACACTATTCTAATTTTTTATTTAGAAAAGATACTGTGAATGCTATATATGGAAATTTTTTACTGTTTTCAGTAAATACCAATATCAGCATAAATGTGCTATGTTCTGATTATGAAGATTTTTATATATAATTTAATAGTAATTAATACCTTAGGACTGTTACTCTTTATCACTTAATATCAGTGCTATTTCCTATGTTTTCCAGAAGGAAAACACTGTCATAATAGAGGTAAATGCTTGTTTAGGGAAATTTTAATGTGAAATGCTGCAAACTATTTACAATTTGAAACCACAATCAAGCAACAAACAAAAGGATATATTTAAAAAAAAACTTCATTCACCCAATTCAACTTGAGCATTTTACTGTTACCAGAACAGAAATTCCATAACAGCCAGGTCCAGGATCTCTTTTTGTATTACTCACTGATATATTTCAGGCAGCGACACTTAGGCCTGTTCTACAGAAAATGATGTAGCAGGTGTTTTCGGTCACATCCCTTTGGACAGTTTCTGATTTTATCTCAACTGTATAAAGATATTGTTTCACTTTGGCTATAAGTATCAACCTCAAGCATATCAGTTTTTACACAGTGTGGCGCAGTACCCAAAGCCGAATCTCTAGACCATGCTGAAACTGCTGGCCCAGAAGTGCAGGACAACTCTCTAATGTTAGCAAGTGAAAACTGTTTGGATAATTCTCCAACCTTGCATCTTTCAACTGGATGCTTCTGGAAAGCATTCAGTGTGCTTTTCAACAAAACACACTATCAGTAAAGCATATGACACCACCTTCCCACACTTCACCAAGTCTTAGTGTTAGGTGCTTTATATTTGGGGGCAGGTATGGATGTGAGAGTTGGACTATAAAGAAAGCTGAGTGCCAAAGAATTGATGCTTTTGAACTGTGGTGTTGGGGAAGACTCTTAAGAGTCCCTGGCACTGCAAGGAGATCCAGCCAGTCTATACTAAAGGAGATCAGTCCTGGGTATTCATTGGAAGGACTGATGCAGAAGCTGAAACTTCAAAACTTTGGCCACCTGATGTGAAGAGCTGACTTATTTGAAAAGACCCTGATGCTGGGAAAGATTGAGGGCAGGAGGAGAAGGGGACGACAGAGGATGAGATGGTTGGGTGGCATCACCGACTCAATGGACATGAGTTTGGGTAGACTCCAGGAGCTGGTGATGGACAAGGAGGCCTGGCCTGCTGTCATTCATGGGGTCACAAAGAGTTGGACATGACTGGGTGACTGAACTGAACTGAACTGAACTGAACCTGAACTTAGTAAACATTTTGTCTTATTTTGAAAATGCATTTAAATTACATAGGAAACTCTTCATTTCTGGAATGCATTCCCCTAGTCAAACTGGCCATCTTCAAATTCACATAAAGAGAGAATCTCATAAAACATATACTCTAATAACTGCAGTAAAAGTTTGGGATAAGTGCTTCTCTTTATACTTTTAAAGGAGAAACAAGTTTAAAAGAATAATGGCATGGGAATTTTCAGTTTTCCTTTTTCCAGTTATTTGGAAAATACTATATAGGTCAGCTATTCAGCAATTGAATATATGCCAACAATATAGCATCTATTGGTCAAATGAAATTATAATTGCTACCTCTCTCTTTACATTTTAATGAGTGTGCTAATTATTTTTTAAGCAAATGTTAATTGAACGCTTTTCTTTTTTTTCTAGACACTGGGATTGATAGATATCACCTAATACTCAAGAATTTATGACAATGTGAGACTGGGACACATTTTTTTTAATCAAAATATAATAAATGAATAAATAATTTATTTACAATATATAAATACATATTCACATTTTATGAATATTTATCCAAATAAAGCTGTCAGTTTTATAAGTATAAATGTATAGAATTATTTTATTAGTGGTTTATTTAGAAAAATAAGTGGATAAAAATTGCAACTTATTATGTAGTAGAGATATAATACATGTACACGTAATTAAAATTTAGCTCAATACGGGGAAAACTCACTGGGAAGGAAACAAACATATTTAGACATAGATTATGGACTGAAAAAATCAAAAGAATTTTCATTGACACAAGGTGAGTAGTCAGTGAAACCCAAATGAAGAGACTTTATTGAGACTGAGCTTATACTTCAGTGTTATATTTCAAGATAATGTATCCTCAGTTGGGACTACAGATTAATTCTCCATAATGAGTATCAACAGATTAATCCTTCCAGAATCAGTGTACAGATCAAATTTATTTATTGCTAAAATTAAGTTTTTTACATTTGTACATTATCATACTGTTAAGAATATGAAATAATGTGTTTGTTTAAAAGTGCATCAATTGATTTGTCAAGGATTGGTATTCTCTTTGGATTAAAAAAAAGAGGAAACAATATGGTAAGCCTAAAACTGCTTTCAAATCTTACTAGGATCGGCATATATTTGAATTAGTAACCGTAACTATCATATTCTGCTGTGATCTCTTGTTTAGCTGGTCAGCCACATAAAATTATTTTTAGGTACTTACCTAGCATTCTCACATATAAATTTCTTCAGCACATCAACATAAAAATAATTAATCTCTGCAGTAAATTGTGTGTGTGTGAAAAATTATATTTACTATTTGTGGAATGTTGAGTACCTTACATTCTGCTATTTTCTGGGGATACAAACTTGAATGAGGTACAGTTGCTTGGCTCAATATTTTTTCAGTCTAGTAGGGTAGTGCAGACAAGGTAATAGGAAATTTTGGTGGTTGAAATGTTACGATCTGTCCAAATACCAAATACTGTGGGACTATATAAGAGAGACATTGACCCTCATTTCAGCGTATCTGCAGGACAATTGTTGAAACCTAGGTGATTTGTGGATATGGACAGGGTGAAAGAGAAGAAAATGATAGTTAAGGATAATCGAACATATTTTATGAAAGTTGGAGGCAGGATTATGGAATATTTGGTGAGTTAGTAATTTAAAACAGTTAAAGCCAAGAATTTGAAGTGGTGAGTGGTGAGACAGGAGGCTAAAAAATCAATGAAATCAATTATAGATAGATTTATGACTATTCAAAATGTTCTTATTCTGTCCTGAAAGCAAAGAGAAAACACCAAAAGATTTAAATATTCACTGAGTGTATTTTAGTAGCAAGTATTTAGCATTTAGTCTATACTTTCATCCAGGGGATAATTTTATCATTTCTGAGAAGTGATATTCTGGTCTTGCCTTGAATAATTCCAAGCATTGTGCATGTGTGCTCAGTTGTGTCTGACTCTTTGCAGCCCCATCGACTGTATGTAGCCCACCAGGCTCCTTGTCCATGGGCTTTTCCAGGCAAAATTACTGCAGTGGATTGCCATTTCCTTATCCAAGGGGTCTTCCCAACCTAGGGAAGAAACCCAGAGATCGAACCCATGTCTTCTGCATTGTCAAGCAGATTCTTTACCATTGTCCACCCGGGAAATCCTACAGGCAATCACAATAATACAATGCAGCCCAACTGACTTGTGCAAAATTATTATACACCGTAAGCAGCAATTAGAAAGGTTTATACTGATTTATACTTGGAAATAGTTCATACAGTAATGTATTTGAAATACAAAGGAAATTTTACCGATGATTGCAATTGATATGTAAATATGATCTTTCTCAAATCTCTTTTTTTACTGTATTTTAAGTTTATAATGCCTGGAAATATTCAAAAAAGCACTAAAGAACTTTATTTTGACATCATAAACTTTTACTAAAGTCATGTTCTATGTCTCGAGTGATAATTCTCTTTCCAGGTCTATGCCAGATGCCATGTTAAAGAAATAAAGCCATGAACAAATACCATGCACCATAATTAGAGTATACATAGTTTTATAGGGAACTTGCCAAAAGATAAATCTTTGCATAATCTAGACTTAGTAATGCATCACAGGTAAATATGTTAAACCAGAATGTTTATAATCTGTGAATTTAAAATTATCTTCTAGAGACAAGCAAAATCAGAAGAAAAAGCACTTTATAAGTCATAGCGTTGAAATGACGTTTTTGTTTTTTTTCTTCAAAATCTAAAAGCAAAAAAGACATAAGACAAACATTTGTTTACTTCTAACGGATATATTAAAATTGCATTATAAGATTACTGGTGACAATATCTTAGGTTTAGAATGTTGCCCAAAGTGCCTACTACAATGCCTTATACAACTGCATTATTATAGATGCTCCATATGTACACACATAATTTGATAAGGAATAAGAAGAAGAAGAATCAATTTAAAAATTAAGGAAGAAGAGGAGAAACAATTTAAGATGTTTGGTGCATATAAATTGCTTTATGAATTAACAATGCATATGGAAAAGTATTTGCTCTTCCAGGAAAACTCATTGAAGTCTAAGAAAGTAAAGATAATTGTGGAAAAGTGTTGCTTTTCTGCATTTAAAGTCAGCGTAGCATAGTGACAAAATCCCTTTTCTCTTTCTTCTTTTTCCTCTTTAGGTATTGGATTAGCAACTTTAAAATATAGAATATTGTTTTCATGAACCTCTTACTCCTGTGCTGTTAGCACTGCTGAGCAAGTCTCCTTTGAAATCAACAGGAGGGTCAAGTACAAAGAGGCATATGAACGTGTGCTAGGATATAAAAATGTGCTGCATATTCTTTCATTTGATTAAATACTAAAATGTGAGATATTCTAAGTAGAAATTTTGATACAACTATCACATGATTCAACAAATTTTTGATGTATAAATTAGGCAAATTAGAAAGCTTCATTAATTATCTATGCCTTTTAAGTTTTATGTGTGTGTGTACTTACTTTTAATTACTCTACATATATTTGCTGCTGCTGCTCCTAAGTCGCTTCAGTCGTGTCCGACTCTGTGTGACCCCATAGATGGCAGCCCACCAGGCTCCCCCATCCCTGGGATTCTCCAGGCAAGAACACTGGAGTGGGTTGCCATTTCCTTCTCCAATGCATGAAAGTGAAGTCGCTCAGTCATGTCCGACTCTTTTCGACCCCATGGACTGCAGCCTACCAGGCTCCTCCGTCCATGGGATTTTCCAGGCAAAAGTACTAGAGTGGGGTGCAAGCTAAGAGGCATAACTAGCTTGAAAGCTCCCTTCTGGTCTGCAATGGGGCTGAAACTGGGACTTTGTCGAAATTACTTGACCTCTTGGGAGCATTTCCTTAATCAATTGCATGCATGTGAATATAAATATGTTCTATTTCAGAGAAACCAGACATTGGCATTTTTATATATCATCTATAAAGTTTGGGAGACTACTAATGATGAGGCAAGATATTTATTCAGCAATTCTTTGCAACACATTCATCCCTAAAAGTGTGAACTCCAGCCATAAAAAACAATTCAATTCACATTTCACAATAAAGTAAATATATCTAGATCCAGTTTACACTTCTATACCTATAAGCATCTTATCTACAAGGTGGGAAATTTTGTTATTTTTGTTTTCAATTCAATTTTTGTTTTCAATTCAATGATTATCACATGACCTTGAGATGGATAATCCCAAAAGACCTTGGTCTGGGACCCTCCTCCTGGTACTAGTAGCAGAAAGTCAGATTTTATGAATGAAAAGTTTTATAGAGTGGTTTCACTGACCACATTTTTAAAAAATTACTTATTGCCTAAATTTTTATTGTTCTTATTCTATTCAAGAGACAGCATTATAAAATGATTTTTTTTTTAATCTCTAAAGAAAACTTTTATACCTTGTAAGTTTCTAGAATAGTTTAAGTGTGATTCTGGTTAACTTTGTCCCCATCTCTCCAAATTGTAGGTTCAATCTCTGGGCCAGTAAGATCTTCTGTAGAAGGAAATGACAACCCACTCCAGTATTCTAACCTGGGAAATCCCATGGACAGAGGAGCCTGGCAAAGTGCAGTCCATGGGGTCACAAAGAGTCAGACACTACTTAATGATAGACTTTAACTTTTTCTAAATTATAGCTGCTTATAAACAAACAAGAGAAGGCAATGGCACCCCACTCCAGTACTCTTGCCTGGAAAACCCCATGGATGGAGGAGCCTGGTAGGCTGCAGTCCATGGGGTCGCAAGGAGTTGGACATGACTGAGCGACTTTCCTTTTACTTTTCACTTTCATGCATTGGAGAAGGAAATGGCAACCCACTCCAGTGTTCTTGCCTGGAGAATCCCAGGGATGGGGGAGCCTGGTGGGCTGCCGTCTATGGGGTCACACAGAGTCGGACACGACTGAAGTGACTTAGCAGTAGCATAAACAAATGAAACAAAAGTGGGGTCTACTGAAATAAATGGATAAATTGTATGAGTTTCTTTAAAGTTTATAAAAGCATAAGATAGTGTTTCATTCCATATTATCAATATACAACATTACTGAGAGTTTCTTTTTTACTGAAGTTGATTTACAATAATGTGTTAGTTTCAGGTGTACAATGAAGTGGACAGAGGAGCTTAGTGGGCCATAGTGCAAGGAGTTTGCAAAGGCTTGGACATGCTTGAGCATGCATGCATGCATGCATATCATGTACAGTAAAGTGCAGAGTAAAGTGAATTATACATTTTTTCAGATTATTTTCCAGTATAGATTATTAGAAGATGCTGAATATAGTTCTCTGTGCTATACAGTGAATCATTGTGGCTTATTGCTGTATATACAGTAGTTTGTATCTGTGAATCCCATACTTCTAATTTATATCTCCAGCCCCCAGCACTTTCCCATTTGGCAATTATAAGCTTGTTGTCTACATCTGTGAGTCTGTTTTGTATAGATTCATTTGCATTAATTTTTAGATTCTACATATATGTGATACAGTATGAATTTGTCTTTCTCTGACTGACATTATTTAGTATGATATTCTATGGGTTCATCCATGCTCCTGCAATATGTAATTCTCTTAAATGAAATGGCACAATTTCATTCTTTTCTATGGTTGACTATTCCATTCTGTATATGATTTCTTAAGCCAATCATCTGTTGATAGGCACTTGGGTAGTTTCCATGTCTTGGCTATAGTAAGCAGTGCTGCAATAAATATTGAGGTTCACATATCTTTAAAATTAGAGTTTTCTTCTTTTCTAGACATTCAGGTGGATCTAATGGTAAAGAACCTGCCTGTCAATGCAAAACACATAAGAGACACGGCTTTGATCCCTGGGTCAGAAGATCCCCTTAGGAGGGGATGGCAACCCACTCCAGTATTCTTGCCTAGAGAATCCCATGGGCAGAGGAACCTGCAGGGCTACAATTCATGGAGCCACAGAATCAGGCAAGACTAGAGCAACTTAGCATGCACACATCCATCTCTTGCCATATAAATTTTGTGCTATTTAATATAGTTGTTCCAACATGTTTCATCTAGTACACTATATGTTTAAGTTGATACAAATAACCAAGTTACTTTTCTACATGAAATTTCTGTGCTACTTTTATGCATTAAGTTACAGTTTGACCAGTAATTTCTTGAGGATATAAAAGCTATGAGCACACAGAACCTTAAAAATGCAACTGGTTATTTCACTTATTGAATAATTGTATAGTGAAGTTTTGCTTTTATTTCATTTATTTTTATAATTGTTGTAATCTCATCACTAAAGATCAGAATTTGTATCTAAATATGGTGATTATTCACTGAAATTCATACAAAAACAGAAAAACAAAAATAATTCCCTTCCATATCTTCCAAAGAAACTACCAAATTTCATATAGGACACTGTACTTTAACATTTATGTAATCTTCATTAAGAAATATTTTAAGTGAAAATAGAGACTCCATTTTCTTTTTTTCATTTATCTTATAATTCATCTCATAGGGAAAAAAAGGGGGAATGGAAGATAAAATATTTTAGCATATTCTAAAATGTTTTTTAGCTTAATATGT
Source organism: Bison bison bison (assembly GCF_000754665.1). NCBI lineage: Eukaryota > Metazoa > Chordata > Mammalia > Artiodactyla > Bovidae > Bison > Bison bison. Next base: position 6,606,116 of record NW_011494708.1, on the reverse strand, counting down.
TGAATTTTAGAGTAAAAATAAGATACTAGTCTACAGATTTCACAAATAACAGATTTGTGGGAAAGAAAAATAGATTAAAATCTTTAAACCTTTGGCAGGTCACACAAATCCTAGTTAAAACTGATAGAGTCAGAGAGAATGGATGTATATTATATGCAAACTTACATGACAAAAGGAAACTCAACCATAAAACCCATAGCAGGGATTGCCAGCACCCATCAATAATAGTTCTGAGAGCTAATCTTGGTGCTTAGCTGGAAAGTACTGCATCTCTAACTTTTTAGATGTAGCTATGTGACTCAATTTTTGTCAATTGTCAATAGAATGTATGAGTGAACTTAATGGGCATTATTTTCAGAACCACCTCCCACACACTTTCCTTCCATTCTTGGCTCTCTTTCTCTATTGGCTGACTAAATACAGAGGACACTAAATACACTTAGAGGGGTGGAGATACAAAATGGAAAAAAAAAAAAAAATTTGCCCATATATAAAGCAGAGGCTGGCCCCCTGAATACTTCTTCTTTCTACTTACATTAGATGGTATATTAAATTAAAAGTACATCTTCATGGCAATAAGCCAGTGAAATACCAGAATATTTGTTACTGCAAATAACTCTGTTAAAAGTTACCACCAATCTCTGACAAAAATGCTCTTAGATTTTGGCCTGGTAGAATATACATGTGGATAATATAAATTCATGAAAATGAGCCTAAAGTCCCAAATTCTAACCTCTTATCACTCCAAATAGGCTCCTTTAATCCATCTTCCACAGATGGTCTACAGAGAGATTCAACAAGATGGGTATCAGCATAATCATGACCATACAAACTCTTTTCCACCATTCCTTTTTAAATAAGAAATAAAGGCAATGGAAGACAAATATGAAGAAAAGTATGCTCAAATGACTCTTTGCTCAGAGGTACTAAGCAGAGAATATCCCATGTAATCACACAGGCAAGTCAAAAGATAAATCTTTTTAAATTTGGATTTTTAAATTTGGGTTTCAACAGTACAGATGCCTTGAACAATTATGCCTTATCTTTATAAAGATGTTTGAGGTTTGAGATATTGTTCCCTATAAGGATGTATTTGGTCTCTATAAGGTTTTTTGAATAAGCTGAGCAGGAAGTGTTTGCTATCATAGAAGGCTGCCTTGGCTCATAAAACCTTTTTAGACATCTGGGTTTAGTAGGTTCAAATCATTGAATGATAGCTATAGTACAAGCTGGGTCTATAGCTGGCAACAACATTGCAGATTTGCCAGACTTGAAAGGAGAAGTATTAACATCTAGAAGAAATCATTCCATAAAATATAAAATCCCTGAGGAACTAGAAGATGTTTACCTTAAGCTTTCAAAGAAAGAAAGGGCAGTGAATTCAAGAGAATTAACTCAGGTTTAACTCAACCTAAATTAACTCAAACTTTAAAACTAGGAGACCTTTCGAAAAAGAGTTTGGTATCAGATTCTGTACCCACTGGCAGAAATTAAGTTTTTAAAGATATCATCACTAAATTCTAATTTTAAAAATGAAATATAATGAGTTTTCAAAATAGAAACATTTATTTGATATCGCCTGATGTAAATGTGTCAGAAACTAAGTGTATATTTTCACAAGGTTTATATTTTAAAATGCCATCTTTTTATGATCAGAGCTTATAAAACACATGTACCCTAAATTCAGAAAATCAAATTGAATTAGAAGAGCCAAGATACAAAGAACTAAATGTTGCAAGTAAAACTGGTGTTCAAGAAATAAATATATTTAACATTCTGTTTGTGAAATAATAATTTTGCTAATGTTATCTAACCAGATAAAATTAAAGCTAAAATTTGAATTCAAGAAATAATGTATGGTAGCATGGCACAACTGGATATTTTTCAGTATTTGGTATCCCATAAAATATATGATTCAACAAAAAGATGTAAAGATCTGAAAAGAAGATAAAAGAAGAAAGATATATGAGGGTAATTTTGAATAGGAAAAATGTCATAGTTCCAAGAGAATCACTCTTTATTCAATTCTAAAAACTGACCACGACCATGATCATTTATCATGTAAACTTTAATATCATTCACTGTATTTATGCTACATAATTATATTTTCTACCAAGGGGAGAAATTGGTTAAATGTATTGTTGCAAAGATATTCAATAGTATTACTCTTTTAAAATGAGGCTTTTAGTGTTCCATAAGCACCAATGATAAAAAATATTACACATTTTCTATGCCACATTATTTTGGAAATGGCAATGGCAACCTGCTCCAGTATTTTTGCCTGGAAAATTCCATGGACAGAAGTGCCTGGTGAGCTAAGCCCATGGAGTTGCAAAGAGTTGGATAGAATTCAGTGACTGAGAACATGCCACATTATTTATCAAATGAAGAAATTATAATAAGCTATTTTTTAAATGTCTTGCTACTTTGTAATTTTATTTTTGCAAGATTTATAGTGAAAAAATTATTGGAAAAAAGTTGCATTCCATTATGGTAATATGACTTGGCAGTGATTGGTTTATCCAATCTGATTATAATAAAAGTGTGAAAAATCTATGCATTGGGCCCAAATGAAGAAAGTCTACTAATACACACACACATATATATATTGCTTGCTTATTACCTGTAAGCTAGCTACATTTTTCTTTTTAAAGGTCAATCAATGACAGCATGAACTTTTTCTTTTCCAATACTGAAAAGCAGCAATAAATTGCTTTTACTATCCATAGTGGAACTGTATACTCTTGGATAAGTTTTAATTCCAAAAATCACAGCAAGTGACCTTCTTTATAATATCACTATTGTTTGTCTAGTTTCAACGATAGTCTTGTGACAATATCCTCAAGTTTTCACAATTCTGGTATTTCTTGTCAAGTTGTCAGTCACAACATGAATTTACATTAAAGCAGATTTTTCTTCAAGAACTTTGAGTTAAAAGTTCAAATACAATCTAATATGACAGAACTCTATAAAATGCAAGATGTGTCACACAGATTTTTTTTTTAATTTAGATAGGTAAACACTTGAAGAAATTGAATAGAACAAATACATACTTAATCCATTTGAACTTTTCTAAATAGAGTTTGGAATATTCTATTTCCAACATGCAGACTCATTCTTCTTCTTCCTTGGTCACATCACATAGCCTGTCAAATAGCATGTATGCTGAATGCAATTTGTAAGACTGATACTGTCCAATCAGTATGAACTATCTGCAAACACTCTGCAAAGGAAATTGCCTACTACCTAGGTCAGAGTTGATAAAGAGTTTACGAAGATAATTTAGCTTATTTATGTATTGGCCAATGCATTGTCCTTAAAAGAAAAAGATGTGAGCGAGAATTCCAACTAATCTTGTCTAAGTTAATTTCCCCTAAGGTGAAATTGCTTTAGGATGATTTTGATCAGACCCTTTAAAAATGTAGCCCAATGATTGTTAGATATGACATTTATCAGAATTGCTTACAAAACTTTTGGTTATAAAATGGATACCTGAGCTTCCAAATTGAATTTAATGAATTTAAAACAATAAGGTTGTGGGGTGGGGAGTGACATAAGGGTTTAAAAAAAAAAATCTTCACAGTTTATTCTTTTTTTCATCTAAGGGCTAACATTGCTGATTTAAAAGACAATATAGTCAGTATTACACATAAGCCATTTATTCAACTCTGTAAACAATTTAGTGAAAGTAGCTCAGTCCTCTCTGACTCTTTGCGACCCCGTGGACTATACCCATGGAATTCTCCAGGCCAGAATACTGGAGTGGGTAGCCTTTCCTTTCTCCAGGGGATATTCCCAACCCAGGGATAGAATCCAGATCTCCCACATTGCAGGCAGATTCTTTACCAGCTGAACCATCAGGGAAGCCCAAGAATACTGGAGTGGGCAGCTTATCCTTTCTGCAGTGGATCTTCCTGAACCAGGAAGCCAACTGGAGTGTCCTGCATTACAGGTGGATTTTTTATCAGCTGAGCTATCAGGGAAACAAGTTAAGTTTCTAATAATTCTTTCTTGAGCCAGTAATATAATCATACTTTTCAACTTATTAAGAAATTAGACTCTTTGCTTATCTTCAAATTAAATCAGATCCTAGTTATGAGGAGTTTATAGCCAGAAAAGTAGAGGAAATATCATGGACTTTTGAAACAGATGGACTTGGCATTTAAATTTTGATTCCTGTATATTAATGTTAAGCTATATGAAATCTGAGTGTTATCCAACTTCTCTGAGACTCAGTTGCCTCAAAATAATGTTTATTCAGGGCTTCCCTTGTGGCTCAGTTGGTAAAGAATCCACCTGCAATGCGGGAGATATGGGTTTGATCCCTGGGTTGGGAAGATTCTCTGAAGAAGGGAAAGGCTACCCATTCCAGTACTCTGGTCTGGAGAATTCCATGGATTCACAGAATCTGGACATGACTGAGTGACTTTCACTAAACTAATGTTTACACAGTAGAGCTGCAATAGTAATTAAAGGAGATAATACATATAAATCAATTATCATAATAACTGCAACTAACAGTCATTTGAAGGATGGTAATTTCTGCTAATATATTATTCTTTCTCTGTCCTAGAAAGTAAAGCTAACCAAGCATTCTAGGCTTAATATAAAATATATAATCACATACATTGTTTAATTTTTTCCCTTCCAAATATCCATTTAACTTGCTACCTCACTTTTTACTGGAATTTATTAAAATAATAGCCTTTTAGTAAGAACTTCCTTAGTCATCCTATCTGAAATTATACCTCATTCCCTCCCTCTCCTTTTCTCTAAACTATTTTACTCCATGTTTTTACCATTGCCTAACATTCTAAATGGGCTCCCCAATTGGCTCTAGTGGTAAAGAACCATTTGCCAGTGTAGGATACGTGCGGATCCTTAGGTCAGGAAGAAGCCTTGGGAGAGGTAATGGCAGCCCACTCCAGTATTCCTGCCCAGAGAATCACATGGTCAGAGAAGCCTGGCAGGCTACAGTGCATAGCAAAGATTTGGAAATGACTAAGTGACTAACAATTTCACTTTTCTTTCTTGAGGTCCTAGAAGTTATAGTTTACATTGATACACCAAGAATAACCTATAACATGTGGTTTCTCAACTTCATGTGCTCATGAATTATTGGGACATCTTTTTAAAAATGAAGATTCTTATCCAATGAATTTCATGTGGCAGTTAAGATTCTGCATGTCTGTGAAATCTCATCAATGCCACTATTACTGGCCCTCAGATCTCACTCCGAGTAGCATGATTACAAAATATTGCAGATTGTTTAGAAGAAAGATATGTGAAGGGTATCTTTTGAACAACCACTGATTTTTAAGTTAGAAAAATGATCCAGTAATCATTAAGTCTAATCTTTTTATTTTTTCTTTAGTTTTGATTTCCTTCAGTATTGATGTGTTTTACCTAATAAAGTAAGTCGTTTGAGGTGTTATTAGGTCAATAGAGTAAGTCCATAGCTAACCTTTAAAGAGCAAGGTTAGCTATGGATTTTGTATATCTACAAGTCTCCTAGTATTTCAAGTAGGAGGCTTTAAATTCAACAAGGCTGAGAAGACAAGGATATATAGGCAATGCTAAAAGTTAATATGCTTAAATTTCCAATGGAGTACTATAGCAAAAGGAAGTTGGAAATTATATCACAGTTGCAGGATAATGTAGAAGTAGAAATAAGAAAGTATATCTGTTCCTGGTAAAGTATTACCAAACAAGCACATATTAAATTGTCTATTTTTGTTTTAAAGAAATATGGTGTGGAGCCCAATTTCTCTGAGATTCCTTAGGGCAAACAGATAAGATTTTCTATGCCACATCCCTAATAAAATGAATCTATATGTATCTGAGCATTTGTGCTAAGACACTTCACTTGTGTCCGACTCTGTGACCCTATGGACTGTAGCCCATCTGGTTGCTCTGTCCATGGAATTATTTAGGCAAGGATGCTGGTGTGTGTTTGGAGAAGGCAATGGCAACCCACTCCAGCACTCTTGCCTGGAAAATCCCATGGATGGAGCCTGGTAGGCTGCAGTCCATGGGGTCGCGAAGAGTCGGACACGACTGAGCGACTTCACTTTCACTTTTCACTTTCATGTATTGGAGAAGGAAATGGCAACCCACTCCAGGGTTCTTGCCTGGAGAATCCCAGGGATGAGGGAACCTGGTGGGCTGCCATCTATGGGGTTGCACAGAGTCGGACATGACTGAAGTGACTTAGCAGCAGCAGCAACTGGTGTGTGTTGCCATGCTCTCCTCCAGGGCATTTTCCCTACCCAAGAATCAAACCTACCTCTCTTAACTCTCCTGCATTAGCAGTCAGGTTCTTTACCATTAGGGCCACCTGAGAAGCCCCCTATATGTATCTACTTCTTCTTATCTCGGTTTGTAACAGGATGCTTCCAGAAGGAACAGGATATTTCCTTTGCTCCTACCTTTGTATTCCCACCTGCCAGCAGATGACTAAGATTACACAGTCCAGAGTTATGTGGCAATGAATTTATTGTCTCAAATCACTGCAGATGGTGATTCCAGCCATGAAATTTAAAGACACTTACTCCTTGGAAGAAAAGTTATGACCAACCTAGATAACATATTCAAAAGCAGAGACATTACTTTGCCAACAAAGGTCCATCTAGTCAAGGCTATGGTTTTTCCAGTGGTCATGTATGGATGTGA
>NW_011494708.1:6595587-6599243 GCF_000754665.1 Bison bison bison | reverse complement strand
ATGGCATCACTGACTCGATGGACATGAGTCTGAGTGAACTCTGGAAGTTGGTGATGGACAGGGAGGCCTGGTGTGCTGTGATTCATGGGGTCGCAAAGAGTCGGACATGACTGAGCAACTGAACTGAATGACCACTATGAAGTCTTCTTTGCTCTATCCTCCAAATAATGATGTTGTTGTTGTTGTTTTTCTGATGGTAACTCGTGTCCGACTGTTTGTGACCCCATGGACTGTAGCCTACTAATCTCCTCTGTCTTCCACAATCTCCCAGAGTTTGCTCAAATTCATGTCCATTGAGTCAGTGATGCTATCTAACCATCTCAACCTCTCTCACCCTCTTCTCCTTTTGCTTTCAATCTTTCTCAGCATGAGGATCTTTTCCAATGATGTATTTTTTCCTTTTATGCAGCCAATTTACAGTTCTTTTTTCCTTCTCAATCTTAACTTTCCAAGTGCTATTTCTATAAGTAGTAGTTAGGAGGGATGAATTATGATTCTCAAACTCAAGTATATAGCCTAACTTCTGATTCCATGCTTCCTTTTTTATTTTCTGGAAGAATCCTTCATCCCTTTCTGTTATCTTCGATGGCTGTGATTGTGCCACAGTTCTGTGATCGTACTGCCAAAACCTAGATGGGTAGAGGTCATGAAAGCACTAGTTTCTCTCTGGGGCTCTCTTTCTACACAGACTGCTTTTGTACATTTTATGTCCGTTCCGCATAGCACTTAAAAGTTCATTTATTTTTATTTTTATTAAAAAATATTTTTCGCCTGTTGTCCTCAGTTTTTATTCCAGCTTCCTTAAATACCCTGAATTTTATGTATACTTCTTAATGGAACTTGGTACAGCACCAGGTTGTAAGTTGATAAAACAAATTTGTAAAAGTTTAAATGTCTAGAAATAGTCCTGTTTAATTATTTATTAAATATATATTTTATGTAAATTTTATTAAAGAAATATAATGACATTTGGATGTTGAATAAAATATATCACAGATAAAAGTATCTCTACTTAATTTCAAATCCTTAATTATTTAACATTAAATATGAACAACCATCTTTTTAAAAGCAGTATAATCAATTTTGCATGTTAATATGACACAAAACTATATTTCTTTTGAATTAGAAGGTAAAAGAACAATAAAAAATGAGCAATTATATCTTTGGGATTTATAAAATAAAACTAATTAAATAGTTGGACTTAACTATGTACAATATATTAAAACAATTGATTCAAAATGTCTACATCACAGAAATTCATATAAATACAAATATGGTTTCTGACAAGCAGCTTAACAATGGCAAAGGAAATCAAATTTCTAACAATTATAGTGTCTTATATTGTAGCATTAGATATTTGAGTACATCCATTGATTTTCTTTTAAGGCACTGACAGTCACAGAAGAGCAAAGAAATTGCAGGTGAAAACTAGCTCCTTAAAATTGTTCAAGGTCATCTCTGAAAATGGAGAAGCTGAGTAGTAAGTTCAGAGGGCTGAAGCAAATTTTTAGAATGGTCTGGCCACTATGTCTTTTGAATAGGATAGCAATAATAGGATATTAAAAATTATCTTCTCTTCATATTTTATTTACATATTTAGTTTATTTATTATTCCTTTATCATTAGTTTAATTGTGCTAGAAACAATTTACCTAATGCCATCAGGTTATTTGCTCTTGGATTTACCTGATGCAGAGTTTAAAATGTCTGTGAAATAGGGTGAGAGACGTGCTTTAAGACACATTCTTATTCTGAAGGATCTGAGTCTAGTGTGTATCATTTATTATTCCCCATCCTGATGTGGTTGTGGTGATACACTTGCAATATTTATAAGGCTCAAATCAGCAATGGAATAGATATGAGAGAATGGCTTTCTGACCCCTTCATTTATCTCTTTGATTCTTCCCAATTTCTTAGGAGCAAAAAAGATTTCTTCCTCCTCCCCACTTCTCTCTTCTTCTGGGTAAGTTAGTAGGAATTAAACATAGACTGACTATCAATGCTAATTTTGTTAACATGGAAATTAAATTTAAAATTAGCCTTCTGTTTTATTCTTGTATAAAATGTCCCAACAATAATCCTTTGTTCCCAGGGGCAGATGAGTTCCTTCAAGATCTAGGAAAATGTTTTCATGAGGACAAGGATTTTGTTTTGGTCACTGATTTAAATGCTTTCTTGGTCACCCAAGTAGAGTAGAGACGACTATTGCTCACATATATCCTTTTCTCCTCCTGGGCATATCAGTAGCCCCACATTCAAACCAATTGGTGTAGGCAAAAGTGATATGTGTCCTTTCCAGGAGAAAAATACTATTGGTTTATAAGACCAGTGCTTTTTATCTTGCTGTGGCAATCTTGGAGAGAGGCTTTGCTGAGACTATGAAGTTACAAGATTAAAAATACATCATTACACACTAGAGCTGCTGCATCATTGCACACTCTACAGTTGCCTTAGAGATTTGCATAAGTAAGAACAAACTGTTGCAGTGTTAAAGTTGGAGTTTTGCTGTTGTTTTTCTTTTCTTTTTTTTTCCACAAGATAAGATAGCATATTCTGACTCTCATTCAGTTCAGTTCAGTCTCAGTTATGTCTGACTCTTTGTGATCCCATGGATGGCAGCATGCCAGGCCTCCCTGCCCATCATCAACTCCTGGAGTTTACTCAAACTCATGTCAATTGAGTCAGTGATGCCATCCAACTGTCTCATCCTCTGACGTCCCCTTCTCCTTCTGCCTTCAATCTTTACCAGCATCAGGGTCTTTTCAAATGAGTTAATTCTTCACATCAGATGGTCAAAGTATTGGAGTTTCAGCTTCATCATCAGGCCTTCCAAAGAATAGTTGGGACTGATTTTCTTTAAGATGGACTAGTTGGATTTCCTTGCAATTTAAGGGACTCTTGAGAGTCTTCTCCAATATTACAGTTCAAAAGAATCAATTCTCTGGAACTCAGATTTATTTATAGTCCATCTCTCACATCCATAAATGACTACTGGGAAAACCATAGCTTTGACTAGAGGGACCTTTGTTGACAAAGTAATGTCTCTGCTTTTTAATATGCTGTCTAGTTTGGTCCTAACTTTTCTTCCAAGGAGTATGCATCTTTTAATTTCATGGCTGCAGTCACCATCTTCAGTGATTTTGGAGCCCCCCAAAATAAAGTCTGGCACTGTTTTCACTGTTTCCCCATCTATTTCCCATCAAGTGATGAGACCAGATGCCATAATCTTAGTTTTCTGAGTGCTGAGTTTTAAGCCAACTTTCTCATTCTCCTCTTTCACTTTCTTTTTTTTTCTATTCAGTTTTTTTTTTTAATTTTATTTTATTTTTAAACTTTACAAATTGTATTAGTTTTGCCAAATATCAAAATGAATTCATCACAGGTATACATGTGTTCCCCATCCTGAACCCTCCTCCCTCCTCCCTCCCCATACCATCCCTCTGGGTCGTCCCAGTGCACCAGCCCCAAGCATCCAGTATCGTGCATCGAACCTGGACTGGCAACTCATTTCATACATGACATATACATGTTTCAATGCCATTCTCCCAAATCTTCCCACCCTCTCCCTCTGCAACAGAGTCCATAAGACTGTTCTATACATCAGTGTCTCTTTTGCTGTCTCATACACAGGGTTATTGTTACCATATTTCTAAATTC
>NW_011494708.1:6595017-6595487 GCF_000754665.1 Bison bison bison | reverse complement strand
CATCTTTCTAAATTCGATATATATGCGTTAGTATACTGTACTGGTGTTTTTCTTTCTGGCTTACTTCACTCTGTATAATAGGCTCCAGTTTCATCCACCTCATTAGAACTGATTCAAATGAATTCTTTTTAATGGTGGAGTAATACTCCATTGTGTATATGTACCACAGCTTTCTTGTCCATTCATCTTCTGATGGACATCTAGGTTGCTTCCATGTCCTGGCTATTATAAACAGTGCTGCGATGAACATTGGGGTACACGTGTCTCTTTCCCTTCTGGTTTCCTCAGTGTGTTTGCCCAGCAGTGGGATTGCTGGATCATAAGGCAGTTCTATTTCCAGTTTTTTAAGGAATCTCCACACTGTTCTCCATAGTGGCTGTACTAGTTTGCATTCCCACCAACAGTGTAAGAGGGTTCCCTTTTCTCCACACCCTCTCCAGCATTTATTGCTTGTAGACTTTTGGATCGCA
>NW_011494708.1:6574332-6593424 GCF_000754665.1 Bison bison bison | reverse complement strand
AATAAAAGCAAAAATAAACAAATGGGACCTAATTAACCTTAAAAGCTTCTGCACATCAAAGGAAACTATCAGCAAGGTGAAAAGACAGCCTTCAGAATGGGAGAAAATAATAGCAAATGAAGCAACTGACAAACAACTAATCTCAAAAATATACAAGCAACTCCTCTTTTACTTTTGTCAAGAAGCTATTTAGTTCTTCTTTGCTTTCTGCCATAAGGGTGGTGTCATCTACATATCTGAGGTTTTTAATATTTCTCCTGGCAATCTTGATTCCAGCTTGTGCTTCATCCAGCCCAGCATTTTGCATGATGTACTCTGCATATAAGTTAAATAAGCAGGGTGACAATATACAGCCTTGACATACACCTTTCCAGATTTGGAACCAGTCTGTTGTTCCAAACAAATGATTTTGTTTTTATTTCTAAGTGTTTCTTTAAATTCTATGAGCCTAATGTCTCTTGCACACAGATTTCCTCACTCTTGAATAATAAATAATCTTGTGGTCACTGTATATCACAAAAGTGAGTGAAGTCACTCAGTTCTAACTGTTGCTTTCTGACCTGCATACAGATTTCTCAGGAGGCCGGTCAGGTGGTCTGGTATTGCCTTCTCTTGAAGAATTTTCCACAGTTTGTTGTGATCCACACAGTCAAAGGCTTTGGCACCATTAATAAAGCAGTAGTAGATGATTTTTCTGGAACTCTCTTTCTTTCTCAATGATCCAGCAGATGTTGGCAATTTGATCTCTGGTTCCTCTGCCTTTTCTAAATCCAGCTTGAACATCTTTGAGTTCATGGTTCACATACTGTTGACTCTCATTTCAAGGATCTAAAGTAGTGCTTGACACAAGTAAGTATGTGCTAGTTTACTATATCTACATAACAAATTGCCGCAAATTTGATGACTTGGAGCAACGTTCACTTATTAGCTCACAGTCTATAGGTCAGTAGTTCAGACTGCCATTAGTAGGTTCTCTGCTCAGAATATTATCAGACTGAAATCAAGATGTTGACCAGGCAGAGTTTTCATCTGGAACCTCTGGGTAAAATTCAATTAAAAGCGCATTCTTGTTGAAGTAATTCAGTTTCTTGTAACATGAAGGTGCCTGTTTCTTTGCTGCTAATCAGGATCACTCTTAGATCCCAGAAGTTATTGCATTCTTATCCATGTGCCCCCTCCCCTCATCAAATCAGGAATGATGTATCAGGTATTTCTTGTACTTTGTGTCTCTGAATTCCCTTTTCTCTAGTCTTTAGGTGCATATTTAAATGGCCCATGTAATTAGGTCATATCAACCTGGATAATCTCCTTTTAATTAGCTCAAGGTCGACAGATTAGTAAACTTCATTACAATCTCTTTTGCCATGTAATGTAATATAACCATAGTAGTTGCTGCTGCTGCTGTAATTCACTAAGCTGTGTCTGACTCTTTGTGACCCCATGGGCTGAAGCCCACCAGGCTCCTCTGTCCATGGGATTTTGTTGGCAAGAATACTAGAGTGAGTTACCATTTCCTTCTCCAGGGGATCTTCCTGACACAGGGATTGAATCCTCTTCTCCTGCTTAACAGGCAGATTCTTTACTAGTGAGTCACCTGGGAAGCCCATGACCACAGTGGTTATAACCTCTTAAATTCAGTTTCCAACACACTCAAGGGAATAATGAGAATATATTAAAGAGAGAGTCTTTAGGGGTCATCTTAGAATATTTCCTACTGCAAAGTACATGGAGATTTTTTTCTTGGAGGAATAAATGAAATGAAAGAAAATCATAGAATAAGTGTATGGCCATGCACCAAAAAATCAAACAGGGAAAATATACCTGCAAATGCATATACACACACATGCACACACACATACATATGCGCACACACACGTATACCCATACATATAAAATGCCATTAGGATTACTAAAAAATCAATTCTGTTCTAAGAAATACTGCATCTAAAAAATAAATTTTTAATAAAAATGTTCTCTGAAAATCAGAGAATTTCTAAAATAATTTTTAGAAAATCATCTCTAAAAATTAGCTCTGAAAATCACTTACAGGACTGAATACAAGTTCCAAGGTGATCTCTCCTATTAATAATTCAGATCTTATGTAAAAGTCACTTCCAGGAGTCCTTTATGAATTTATGCCATAGCATTCTGTACAACTAGACTTATAACTAACTCATCACACTTTGGACATGACTTCTTAATCATCTGCTCAGCACTGTATCCCTGATTGTTGCTAAGTCACTTCAGTCGTGTCCGACTCTGTGTGACCCTATAGACGGCAGCCCAACAGGCTCCCCCTGTCCCTGGGATTCTCCAGGCAAGAACACTGGAGTGGGTTGCCGTTGCCTTTTGCAATGCATGAACGTGAAAAGTGAAAGTGAAGTCATTCAGTCATGTCCGACTCCTAGCGACCCCATGGACCACAGTCCACTAGCCTCCTCCGTTCATGGGATTTTCCAGGCAAGAGTACTGGAGTGGGGTGCCATTGCCTTCTCCGTCCTGAATGTTAGCACATTGTATTTATTGGATACATCATGTCATGGTTTTCATAAAGCCTTGATTTTTTGCCCTTTTTCTTAACTTCCTCAATATTAGTTCTTAAGTTCTTATTATTAAGGTTTCATACTATACTGCAATTACTTTAAGAGTGCTATTTTTTTTCTCACATAGATTATATGTTCTTTGAAGACAGATATTATTTCTTTTTTTCTCCTTTCTAGTCTCCACAGAATCAACATCATCATTAGCAGATATATTCCCTAGGGATTTGTTGTTTGGTTGATCAATGAACAAGAGAGCATTTAACAAAGCAAATTTTATGTCTCAAAATAATTTACAAAATTAGATGTTATATAAGTTGTTAATTATGGAATAGAATGCAAAATTAGTAAGAGAAAGTAGAAAATCTGTATAAGCTAAAGTTTTTAGGGAAGATATTTTGTAAATTTTTATAGCATAAATATCTATAAATCAAACAGATGAACATTTTTTAAAAAGTCATCCACTTAAAAAAATCCTGGTGCCCAAAGCTGGAAAACTTAAAAGATTGAAATAATTAATGTAATATTGGATTCTAACTCAAAGCATGTCAAATATATATTTGCCTATGTTTATATAAGTAAATTATTGATAAAATAAATATATGAGGAGAGGGAAATGTTTTCTTTTCAGAGGATATCTAAATAATACTCATAGGTATCTTGCCTCTTCCAGTAAGTGATACTCAATTTTCTCCTTGATTGTGAGCTCGACTTCAGGACTTGTTTGCAGAGAATATACTATGCATCAAGAATTGTACCAAGCATTTTATGTAAGTACATAGCAACTTCATAACAAGGAAATCTAGAAGACACTGCCATAACCAAATAATCACCAGTAGTAAGTCCTATAGATGACATCAGAGTGTGTTGGAAGGGCACTTTAGCTCTGATTTCTGCCCCCAAACATAGAACACTAGCCTAATTATGAGAAATTAAATGACATTCTGCAAAGTAAATTGTCAATATTCTTCAAAATTCTCCAGGTCAGGTCAGGAAAAATGAAAAGACTCCTAAACTGTTGTAGACAGGAGGAGAACACGGAAACATGAAAATGGAATGTAATGTAGTATCCTAATCCAGATGGTGGAACAGTAAAAGGACATTATTGGGAAAATCGCTAAAATCTGTTTTAAAATCTGAATAAAATCTGGTGTTTAATTAATACTAATGAAATAGTATTATTTTCCTAGTTTTGAAAAATGTAGAAGGTTATGTAAGATGTTATATAACAGAGGAAATTTGTCAATGGGCATATAGAACTTTCTCTACTCTGCAAATCTTCATAAATCTAAAATTATTACAAAGCAAAGTCTAAAAGTTTACTAAAATTATATATCTATCTCTAGCCATATGTATGTATTATTTTATATATCAGTTCAGTTCAGTCACTCAGTCATGTCTGACTCTTTGCAACCCCTTGGACTGCAGCATGCCAGGCTTCCCTGTCCATCACCAACTCCTGGAGCTTGCTCAAATTCATGTCCATTGAGTCGGTGATGCCATCCAACCATCTCATCCTCTGTCATCCCTTTCTCCTCCTGCTTTCAATCTTGCCCAGCATCAGGGTCTTTTCTAATGAGTCAGTTCTTCGCATTAGGTGGCCAAAGTAATGGAGTTTCAGCTTCAGCATTAGTCCTTCCAGTGAATATTCAGGAATGATTTCCTTGAGGATTGACTGGTTTGATCCTTTAGGATTGACTTCTTTGTCCTGATAATACATATCGAATATCCATAAATATGTATTTTTTGTAAAATATATTTTAAACATGAATATATATATGTATCTATACATATCTAATCTAACTCAGGAATTGTTCATCTTAAACTCGAATTATGGAAGGTGTTTTGTTAGCATTCTTAATTCTGAAAAATCTATCTCAGGTACTAGAGAACTGTGACTTTAAATAGAGATGGAAGCAGACATTCCATAATTGATTTGTGATAATTACAGTTTTTTATAGCCTTTTGTTGAAAAAGACTCCCTGAAAAGAGCCTTGCAGCAAAAGTACATGACCACACAGTGTACACACTTGCACATACCTACAGAATTAACTCAATAAAACCTAGGAGACTTACTGAACTAGAATCCCTGTTTCTCATAGCAGCAAAGTGCTCATTAGCAAGGTCTTTCTTTAAGCCTCAGGTTCATTATCTTTAAATGGAGACAAGGATATTTCCCACATCACAGTATTATTCTAAGATATAAATGGGATCATACCTGTGGAATGCTTAGAATTTTATACATAGGAAGCACTTGTTCAAAGGTTAGATATTAATATAATTATTTTTGGCATCTAATCTGGGTGTACTATGTAATATTTTTTTCCATTTTTTCATAGAATAAGACTGGTAATTAATATGCTCTGAGAAACAATTAAATACCACATATTATGCCAAATAAATTCTTATTTAATTCTCTTCACAAACAAATAAATTGGTATAGCTCCATTACATGCATGAAGAAACAGTGACTTAGAGAATTTAAGTAACATATTCAGATTTGGAACAGCAGTAGAGAAAGGAGATGGATGCTTAATTTGGCCTGCTTAACTCTGAAATCCACATGTACTACAGCAACTTTATTTTACTGATAATATTTTATTATCTTTGGATTCAAGGTAATTAGGTTAAATGAAAACTAAATAACTAAAATTATGACTGGCATATAGAATACCCTCAGTAAAAGTTTGTTATATTTTTTATTTATAACAGTTAATATAGCCTAAATAGAATCAGATTATTTTCATATAAAATGATATTGCTATCTCATAAAATAGTTTTTCAGCTCCATATATTTGTTTTAGAAAGTTTTAGTATTTCTAATCGCCTTCACAGTCTTATTTTGTTGTATTAAAAAATAGCTTTTGGAGCTTGCATTCTTGTCATTTACTGAATTCTTCTCCTTTAAAAAATCGAATTATATTATCCATAAAAAAATAAAGAATACGCAGTAGAAAGCATAAAGACATTTAAATTAAAGGTTGATAAAAACTTTATAGATTGTGAAAAGTAATTTTTCCTGAAAAATACTTTATCGTAAAGAAAATAGATAAATATGCCATATAATGGATAGTTTGTGTAGTATATATCACAACTAGGAAGATTATTCAGGAAAAAAATGGAGCTTATTTTAAGAATAGCACTGGTTTGTTTTGAGAATTCATACATGCTCTGGAAGTTTTGGCAGAAGTAGCATATAAGACATTAGGAGAGAGAGATCTCTGGAGCCCTTTCCAGCTCCCCAGTTTTCAAGTGTGGTAGCTAATGAGTAACTAATTGGGTAGCTAATGTTCTCTTAAGCACTCTTTTCCAAGGGTTTCATCCAGAATGATTTTCACAATACGCAAACCCAAATCCTGTGGGATTTGCTTGCAATTTGTTCACAGGGTGTCTCTCCCATGTGTTCAAATGCAAGTCCTTCAACTACTACATAAAAGCTCCTATTTTCTTCTTCTCTTCCGGAAAAACTGGATGCTGAAATTTGACTTGCTGATAAGTCCAGCTGTGGGGGCCATGAGAGAACTCTTCAGCATCAGGGCTTCCCTGGTGGCTTAGCAGTAAAGAATGTGCATGCCAATGCAGGAGACACTGAGATGTGGATTTGGTCCCTGGGTCAGGAAGATGCCTTGGACAAGAAACTGGCAACCCACTCCAGTATTCTTGCCTGGGAAATCTCATGGACAGAGAAACCTGGTGGGCTACAGTCCATGGTGTCGCAAAGAGTCAAATATGATTTAGTGAGAAAACGTGAACAACTAAGTCCAGCAGTGGGGGCCTTGAGAGAATTCCTCAGCATCTCTAGGCTGTGGGGAAACACTTTCTATCAGTTTTGTATTATGCGTCCTCACATGAGAACCATCCTATTTTTTTATGTCTCTGACATCACAGAGCTTATTAAACTGTCACTTAGCTTTCAATTAATTTTTTTTCTTTAATAGAAAATTATTTAATTAGTATACATGTGTTCCCCATCCTGAACCCTCCTCCCTCCTCCCTCCCCACACCATCCCTCTGGGTCGTCCCAGTGCACCAGCCCCAAGCATCCAGCATTGTGCATTGAACCTGGACTGGCCACCATCACCCTAATACCAAAACCTGACAAAGATCCCACAAAAAAAGAAAACTACAGGTCAATTAATTTTTCAACTCCTCCCAAATTTTTGTTTCTCCACTTTTCATGACTCAAACATAGCATCATGACTGAAATTTATGAAATTTCATAAATGTATATGTCTCCTGTGCAAACAGGAAGAGAAATTTTTATGTCTCCTATGCAAGCACATAGATGGTCTTTTAAGATGAGAGGCACTAATAACTGAAAAATACTTTTCTTAATTTTTCTTATATGCAAAAGCCAAGATGAAGCCAATTGTTCTATGCAAAACTAAATCAACAAATTTAAAATTTTAAAGTGCTTAAGAATAATTCCTAAGTGAAAATTAAAGAGAAGGAGGAGGAAAGAAGAACCAAAGAACATGTAAATGTGGAAAACACAACTAGTTCAATTCTTTCTCTGTTTATTGTCAGGTTTTTAATAGAAACATCCCTTCTCAGTTTCTCAGATAAAAACTACAGAAAATAACTATTATTCAGCTGTGTTTTGGTGAATGGATTTTTTTTAGGAACACCTGCAAAGGTGCTGAGTTTTACATCTAGGCATATACAAAGGACTCAGGTACATAAAAGCTGCAGAGAGAGGAGAATTGATACATTTTATAAAAATGACAGATATAAGAAATATCCATCTTCTCCAATGAATAGGATTTTTATAATCAGGTCAGCTGTGTTTTCTTGATCTCTTCATTTTGCTTGTGTCCAATAACAGGAACTGGAGAAGAGAATGGCTACCCACTCCAGTATTCTTGCATGGAAAACTTCATGGACAGAGGCCACAGTCCATGGCATCGCAAAAAGTTGGACACGACTGAGTGACTAACAAATAACAGGAAACTCATCAGTCCCATCTTCAAATAGATTCGTGTGTATACCTGTGTTCAAATAGAAGTCATGCATGTAGTTTAAGCTCTAGAGAGTGAACCTTGCTCAAAGAAATAAGTATTATGAACAACTATAGTTGTGAACAGTTTAGTTCACAGACAATATTTAAGGTATTTCTTACACAGAATAAATTCTAAAATACTTAAAAATATATCTATATGAAACATTTCTGTTCATACTATAGATTTTACAAATAAGCAATAATAAAGTAATGAAAGAATTAAAAAAACATACACACAAGATCTGTTTTCACATAAGTACACATACCCCAAATTTAAAAAGTTAATACTATTAGTTTAATTTTGTTTTTGCTAGATAGTTTTTAAAGTGTTGAGGGATTGTCTCTGTTTTATTTTTTCAGAATAGACAGTTATGTCATGGACTTATGAACAAAGATATGTGCAGTATTGTACATTCTCAGCACAATGTGGTTCAGAAAATGTTAGAGGAACGAGACTCCCACTCCCCCATTCCATGTAGAGTGGCTACTCTCAAGGCACACCTGTTACCCTAGCTAAGAGGAATATATGGAGGCCTAAGGCACTAGGTGTAAGAGAATCTGGGCTGTGAGATGGTAATGAGTCCAGGATGTAGACAAGGAGAATCTACTTAACCTTCAGTGGAGAAATGGAGAGAAAGCAAGCATCCCATTAGGTTCCCCATATTTAAACACCTTCCTATAGAGAACAGTAATAGCTGGACATGTGCATGTATGGTAAGTCACTTTAGTCATCTGTGACTCTTTGCAACCCTCTTGACTGTAGCCTGTCAGGCTTCTCTGTCCATGAGATTCTTCAGGCAAGAATACTGGAGTGGGTTGCCATGCGCTCCTTCAGGGGAATAGTTGGACAACATTATACAAAAAATAGTGTCCACCAACAGAGGAAGGGCTAACAAGCTTTATCTGTAAAGTGGCAACACACATCTCATCTCTTTCCTCTCCATTGCAACAAAGTGAAGACACTGAACCTTAAAGAAAGAGATTCTCACCTCAATTCACTAAAGATCCTGGATTTTGAAGAGGAAACAGGAGGCATCTTAGGCAAATCAAAGTTAGACTGAACTCTTCTTGTCCTTTCATTCAATCAACTGTTGCTCTGGAAAATTTCTGTGATTATACAAGATTTAAGTTAGTTCAGTGCTCGAATTTCAATAGATAACATGTTACATATCTCTGTCCTTTTTCTTCTCATCTCATTGTGTTAGCTTTCTTTATTCTACATTGGAAAATACTTTTGGGGAACCCTCCTACACTGTTGGTGGGAATGTAAACTGGTATAGTCACTATGGAGAACAGTTTGGAGGTTCCTAAATAAACTAAAAATAGAGTTGCCATATGATCCTACAATGCCACTCCTAGGCATATATCCAGAGAAAAACATAGTCCAAAAGGATACACACACTCCAGTCTTCATTACAACACTCTTTACAATAGCCAAGACACAGAAGCAACCTAAATGTCCATTGACAGAGGAATGGATAAGGAAGATGTGGTACATTTATACAATGGAATGTTCCTCAGCTATTAAAAGGAATAAAATAATGCCATCTGTAGCAAGATAGATGGACCTGCAGTGAAGGTCACTCATACTGAGTAAAGTAAGTCAGACAGAGAAAGAGAAATATTGTATTAATATGATATCACTTATAATTGGTACACACAAAAAATGATACAAATGAACTTATTTATAAAACAGAAACAGACTTACAGACTTAGAGAACAAATTTATGGTTTTCAGGGTGAAGAGTGTGGGGGGAATGGATAATTAGGGAGTTTGAGAGTGACATATACATGCTGCTATATTTAAAATGGATAACCAACATGGACTTACTGTATTAAGAAAGGAACCCCTGCTAAATATTCTTTAATAACCTAAATGGGGAAAGAATTTGAAAACAAATAGATACATGTGTATGTATAACTGAATCACTTTGCTGTACACCTGAAACTACTACAACATTGTTAATCAATTATGTTCTAGCATAAAATTAAAAGTTAAAAAATAAAGCAAAATAGATTAAAACCAAAAAAAAGAAAAGACTTTTTTCTTTTCTCAGTTATTGTTCAGTACCTTTTGCTTCTACTTGACTCTCCAAGTTCTGCCAGGGCTCCCTCCATGCCAATCACCTAGTATTCCTGGACACACACTCTCAGTGAGACACTGCTTTATCCACAGAAACTAAAAGATTGATGCAGGATAGACAAATTACCCTTCTACTCTATTTTCCTATTTCTTTATTCATGACAAGTCCATCAATCAAGAAGCTTTGCCTGTGTTTCATATTGATTTTTTGAAGGATTAGAGTTGTTTAATGAACTTTTATAAAGAAATAGACACAACTGTAGGCAGTGTGACTTTTTTTATTCTTTTAAAGGCAATACTTCAGGAGATTAGAATAGAGGTTTAAGCAGTGAAATAACATGGTCAAATTTCACTTAGGAAATAGAAACAGTAATAGAGAAATGACTGTATTACCAAGTGTAAGAGTAAAGTTAATGAAAGATAACTTTGTTCATAAGGAAGATGCATATTTTCAAGTAATAAATATGTCAAATCAGTACATTTTAAGAATTTATTACTACAAATAAATTTATTAATATTAACAAATTCTTAAAATGTGATCTTTTTTAATATCTAAGATCACAAAATCTATTCCCAGAAACATTCACAATTTTACAATTTTAATGTTGTATCCATCTCATTTTCCTTTGGAATCAATGAGGATAACTTTGGCTGAAAGAAACATCAAATTGAAATACTTCAAATAAGATTAAAAACTCATTGTCATACTTAACATTAAATTCCAAGGTTGGTGATATGATCTCTCAAGAATATTACAATGGACATCAGTACTTTTTGTCTTTCTTTTCTGCCATCCTTGGCATTCCAGTTTGCATTTGGAATAGTCCTCTTTATGGTTACAAGGTAGATGCATCAAATTCCTTAATAGCATTCATATCTGAAAAGGTCCAGCTAAAGAACAATGATGATTTTTCTATGTGTGTCTTTTCTTTTTTTTTTTTTTTTTAACCAGGGAAGAAACATTTTCTAGAACCATTCTTCTCCTCCTCCAGACAGGTAGGTAAGTAAGTTACTGTCACTCAGTTGTGTCTGACTTTCTGCAACCCTGTAACCTGCAGCCCGCCAGGCTCCTCTGTCCATGGCACTCTCCAGGCAAGAATACTGGAGTGGGTAACCATCCTCTTCTACAGGCCAGACAACTTTATCCCATGTTTAAGTGCTAGAATTGGCTCATATACCCATTTTTCAATTGACCTTTTAGAAGAGGAATTAAATTTTTATTAGGGAGTTAGGATGATTCATATAGAGCTGTGCAAAAATTTAAACAAAATTGAGACACTTCTAGCCAAAAACAAGAATAAATAGTGAGTAAATTGATACTCAATAGTTACTGTTAAGCCATGTGAAAACAATATTTTAAGAAATCCCCAGCAGAGAAATGCAAATCAAAACCACTATGAGGTACCATTTCACACCAGTCAGAATGGCTGCGATCCAAAAGTCTACAAGCAATAAGTGCTGGAGAGGGTGTGGAGAAAAGGGAACCCTCTTACACTGTTGGTGGGAATGCAAACTAGTACAGCCACTATGGAGAACAGTGTGGAGATTCCTTAAAAAACTGGAAATAGAACTGCCTTATGATCCAGCAATTCCACTGCTGGGCATACATATTGAGGAAACCAGAATTTAAAGAGACACGTGTACCCCAATGTTCATCACAGCACTGTTTATAATAGCCAGGACATGGAAGCAACCTAGATGTCCATCAGCAGATGAATGGATAAGAAAGCTGTGGTACATATACACAATGGAGTATTACTCAGCCATTAAAAAGAATACATTTGAATCAGTTCTAATGAGGTGGATGAAACTGGAGCCTATTATACAGAGTGAAGTAAGCCAGAAAGAAAAACACCAATATGGAATTTAGAAAGATGGTAATAATAACCCTGTAAACGAGACAGCAAAAGAGACACTGATGTATAGAACAGTCTTTTGGACTCTGTGGGAGAGGGAGAGGGTGGGGAGATTTGGGAGAATGGCATTGAAATACGTATAATATCATATATGGAATGAGTCGCCAGTCCAGGTTCGATGCACGATACTGGATGCTTGGGGCTAGTGCACTGGGACAACCAGAGGGATGGTATGGGGATGGAGGAGGGAGGAGGGTTCAGGATGGGGAACATATGTATACCTGTGGCGGATTCATTTTGATATTTGGCAAAACCAATACAATATTGTAAAGTTTAAAAATAAAATAAAATTAAAAAAAAATAAAGGATAAGCAAAGAATGAGAAATGATATATAGAATTATAATAAGAAGAAAACGGAGTGGTGAATGGAAATCAGATAATACAAGATCTCTCAACTTCATGGTGAAGAGTGTTTTCAGAGTGGTCATGTGCTTTAAATCCTTCAAATAAAATAATAAATATGAGCAGAAGGAAACTCTACTAAAATCTGCTGCATAAATACAAATTTTACTTTTTTATATTATTGAAAGTAAAAATATTTCACCAAAGAAATACTCACTCTGTCTCCAGGAAGTCCATCCTCCCTACTCCTATACACTTCAGTATTTGGTGTCACATACATGCCCAGTTATGTCAGACCTCAAGATTTATTTATACCATTAGTGAAAGCTCGAATACTCCCCTTCCTTTATTACATTTATTTAAACTCCAGTCCTTTTTTAGTGACAACTGTGAGTTCCAATTCTCTGTATACAAAGTCTAAAATGAGTTGCTGTTCCCAGTGAAACTTTATTTGATCACCACAAACCACATTATCCTCTCTGGGGTAGCGTAGAAACTGAGAATTTAAAGAACAGTGACCTGATTTTTGAATTTCTCATCTGATGACTGTTCTTATTATCTTAGTCAGTTCAATAACTTGTCCTGGCCTCAGTTTCTTCATTGGCAAATTAGGGATTCAAAATTCTGCTTTTCTAGAAGAGATATTTTATAGATTTAAATTGGGTACTGTACGTATTAATAAAATGCTTGGTACAATCACTGACACATAGTAAACTTTTGTTAAGTGTGATTAATAAACAAAATACTGTGCATTTAAGGACAACTTACTACTTTCCAGTTTTTACTATTTATTCCTCCTTTCTTTCCAGTCCTCACTAGCAGTTTCACAAATGGAAGTTCATCTCTCTAGCTAAGATGAATGGATTAACACAACTAAGAGAAGTGGTTCTCATGCTTCATTGTGCAGAATAATGGCCTAGAAACTTGGTTAAAATGGAGATTTTCCTGGCTTTCCCCTAGAGATTTTGACAACAGAATAATTATGTTTGTGGCCAAAATATGCATGTTAAACAAATAGTCTGGCTGCTTCCAAACAGGGAATCCATGGACGGCATGCAGAGAAGCACTATCTGGCAATGGGATAAGGAATATGCTTTGATAAAAACTTGCTGTGAGGTATAAAACAATGAACTCAAAGTTTTTCATGCATGTCATGTTATACACCACAGAGTCTTGAAGTTAAAACATGTCAGGAAGATAATCTCTCCCTTTGGTATGTGAAATCAAATAGTGCATGCTAAAATGATGTCCAAGTTTGAGTTACCATAATTCTAACGTCTTTGAAGAAAGTCATGGGGTTTTTTTTGTGTCACAAAATAGTAGATAGTTAATAATAATGTCTTTATCTATTGATTTATCATCACATCACAAATAAAGCAGACCTCATATTGAAGTGTCAACATATTCCAAAACAAAGAATAACAGAGAATTAAACAAAGATATTGTGTAAATATCCCAGTATAAAATGATCCTTTAGTGTAGTTTTTGGTAGTTTGCTTGGTTTCTTTTGTAAATGCAGAGTAATAGCCTTTCTAATACTTCTCTAAAATATTATGAACCATTTTTATAGGTTTTCGTAACCAATCATAGAAGCAAAGACAATACAAAGTTAACATAGTGAGTAGGTCATACATTCCCTCCTGAGACACATTATTCCCTGCATTACATTTGTTTAACTCTCCAGGGCTACATTTTTCCAATAATATGCATGGATAGTTCCATTATCATCCAAGGTAGTTGAACATTAATGAATCACTCAGCATAAGAAGAATAATGTCCCATATCATTCTGAATTTTCTAGGAATTCATCTAATAGTAGCTGGGTAAGCATAAAACAATCTTCCCTGAATGATTATTTCTCTTTTTTTTTTTTTTTATGCTCTGGCTCACATATATGCATCAGTGTGCAAAGTACTACTAAATACTTTGGATTTTTAAGAGAATGTCTTCATCTGAGAAATATGTTTGTTTGTTTGTTTTACTGCCATGCTGTGGAGTACGTGGATCTTATTTCCTTGTCCGGACATCAAACCCGTGTCCCCTGCAGTTGAAGCACACAATCTGAGCTACTGGATCATCTGGTATATAGATTCTTGTTCTAGTATTTTCTTTGAATGTAAACAGTTAACAGTGATATGTTTTATTTTCTCCTCTGTGCTTTGTGCACAGTCAGATAAAAGAGATATAGGTAAAAATCTCTGGAAATCATGACAAATGTAAGAATGGAGTTTGTTTTTTATTAATCAGAGAGAACTCTTGATTTACAGCACTCAGTTTAGAGAACGACTACCATTAGAATGTGCCTTTACTTTTGACATACTGTGATCATGAGTTTCTTCATAAAGTACACATCAATGTATTTTTCAAAGAAGAATTAGATGTAACATTTGAATGGCTAAAGAACACAGTTTCCTATTTTCTTGATGTTTCACAGTGATTGAGATTTCTTACTACAGAATATCAGGAAAGTTTCTCCAGCAAAAAATGTACTTACACATCCCTTGACTTACTTCAAGGATGATCTTCAAAGATTTCTGCTTAGTGATATTATTGTTTTTCAGTCACTCAGTCATGTCCAACTCTTTGTGATCATATGTACTGTAGCACGCCAGGCTTCCCTGTCCTTTATTGACACCTGGAGCAAGCTAAAACTCACATTTATTGAGTCAGTGATGTCATCAAACCATCTCATCCTCTGTTGTCCTCTTCTCCTGCCTTCAATCTTTTGCAGCATCAGAGTCTTTTCTAATGTGTTGGCTCTTCCCATCAGGTGGCCAAAGTATTAAAGCTTCAGCTTCAGCATCAGTCCTTCCAATGAATATTAAGGATTGATTTCCTTTAAGATTGACCAGTTTGATCCGCTTGCAGTCCAAGGGACTCTCCAGAGTCTTCTCCATCACCATAGTTTAAAAGCATCAATTCTTCAGGCTCAACCTTCTGTATGGTCCAACTCTCACATCCATACATGACTACTAGAAAAACCATAGCTTTGACTGTATGGACCTTTGTTGGCAAAGTAATGTCTCTGCTTTTTAATATGCTGTCTAGGATTTTCATAGTATAATTCCTTCCCTTTCAGTGTGAATTAAATGAGATATCACCTCCCAAAGTATTCCAACTTCAGTTTCCACATAAGTCCTTCTAATGAATATTCAGGGTTGATTTCCTTTAGGATTCATTGGTATGATCTTCTGGCTGTCTAAGGCACTCTCAAGAGTCCTCTCCAGCATCACAGTGGAAAAGAATCAATTCTTTGGTGCTCAACCTTCTTTATGGTTCAACTCTCACATCCATATGTGGCTACTGGAAAAATCATACTTTTGACAATATGCGCCTCTGTCAGCAAAGTGTTGAGTCTGTTCTTTAATATGCTGTCTAGGTTTGTCATAGCTTTATTTCCAAGAAACAAACATTGAATTTCATGGCAGCAATCACTGCATCACTGCAGTGATTTTGCAGCCCAAGAAAATAAAATCTGCCACTGTTTGCACTTTTTCCCCATCTATTTGCTATGAAGAGATGGGACTGTATGCCAGGATCTTAGTTTTTTTTAAATTGCATTTTAATCCAGGTTTTCCAGTCTCCTCTTTCACTCTCATCAAGAGGCTGTTTAGTTCCTCTTCACTTTCTGCCATAAGGGTGGTGTATTCCACATTTATGAGGTTGTTGATATCTCTCCCAGCAAACTTGATTCCAGCTTGTGATTCATCCAGCCTCACATTTCACATGATGTACTCTGCATATAATTTAAAGGTGTTTTATTAAAGTTAGTTCAGCCAGATGCAGTATTATTTCTCTGAACTTCATCCCATGAAAAAGTAAAATATGCTTGTATTCCTGTGCTTTAGTTTCTATATTTTTCTGTTCATAAATTACCACTTCATTTCTCTACGGTTTTATGATCATCCAAACCTGCATTTTTTTCCCTATATTGCCAATCAGAAAAAAATAATGTAACACCTTTACTTCTATCCATATCATTCCAAGTATCCCTTCTAAGCTTCCAAAAACCTTTCTAGAGAAATCACCCACATGCATACAAACACACACATGTGCACAGTTCAATGAAAGTGTTTTATTTTAGCAAATACAACATACACACATAAATTTACAGGTGGAAAGAGTCAAAGCATGTGTTAAATAAAGCTGGAAACCTCAGGAAGGAGTGCTCATAGATGGTGTACACAAAGGAAGACTTGATTTTTCCATTACACTTATATGATAGAACATTGTCTCAAAATTGTTGTGTTTTTTTAAAAAGTTTATTTGAGTAAAAGTCATTTTCAATTGGGCAGCACCAAACTAGAAGTTGTTAGTGCTCTAGTAGCAGCCAAGTGCTCTACCAGTAGCAGCCAAATATAATACATTATGGAGAGGGTAGAGAAACAAAGAAAAGAAATTGATGGACTATTGTTTGAAGCCTAGTTGGCTACTTGTGACTGGTTGCCCTTATTGTTTTGATTTTATAACTTTGAGGAAATCACAGGCATGGATTTTGGTTTATTTATGCAGGCCATAGGCAGCATGAGAGCAGCCTCATTCTAATGATCCTTTTGTTGCTAATTTTAATGTGATCTGCTGATATAGGAACTATTACAGACATCAGACATTACACAAATGTGTAAAGATCTATCTTTACACCACCATTCAGTTCAGTTCAGTTCAGTTCAGTCGCAGAGTCATGTCCAACTCTTTGCCATCCCATGATTCACAGCACGCCAGGCCTCACTGTCCATCACCAACGCCTGGAGTTCACCCAAACTCATTTGCATCGAGTCAGTGATGCCATCTAGCCATCTCATCCTCTGTCGTCCCCTTCTCCTGTCCCCAGCCCCTCCCAGCATCAGGGTCTTTTCCAATGAGTCAACTCTTTGCATCAGGTGGCCAAAGTATTGGAGCTTCAGCCTCAACATCAGGCCTTCCAATGAATATTCAGTATTGATTTCCTTTAGAATGGACTGGATGGATCTCCCTGCAGTGCAAAGGACTCTCAAGAGACTCCTCCACCATAATTCAAAAGCCTCAATTCTTCAGCACTCAGCTTTCTTTATAGTAAAACTCTCACATCCATACATGACCACTGGAAAAACCATAGCCTCGACTAGATGGACCTTTGTTGGCAAAGTAATATCTTTGTTTTTTAATAGTCTATCTAGGTTGGTCATAACTTTTCTTCCAAGGAGTAAGCGTCTTTTAATTTCCTGGCTGCAGTCACCATCTGCAGTGATTTTGGAGGCCCCAAAAATAAATTCTGCCACTGTTTGCACAGTTTCCCCATCTATTTCCCATGAAGTGATGGGACCAGATGCCATGATCTGTGTTTTCTCAATGTTGAGGTATAAGCTAACTTTTTCACTCTCCACTTTCACTTTCATCAAAAGGCTTTTTAGTTCCTCTTCACTTTCTGCCATAAGGGTGGTGTCACCTGCATATCTGAGGTTACTGATATTTCTCCCGGAAATCTTGATTCCAGCTTGTGCTTCTTCCAGCTCAGCGTTTCTCATGATGTTTCTGCATAGACGTTAAATAAGCAGGGTGACAATATACAGCCTTATAAAGACATAATTCGTAGGTTATAGTACTTCCCCAAAGGCGCACATACACAACTCTATTATGGTTCTAGGAGTTCAGGCTCAGAGACGTAATGGTCATATAATTGCACAATATAAATGACATCATTGGTGCCTATTGAAAATATATCCATGAATTCCTATTGTATTTAAGTTTTAATCTAAATCATTTAGCATTTTACTTGCCTCCAAGCATGATATCAGTTCAGCAATCCCATCTGTGGCAGTTGACTCATCATTGTGTTCTGACTACGCTGTTTGTTTCTCAGTTTCTTGAAAAAAAAATTTATTTCCTTACCATTTCTCATCTGATATTTTCTGAATATTTAGTCTTCTCAAAACTCTGACTCTTTGCTTAGCACATAAAATCCCTGTTCGCTGTTCAGATATAAGCATAAATACCAGTTTTTAGAGAAGCAGGGAGCTCATTACTGTCCTTAGGTACACAATTGCTTAGCATATTACAGCTGCCTTTCACAGTATTATTAAAAAACTACTAGCAACTGTTTCCTGAATTTTATTTTGTACCTCATTTACTTACAGTTTCCTCTTAAC
Source organism: Bison bison bison (assembly GCF_000754665.1). Taxonomy (NCBI): domain Eukaryota; kingdom Metazoa; phylum Chordata; class Mammalia; order Artiodactyla; family Bovidae; genus Bison; species Bison bison. Next base: position 6,575,418 of record NW_011494708.1, on the reverse strand, counting down.
CTTATATTTCTATTAGTAGATACACTTCTATATACTATATACACTTCTATATACTATGTTCTATATACACTTCTATATACTACATACTATATACACTTCTATATACTATTTTTAATAAATTGAAAAATACAGTTAAAATTTTCTTTTATGTCAGTTTCTTGATAGCCATAGTAAAAGACACATGACTTTTGAATTTCCAGTGCCATATATTTTGGAACAATAAAATGAATTAAAATTTCAAACTTGACTTTTTATTAAAATGCATTTAATTGTTGTTCAGTCACTCAGTTGTGTCTGACTCTGTGTCTCCATAGAGTGCAGCATACCAGGGTTCCTTGCCCTTCATTATCTCCTGGAGTTTGCTCAAACTTATGTCCATTGAGTTGATGATGCCCTCCAAACATCTCATCCACTGTTGTCCCCTTCGCCTCATACCCTCAATCTTTCCCAGTATCAGTGTCTTTTCCATTAAGTCAGTTCCTTATATCAGGTGGCCAAAGTTTTAGAGTTTCAGCTTCAGTCCTACCAATGAATATTCAGGATTGATTTTCTTTAGGATGGACTGGTTTCATCTCCTTGCTGTCCAAGGGACTCTCAAGAGTCTTCTCCAACACCACAATTTGAAAGCATCAATTTTTCAGTGTTCATCTTTTTTAATGGTCCAACTTTCGCATCTGTACATGACTACTGGAAAAAATATAGCTTTGACTATACAGAGTTGGATGGTGAAGAAGGCTGAGTGCCGAAGAATTGATGCTTTTGAACTGTGGTGTTGGAGAAGACTCTTGAGAGTCCCTTGGACTGCATGGAGATCCAACCAGTCCATTCTGAAGGAGATCAGCCCTGGGATTTCTTTGGAAGGAATGATGCTAAAGTTGAAACTCCAGTACTTTGGCCACCTCATGCGAAGAGTTGACTCATTGGAAAAGACTCTGATGCTGGGAGGGATTGGGGGCAGGAGGAGAAGGGGACGACAGAGGATGAGATGGCTGGATGGCACCACTGACTCAATGGACATGAGTCTGAGTGAACTCCAGGAGTTGGTGATGGACAGGGAGGCCTGGCATGCTGCGATTCATGGGGTCA
>NW_011494708.1:6573313-6574232 GCF_000754665.1 Bison bison bison | reverse complement strand
GTTTCACATGCTAGTAAAGTAATGCTCAAAATTCTCCAAGCCAGGCTTCAGCAATATGTGAACCGTGAACTTCCTGATGTTCAAGCTGGTTTTAGAAAAGGCAGAGGAACCAGAGATCAAATTGCCAACATCTGCTGGATCATGGAAAAAGCAAGAGAGTTTCAGAAAAACATTTATTTCTGCTTTATTGACTATGCCAAAGCCTTTGATTGTATGAATCATAATAAACTGTGGAAAATTCTGAAAGAGATGGGAATACCAGACCACCTGATCTGCCTCTTGAGAAATCTGTATGCAGGTCAGGAAGCAACAGTTAGAACTGGACATGAAACAACAGACTGGTTCCAAATAGGAAAAGGAGTACGTCAAGGCTGTATATTGTCACCCTGCTTATTTAACTTATATGCAGAGTACATCATGAGAAACTCTGGGCTGGAAGAAACACAAGTTGGAATCAAGATTGCCGGGAGAAATATCAATAACCTCAGATATGCAGATGACACCACCCTTATGGCAGAAAGTGAAGAGGGACTAAAAAGCCTCTCAATGAAAGTGAAAGTGGAGAGTGAAAAAGTTGGCTTAAAGCTCAACATTCAGAAAACGAAGATCATGGAATCCAGCCCTATCACTTCATGGGAAATAGATGGGGAAACAGTGGAAATAGTATCAAACTTTATTTATTTATTTTTTTTTGGCTCCAAAATCACTGCAGATGGTGACTGCAGCCATTAAATTAAAAGACACTTACTCCTTGGAAGGAAAGTTATGACCAACCTAGATAGCATATTCAAAAGCAGAGACATTACTTTGCCAACATAGGTCCATCTAGTCAAGGCTATGGTTTTTCCTCTGGTCATGTATGGATGTGAGAGTTAGACTGTGAAGAAGGCTGAGCGCCAAAGAATTGATGCTTTTGATT
>NW_011494708.1:6571379-6572681 GCF_000754665.1 Bison bison bison | reverse complement strand
TCAAAGAGGACACTAATAGATGGAGAAATATACCATGTTCATGGATTGGAAGACTCAATATAGTGAAAATGAGTATACTACCCAAAGCAATTTATAGATTCAACGCAATCCCTATCAAGCTACCAAGAATATTCTTCACAGAGCTAGAACAAATAATTTCACAATTTGTATGGAAAAACAAAAAACCTCGAATAGCCAAAGCGATCTTGAGAAAGAAGAATGGAACTGGAGGAATCAACCTACCTGACTTCAGACTTTATTACAAAGCCACAGTCATCAAGACAGTATGGTACTGGCACAAAGACAGAAATATAGATCAATGGAATAAAATAGAAAGCCCAGAGATAAATCCACGCACATATGGACACCTTATCTTTGACAAAGGAGGCAAGAATATACAATGGATTAAAGACAATCTCTTTAACAAGTGGTGCTGGGAAATCTGGTCAACCACTTGTAAAAGAATGAAACTAGACCACTTTCTAACACCATACACAAAAATAAACTCAAAATGGATTAAAGATCTCAACGTAAGACCAGAAACTATAAAACTCCTAGAGGAAAACATAGGCAAAACACTCTCTGACATATATCACAGCAGGATACTCTATGACCCACCTCCCAGAATATTGGAAATAAAAGCAAAAATAAACAAATGGGACCTAATTAACCTTAAAAGCTTCTGCACATCAAAGGAAACTATTAGCAAGGTGAAAAGACAGCCTTCAGAATGGGAGAAAATAATTGCAAATGAAGCAACTGACAAACAACTAATTCAAAAATATACAAGCAACTCCTACAGCTCAACTCCAGAAAAATAAATGACCCAATCAAAAAATGGGCCAAAGAACTAAATAGACATTTCTCCAAAGAAGACATACAGATGGCTAACAAACACATGAAAAGATGCTCAACATCACTCATTATCAGAGAAATGCAAATCAAGACCACTATGAGGTACCATTTCACACCAGTCAGAATGACTGCGATTCAAAAGTCTACAAATAATAAATGCTGGAGAGGGTGTGGAGAAAAGGGAACCCTCTTCCACTGTTGGTGGGAATGCAAACTAGTACAGCCACTATGGAGAACAGTGTGGAGATTCCTTAAAAAACTGGAAATAGAACTGCCTTATGATCCAGCAATCCCACTGCTGGGCAAACACACTGAGGAAACCAGAAGGGAAAGAGACACGTGTACCCCAATGTTCATCGCAGCACTGTTTATAATAGCCAGGACATGGAAGCAACCTAGATGTCCATCAGCAGACAAATGGATAAGAAAGCTATGGTACATATACAC
>NW_011494708.1:6565342-6571160 GCF_000754665.1 Bison bison bison | reverse complement strand
ACAGTCTTATGGACTCTGTGGGAGAGGGAGAGGGTGGGAAGATTTGGGAGAATGACATTGAAACATGTAGAATATCATGTAAGAAACGAGTTGCCAGTCCAGGTTCACTGCGCGATACTGGATGCTTGGGGCTGGTGCACTGGGACGACCCAGAAGGATGGTGTGGGGAGGGAGGAGGGAGGAGGGTTCAGGATGGGGAACACATGTATGCCTGTGGCGGATTCATTTTGATATTTTGCAAAACTAATACAATTATGTAAAGTTTAAAAATACATGCCTGCTAAAAAAAAAAAAAAAAAGAATTGATGCTTTTGAACTGTGGTATTGGAAAAGACTCTTGAGAGTCCTTGGACTGCAAGGAGATCCAACCAGTCCATTCTGAAGGAGATCAGCCCTGAGATTTCTTTGGAAGCAATGATGCTAAAGCTGTAACTTTGGCCACCTCATGGGAAGAGTTGACTCATTGGAAAAGACTCTGATGCTGGGAGGGATTGGGGGCAAGAGGAGAAGGGGACGACAGAGGATGAGATGGCTGGATGGCATCACTGACTTGATGGGCATGAGTCTGAGTGAACTCCGTGAGTTGGTGATGGACAGGGAGGCCTGGCGTGCCGCGATTCATGGGGTTGCAAAGAGTCGGACACGACTGATCGACTGAATTGAACTGAACTGAGTGACTGAACTGAACTGATATAGATCTTTGCTGGCAAAGTGTTGTCTCTGCTTTTTAATACACAGTCTAGGTTTGTCATAGATTTTCTTCTAAGGAGCAAGAGTCTTTTAATTTCATGGCTGCATTCACCATCCACAGTGATTTTGTAGCAAAAGAAAATAAAGTCTGTCACTGTTTCCATTTTTTCCCCCATCTATTTGCCATGAAGTGATGGGTTCAGATGCCATGATCTTAGTTTTTTGAAAGTTTAATTTTAAACCAGCTTTTTTCACTTTCCTCTTTTGCTTTCATCAAGAGGTTCTTTAGTTCCTCTTTACTTTCTGTCATTAAAAAACTCTCTCTTAAACAACAGTCTTAGTAGAACTTGAAAAATGAAAAATGATGTAAGGTAAGTTTCCTACTCCAAATATATATATTCTGTGGTGGGTTGGAGATCACAGAATTGAGGAATTATATGTTTGGTTCACTGACAATTGACCATATACATTGGCCCTGCATGTGTGTGTGCTGTCACTTCAGTCATGTTCGAGGCTTTGCAACCTCATGGACTGTAGCCCCTACCAGGCTCCTCTGTCCATGGAATTTTCCAGACAAGAATACTGGAATGGGTTGCCATGCCCTCCTTCAGGGAATCTTCCCAACCCAGGGATCAAACCCACATCTCTTATGTCTCCTGAATTGGCAGGTGGGTTCTTTACCACTTGTTCCACATGGGAATCCCATACATTGGGCCTATCTAGGGCCAAACACTGTAGATTGAAAGATGACGAGTGCATTAGTAATTAAAAAATGGTACAAGAGCCCAAGAGCCCAGTGTGAGACTCAGACCTATCACTTCTGGGGAGAATCTCTGCAATTGTGATTACTGTTCTGTTTATTGGTATCATACCCCGGGAATATGGATACTGACCATAGTTTCCCCACCTCTCCTTCCCCATATCATTATGTTTCCTTCTTTATAACTTTTATAGGGGCAAATTTTTTTGGCCAGTGCTCAAGTCATTCTCATTGATAGTTGCTCTGTAAATAACTCTAATAGCGGTGTGTTCATGGAAGGAGGTGAGGTCAGCCAAGTCTTTACATGACTTACTAAAGAACACTGAACCTGACCATATTACTTAGAAAAGTCAGGGTGATATAAGTTTTAATATCTTAAAGGAAAATTTGATAGATCCCCTTTACTTGGATACCCTAATTATAACTCTTTCTTCTTTTGTATATGGAAAGAAAGGAAATGCCCTTAGGGTGTTCACCTAAAAACAAGAGGATCACCATCAAGCAGAGTATCGTAGCTAAAAAATAGACCCTTTGGCAAGAGGATATTCCCTTGCCTCAGAGCTAGTCCTATTGCTGTAATTTTAATGCTGCTGGAGAAATGATAATAGGGTGACCTTTAACCATTTTGTAACCCATGCAGGAAAAGCCCTCCTAAATTCTCATCACACTCAGTGCATTTTGCCCAGTTGCCTTACCTCCTATGAGATTCTCTTACTAACTGTTCCTCATTTAACTGTTTGTCACCCTAATAAGTTTATTCCTGCTGCCTTTCTTCCTTCCCCTACAAAGGAGACTACTCATGACTGCTCAACACTGACAGATCACCCTTTGACTACACACAACAACTACTGGAAAAACCTTTAGACAATGCCAATTTCTCAGGGTTCACTGATGGTTCTCATTTTAAAGATGGAAGTGGCAAATGTTATGCTGACTATGCAGTATCAACTCTTAAAATAACTGAAGAGGAACATTGCATTTGGCTACTTTGGTCCAACATGACAAGCTATATGCCCTCTCACTGTCCTGTATTCTGTTGTTGTTCAGTCACCAAGTTGTGTCCGACTCTGTGACCCCATGGATTGCAGCACACTAGGCCTCCCTATGCCCCATCATCTCCCGGAGTTTGCCCAAGTTCATGTCCATTGAATTAGTGATGGCTATATTCTAGCCAAGGGAAAAATAGCCAATATTTACACTGAAATTATATAGGCCTTTGGAGTATCACAAAACTTAAAAATGTTATGAAAACAAGGTGGATTTTTTACTTTCAACAGGGATAAAATTTTCAGTTCAGTTCAGTTCAGTCACTCAGTCGTATCCAACCCTTTGCAACCCGATGAATCAAAGCACGCCAGGCCTCCCTGTCCATCACCAACTCCTGGAGTTCACTCAGACTCACGTCCATCAAGTCAGTGATGCCATCCAGCCATCTCATCCTCTGTCGTCCCCTTCTCCTCCTGCCCTCAATCCCTCCCAGCATCAGAATCTTTTCCAATGAGTCAACTCTTTGCATGAGCTGGCCAAAGTACTGGAGTTTCAACTTTAGCATCAGTCCTTTCAAAGAACACCCAGGGCTGATCTCCTTCAGAATGGACTGGCTGGATCTCCTTGCAGTCCAAGGGACTCTCAAGAGTCTTCTCCAACACTGTGGTTCAAAAGCATCAATTCTTTGGCACTCAGCCTTCTTCACAGTCCAACTCTCACATCCATGCATGACCACTGGAAAAACCATAGCCTTGACTAGACGGACCTTTGTTGGCAAAGTAATGTCTCTGCTTTTCAATATGCTATCTAGGTTGGTCATAACTTTTCTTCAGAGGAGTAAGCGTCTTTTAATTTCATGGCTTCAGTCACTATCTGCAGTGATTTTAAATGGCTCCAAAATTCATTAGATGCCATACTCCTACCCTTTGGCTATTAAGAAGCCTAGTGATGCTAATGTTGATTATAGAGGTGAATAGATGTTCAGTTTCTTCCTCTTGAATTATGCTGTAAATTAGAAAACATTATCTAAGAGGAACTATAAGTCTAGTGAATAAATATACCTGTCTCCTTCAGTTCATTTATCCACTATCTTTCTGTGATAGTGGATAAAGCAAAAGAACAAATTTGACACACACATGAAAACCTGATTAGATGGGGAAATGCCATTCAGATTTTGCAAATTTCCTTCAAACTTCTATGATAAGCAAAAATAGAAATACTTTGAAAAACTAAAATGGTTGTTAGAGAAGAAGGATATTTACCAGTTCTTATTTTCATTATACATGTACATCTCCCAGAGAATAAATGTGAAAGATGCATCAAAGATTTTTATTCTACCATTTGAAATACAAAATTATTCTCAAAGCAAAGTTGAAATAGAAGAAATACATGTAGTTTCAGCTAAACTATCCTTTTTTACCTATCCTCTTATATCAAGATAGCTGTAAAAATGATCTTTTTTGGAGTTTTATTTATTTAGCTCTTCTAAATTTTAATTTTTCCAACTCTTCCAATCTAAAAATACTCACTGTCTAATTTTAGTCTTAATTCTTAGAATATATATAAATACTAGCTAATTGTATATTTATAAACATATATTTTCCCTTAATAATTTTTTTCTTCTCTGTCCTAATTAATTTTATCTTGAAATAACCATGGTAGACAGCAAAACTAACCACAGAATCTTCTCTTTTCTTAAATATGTGGAGCTTTTCTCCACTCATTTAATCTGGATAGGACTTGTGACTTACTTTGGCCAAAGTATGGTAGAAGGGACAATATATGAATTTAGAATCTAAGCCTCAGGAGACTTTGTACAGTTGCCTTCTCTTTCTCAAAACTCTAGTAAGAAGCACTAGACAACCCTGTTTGAGGATGATAATCATCGTTGAGAAAGGCTGCCCCATTGCCTCTCCATAAAACTATAGAAGATCTCTGAAAAAAATCTAGTCCATCTGATCACAGCTAATGTCCAGCTGATAATACCTGCATATGAAACCCCAGTAATATTCCATATGAAGAATCACTTAGCTGAGCTCAGCCTTGCAGGTTCATGAGATTTACAAGTTGGTTATGACAAGCAGGATTTCTCACTTGTCTGATATACACACATTTCATCCCTGGGATTTTAAATTTGATGGATTTTCCTTCCATAATTAAGTTTTGCTGTTTGACAGCTAACCTTCAGAAATTATCTGGATAAGCCCTTTAAAAGTTTTCTATAGCTATTCTCAAAAGAGAATGCTTAATAAGATCAAAGCAAGAGAGGATTTTAATTCAGGGGAGTTGCTTAATGGCTAAGTCAGAAGGGACTGCAAAGCGAAGAACTGAGAATGACTTCTAGAAATTGGAAGCAGTAACTAATGAATAGCTCGTAAGACAATGGGGGCCTTGGTTCTGCACCTACAAGGAACTGATTTCTGCCAACAACCTGAGACATCTTGAGAGTGTATTTTTCCTGAGTCAAGCCCCAGGTGAGGACACAGTCAGTCCATAATTTCCTTCAGCCTTGTGAGACCTTGATTAGAGATATAACACACTGGACTCCTGGCATGAAAATTGTAACAAAATACCATTGTGTTAAGTTGCTAAATTCCCGATAATTTGCTGTATAGCCATAGAATCCTGATTCATGAATTGCTTTAAATTTCTAAATTATATTCCTCACTGCAAAACAAAATCTAACTGATATACACAGTAAAAATTATAAGCTTGGAATAGTTGGAGGCTAAGCTTTGTATTAGCTAGGTGAGAACTACCTCTCTGACGTAGGACTATCAGATCAGATCAGATCAGATCAGTCACTCAGTCATGTCCGACTCTTTGTGACCCCATGAATCACAGCACACCAGGCCTCCCTGTCCATCACCAACTCCCAGAGTTCACTCAGACTCAAAGTCCATCGAGTCAGTGATGCCATCCAGCCATCTCATCCTCTGTCATCTCCTTCTCCTCTTGCCCCCAATCCCTCCCAGCATCAGAGTCCTTTCCAATGAGTCAACTCTTTGCATGAGGTGGCCAAAGTACTGGAGTTTCAACTTTAGCATCATTCCTTCCAAAGAAATCCCAGGGCTGATCTCCTTCAGAATGGACTGGTTGGATCTCCTTGCAGTCCAAGGGACTCTCAAGAGTCTTCTCCAACACCACAGTTCAAAAGCATCAATTCTTCGGCACTCAGCCTTCTTCACAGTCCAACTCTCACATCCATGCATGACCACTGGAAAAACCATAGCCTTGACTAGACGGACCTTTGTTGGCAAAGTAATGTCTCTGCTTTTGGATATGTTATCTAGTTTGGTCATAACTTTCCTTCCAAGGAGTAAGTGTCTTTTAATTTCATGGCTGCAGTCACCATCTACAGTGATTTTGGAGCCCAGAAAA
>NW_011494708.1:6554319-6565242 GCF_000754665.1 Bison bison bison | reverse complement strand
GTCATTTCCTTGTCTAGGAGGTCATCATGACCCAGTCTCCCGCATTGTAGGCAGACATTTTATTGTCTGAGCCACTTTTAAGACTCATAAAAACCATAGCCTTGACTAGAGGGACCTTTGCTGGCAAAGTAATGTCTCTGCTTCTTAATATGCTGTCTAGATTGGACATAACTGTTCTTCGCAAGGAGTAAGTGTCTTTTAATTTCATGGCTGCAGTCACCATCTACAGTGATTTTGGAGCCCAGAAAAATTAAGTCTGATACTGTTTCCCCATCTATTTCCCATGGAGTGATGGGACTGGCTGCCATGATCTTTGTTTTCTGAATGTTGAGCTTTAAGCCAACTTTTTCTCTCTCCACTTTCATCTTCATCAAGAGGCTTTTTAGTTCCTCTTCACTTTCTGCCATAAGGGTGGTGTCATCTGCATATCTGAGGTTATTGATATTTCTCCCAGCAATTTTGATTCCGGCTTGTGTTTCTTCCAGTCCAGCATTTCTCATGATGTACTCTGCATATAAGTTAAATAAACAGGGTGACAATATACAGCCTTGACAAACTCCTTTTCCTATTTGGAACCAGTCTGTTGTTCCATGTCCAGTTCTAACTGTTGCTTCCTGACCTGCATACAAATTTCTCAAGAGGCAGATCAAATAATGAATTCTTAAATGTTCATGAAGAGGTAGTAATTCTTCTCTCCTACCTCTCTTTTAATGAAACAAATGTTCTCTTCTTGGATATGTTTTTCTCAATCATTACAAAGACAAAAATAGTTATTAATAACATAGTTAATATTAACAGAAAGGCAAATAACCTTTTTTTTTTTAAATGTTTTTCATTTTATCCTCAATATTTCCTCTGAAGTTAACCATGGTAACTGTCATTCTAGTGTAATCTGTAAGTCACTTCAAAAGATTCCAATTGGCCATTCACATATCTGGCTTCTACCTCCATTAAGATTCTTGTTTCTCCTTTGCCTTTCAAGTATCAGCTTAGGACAGTAAGTTAACAATGAAGTTAATCAATAAAAATGTTGCTAAAGTAATTTTGAAATTTTTTTCAGAAAAGAAAAAAAAATGAAATAGTAGTTCTTGGCTTTCTGCCAAGAAACAGCAACTAATATATGTAATATAATGTAATAGAAAGGAAATGAAAATCAGTGATTTTAGCTTATCCATGTCTTTTGTCTTGGATTACTCTAGATGATTGAGCATAAATCAATCTAATCTAGTGAGACTAAATTACAAACATATGTTTAAAAGGTTTATTAAGGCTATTCTGTGAGAGATCTTCATAATAAATACTTTCTCCTTAGTATGTCCATCTTTGCCCATTAACCTCCATAGAAACAAATGTTGGGAGCACTAAGAATAAAAACAGTGAGAAGTTCTTAAAAACATTATATGCCATACAATTTAGAAGTGAGTCCCAGAGTAAAATAGCACAGGTAAATTGGGGTTATAGGAAATCCTGAGAAAATATCGAATGTTACTTACTATTTCAGAGGCAAAAGATGATTTACATATCTCTCTCTATATATATATATTATGTATGTGTACATATATGTCCTGTGTTACATGAGTCTGAAAAATTTCCTCTTCTAATGTCTGTTATTATACCCTAGAAATATGCCTATTTTATTACTGCTTATTTACTCTTGCCTGAAAACATGCCTTTAACCCCAGCTTACAGCCTGATACAAGATTTCAAATTTATGAACTTAAAATTCATAAATATAGGAGAATTTCTTTTGTTAGCTTAATTATAACTGTGAATATTCTGTTAAATGCTCAGAATAATAAAATGAGAGTTAGAATAAGCCAAATGAATACTTCTTTTTGGTAGACAGTCTATTATTACAAACAAGTTTTAACTGTATTTCTAACTTACAGTGCAGACAACCATCTATGGCCCAGTAGGCAAAAACTAAAACACCTTACGTTTTTTACTTGTTAGGGTTATGCCTAAATAATTTGTGTCATTATATTTCCAGATGCATATAATTTTCTGGCTTTTTTTTGTTTTGTTTTTCCAAAACTGACCACAAAAAATGTTGTAACATATACAAGAGAAATGTTCATTCAAATCTAAGAAAAAAGTGAACTCAAATTTAACTCAGAATTTTTTCCAATGATATGTTGAAATAATTAAAGAAAATGAATCATTAGAAGACAAGACAGCATATATCGTAGTCTTCAAAATTTGTGTGGGAGGGAAGCAAACTAAGGAAAATTAAAAAATGCTTCACTATTTGTGAAATTATTTTCTTAAAATATCATATTAAATAAAGAACATAGTTTCTGTCATATTAAGGAGACTGACCACAATTGACCTTTTCTACAACACATGAAAATATTCCAAATAAAACCTCAGTAATTTAGAAAAGTGCTTTAAAAAATTGAAGATAGAATTATCGTTCTGAAAATGGCTAGAGTGGGCTCTGGGAAGAAGATATCAAACAGTTTTGTATAGAAATGAGACAGATTTTTTTTTTTAAATGTTATTTTATTTTTAAACTTTACAATATTGTATTAATTTTGCCCAACATCGAAATGAATCCGCCACCCGTATACCCGTACTCCCCATCCTGAACCCTCCTCCCTCCCCATACCCTCCCTCTGGGCCATCCCAGTGCACCAGCCCCAAGCATCCAGCACTGGAGCAGCCAGATAGATAAGATGACCAAGAGCCACCTCTGATCTATTAAAGAGATTTGAGAGATTAAGAGAATTTGCTGTAGATTGAAAGGGTTTTTATTTATTTTTGAAAATAATTTTAAATAAATGAAGCCCATTTTATTCAAGTTAAAAAAAAAAAAAAAAGAAATGAGACAGAAATATTTCACATTGTTGGTAAGCATACTGTTTACATTTTAATAATAAAGATGATGATGGCAGTGTTTAGAATTGCCAGCCACCATTTCAAAATCCACACATATGGATTATCTTTAAGCAAACAAACAAAACTCAGAGTACCTGGCCACATTGATCGGTAGCATTCTCAGATAACACAAGTAAACTTGTATTGAAAAGCTGCTTTGCCTTTAAAGAGGGCATGCTCATATTCATCAGAGCCCTCAAATTTCCTTTTGAATTATTTAGGTAATTTTTATTTTGGCTTGTCCCAGATCCATTTGAGTATGTCATTCTTAAAGGAAAATACTTGGACTAGGAGTAAAGGCATGTGATTTCTAGTCTAGTCTTTCTATCTTTCCACCATTTGATCCTACTTTAATTTCTTTAAAAAAATTAGCTATTTATTTAATTCATTCATTCATTTATTTTTATTTTTGGCTGTTCTGGGTCTTCATTGCTTTCTCTAGTTGTAGTGAGCTGAGGCCACTCTCTGGTTGTAGTGCTCAGACATCTCATTGCAGAGCACAGGCTCTAGGGCATGTGGGCTTCAGCAGCTATGGTGCACAGGCTTAGCTGCCTCATAGTATGTGGGATCTTCCAGGATCAGGGATCAAACTGGTGTTCCCTGCATTTCAAGGTATATTCATAACCACTGGGTCACCAGGGAAGCTCTAATCATGCCTTTATTTCTTCTTTCCTCTTTCTATTCCATTATTCAGGAAAAATGAATCAAGCTTCTCTTGTGTGTTAGCCATTGCACTTGGTGGTGTGTATACAGCAGTGGACAATATATAGCATTTGTCCTCAATCAGACTACAGTTTAGTCAGGAATAAAGACTGATACAAAACACTAACAACACAAAGTGATGGTTACCATGTCACTGTCCTGTGTTAAAGTTTCAAACAAGGGACAAAAGTCAATATTTTGGCTTAAATTTAGTTGTATCCAAAACTAAGAAATAGATGCATAGGAGAGGAACAAGACAGCCAGATGAAGATTTCAATACAAAAATAACAGTATGTAAAGATATAATGATAAGATAATAGAAGGAATTTTCAGAATGTGTGTATTTGGTGAAAGATGAGCACAGAACAAAAAGAGGAATAAGTCATTATAATGAATTGAGATCTTATCCAGAGGGTATATAGAAATAAACCAAGGACCTTAAATAGTGGAACATCATGTCAGCTCATTAATAACTGTGTTCGTAAATTTCCTAATGAACAAGTCTTCACTTGCTTCATATATAATCTGTTTTCTATTGAACAGTAGCTTTATACTATTCTCCACAGAATAGTATGAATGCCAACATTTTAGAAAATTCTTTGGTTTTAAAAAAAATTATTTCAATTGTCTGATTTGTCTCTTAATCACTTGGTAAGGTCCTTTCTGTTAAAACCTGAATAGTGCTGCTCTTTGGAAGATCATCTATCACCTAATATGTGCTTAAATGGTTGTTGAACTACTACAATATACTGTGGTGTTTCCATTCTAGGATCTAGATTGGGAGGCTGCTCTACTCGTAATGATTTATTTCTCCCAATGTCTGCCTTAGCTACTTCTGCTGGTACTTAGAGGTATTTTTTAATTTGTTTATTGTAAAGTTGTCAAAGTTCAGTTCAGTTCAGTTCAGTCACTCAGTCATGTCCAACTCTTTTCAATCCCATGGACTACAGCATGCCAGGCTTCACTGTCCATCACCAACTCCCAGAGTTTACTCAAACTCATGTCCACTGAGTCGGTGATGTAATCCAACAATCTCATCCTCTGTTGTCCCCTTCTCCTCCTGCCTTCAATCTTTTCTAGCATCAGGGTCTTTTCAAATGAGTCAGCTCTTCGCATCAGGTAGCCAAAGTATTGGAGTTTCATCTTCAGCATCAATCCTTCCATGAATATTGGGGACTGATTTCCTTTAGGATGGACAGGTTGGATCTCTTTGCAGTTCAAGGGATTCTCAAGAGTCTTCTCCAACACCACAGTTCAAAAGTTTATTAATTAAAGTAAAGTTTAATAATTAAAATAAATAAATTTAAAAAAGAAGAAAAAAAAGCATCAATTCTTCGGTGCTCAGCTTTCCTTATAGTCCAACTCTCACGTCCATACATGGCTACTGGGAAAAACATGAAGTGAAGAAGTGAAGTCACTCAATCGTGTCCGACTCTGTGACCCCATGGACTGTAGCCTATCAGGCTCCTGCATCCATGGGATTTTACAAGAAAGAATATTGGACTGGGTTGTCATTTCCTTGTCTAGGAGGTCTTCATGACCCAGTCTCCCGCATTGTAGGCAGACATTTTATTGTCTGAGCCACTTTTCCACTTTTAAGACTCATAAAAACCATAGCCTTGACTAGAGGGACCTTTGCTGGCAAAGTAATGTCTCTGCTTCTTAATATGCTGTCTAGATTGGACATAACTGTTCTTCGCAAGGAGTAAGAGTCTTTTAATTTCACGGCTGCAGTCACCATCTGCATTGATTTTGGAGCTCCCCAAAATAAAGGCTCTCACTATTTCCACTGTTTCCCCATCTATTTGCCATGAAGTGATGAGACCAAATGCCATGATCTTCATTTTCTGAATGTTGAGCTTTAAGCCAACTTTTTCACTCTCCTCTTTCACTTTCATCAAAAGGCTTTTTAGTTCTTTGCTTTCTGCCATAAGGGTGGTGTCATCTGCATATCTGAGGTTATTGATATTTCTCCTGGCAATCTAGATTCCAGCTTGTGCTTCCTCCAGCCCAGCATTTCACATGATGCACTTTGCATATAAGTTAAGTAAGCAGGGTGACAATATACAACCTTGATGTACTCCTTTCCTGATTTGGAACCAGTCTGTTGTTCCATGTCTGGTTGCTTCTTGACCTGCATACAGATTTCTCAAAAAGCAGGTCAGGTGCTCTGGTATTCCCATCTCTTTCAGAATTTTCCACAGTTTGTTGTGATCCACAGTCAAAGGCTTTGGCATAGTCAATAAAACAGAAATAGATGTTTTTCTGGAACTCTCTTGCTTTTTTAATGATCCAACAGATATTGGCAATTTGGTCTCTGGTTCCTCTACCTTTACCAAAACCAGTTGAACATCTGGAAGTTCACGGTTCACATATTGCTGAAGACTGGCTTGGAGAATTTTGAGCATAACTTTACTAGCGTGTGAGATGAGTGCAATTGTGCGGTAGTTTTAGCATTCTTTGGCATTGCCTTTCTTTGGCATTGGAATAAAAACTGACCTTTTCCCGTGGCCCATGGCCACTGTTGCATATTCCAAATTTGCTGGCATATTGAGTGCAGCATTTTCACATCATCTTTTAGAATTTGAGATAGCTCAACTGGAATTCCATCACCTCCATGAGCTTTGTTCATAGTGATGCTTCTTAAGGCCCACTTGACTTTACATTCCAGGATTTGGCTCTAGGTGAGTGATCACACCATTATGATTATCTGGGTCTTGAAGGTCTTTTTTGTACAGTTCTTCTGTATATTCTTTCCATCTCTTCTTAATATCTTCTGCTTCTGTTGTCACAGAAGAGAACAGTAATTATGTACAGCTCAATGAATTTTTACAAAAGAAATATTCCATGTTCAGAAAATGAAATACTCTAAACTTCTTAGAAGGAATCATCCTGTTTACTCCTTTATCCTACAATAAATTATTATTTTAACACCATAAATTATTTTGTCCATTTTTGAGCTTATTACAAATATAATCAGATAGTAATTTATCTTGTTAAACATTAGATTTAAGTGACTCGTCCACATTGTTTATGTCCTACGTTGTGCATGTCTTGTTACCGTGGCCTTAATTATTTTTTCCACAAAGAAAATCCCTTAATATTGTATTTATAGCCATTTATATTTTTATTTTTTGATTATTTACTCATCACTAGAATATAAATGTTTTGAGAACAAAAGATTTTTTAATTTTTCCAGCTATATGGCCTTCTTAAAGATCATTTCCATACCCACTGAGATCCATGTCCATGTAAATGAATGAACATATAAATGGTGTAGTTCCAAAATTTTTACATTCCTTTCTTTACCAAAATACCACTCTCATAGGTGGAATCTTAAAGTGTTGGAGAACAAGACAATGAATGTTCATGATTGTCATGCTCAAAAAGTTAGAAGGCTAGATTTAGAAAGCAGAGAACCAGAAATCAGAAAGCACAGCAGTAAACAGTAGTGACTAATGGAATATAAGTATGCATAGGTAGAAAAGGCAACATACAGAGTGATAACAGCACAGAGACAACAGAAGACACTGAATTGGTCCCTATTAGAGTAAAACTTTGTTGACAACCGATACAATTCCTTAAAAATTGTATTTTATAAGTTGAAAAGTGTTCATTGCTCAGTCATATTTCTCTCTCCATGGAATTCTCCAGGCAAGAATATTGGGGTGGGTTGCTATTTCCTTCTCCAAGGGATCTTCCTGACCCAGGGATTGAACCTGGGTCTCCTGAATTGCAGGCATGTTCATTACTGTCTGACCCACCAGAGAAGCCCTTTTGTAAGTTGTTGTAAGAACAAATACCTAGAGGAAGAGGGGAAAGGCTTAAAAGGATGCAGAGATCCAGGAGATGGTAGAGTGACCAAAATGTAAAGGCCAAGAAAAAAGTGCTGTCAGCGTCATGCAACTTTGTCATATTGTTATTGTTTGGTCGCTCAGTCTTGCCTGACTCTTTGTGACCCCATGGATTGTAGCCTGCCAGCCTCCTCTGTCCATGGGATTTCCCAGGCAAGGATTTTGGAATGGGTTGCCATTTCTTTCTCCAGGGTATCTTCTCAACTCAGGGATGGACCCTCTGTCTTCTACATTGGCAGGTGGATTATTTACCACTGAGCCACAGGGGTTTCCCTGAACTGAATCATGGTACCATTATAACATTCAGTTCAGTTCAGTTCAGTTGCTCAGTCGTGTCTGACTCTTTGTGACCCCATGAATCGCAGCACACCAGGCCTCCCTGTCCATCACCAACTCACAGAGTTTACCCAAACTCATGTCCATCGAGTCGGTGATGCCATCCAGCCATCTCATCCTCTGTCCGTCCCCCTTCTCCTCCTGCCCCCCAATCCCTCCCAGCATCAGGGTCAGTTTCCAATGAGTCAACTCTTCGCATGAGCTGGCCAAAGTACTGGAGTTTCAGCTTCAGCATCAGTCCTTCCAATGAACGCCCAGGACTGATCTCCTTTAGAATGAACTGGTTGGATCTCCTTGCAGTCCAAGGGACTCTCAAGAGTCTTCTCCAACACCACAGTTCAAAAGCATCAATTCTTCAGCGCTCAGCTTTCTTCACAGTCCAACTCTCACATCCATACATGACCACTGGAAAAACCATAGCCTTGACTAGATGGACCTTTGTTGACAAATTTTTTAATATGCTATCTAGGTTGGTCATAACTTTCCTTCCAAGGAGTACATGTCTTTTAATTTCCTGGCTGCAATCACCATCTGCAGTGATTTTGAAGCCCCCCAAAAAATAAAGTCTGACACTGTTTCCACTGTTTCCCCATCTATTTCCCATGAAGTGATTATAACATTAGAGCTATAAATTCTCTCTTATGGGGTGGGGTGAAAGGTATTTATAATGTTTAATAAATGGCACAGAAAGTGAAAGTGAAGTCACCAGTCGTGTCTGACTCTTTGCAACCCCATGGACTGTAGCCCACCAGGCTCCTCCATCCATGGAATTTTCCAGACAAGAGTACTGGAGTGGGTTGCCATTTCCTTCTCCAGAAAGGGCTCAGACCCTGCTTTCAAACTAGAAAATGTAGGTTTGGCTCTTTTATCTAATTGGTTTGGTGGTCAAGGCCAAATAATATTTCCTCCTTGAGCTTCAATTTTACCTTGGAATTTTTTTTTAACAATAAATTCTCTGAGAGCCTTTTCAACTTTAACTGTCTAAAATTCATGTATGAATAGTCAAAGTCAATGCATATCTTCTCTTCTAGTAATTCTTAGGTGCAACATATTCTATGATATCAAACTTAATACCTTCCATATAAGCCTGAAATACTAGAGTTTCCACAGGGGAATCAATAGGCAATGACAGATAGAGCAGGATGTCACTGGCATAACAGTGATGAGTCAGGCTATTCTGTTGGAAAATTGAAGTCCATGATAGATAGACAGTGAGGAATTTCTTTGGTGAGCAGGCAATATCTCATGAAAAACAGATATCCAAGTCAGATACACTAATATTCTGAATTCTAAAACCTTAAAACCTTATATTTTTCTGGCCACTTATCCCCAAGTTAATTAATATGTATATAAATATAATGTATGAAAATAGGTTAAAATATGATCCTAAAAAAGACTGCAATTATTTGGCCAATCTATTTAAAATTTGTCAGTTTAAATTATTCATTTAAAAGGTCAATATCAGAAAAAAAAATAGAAACTTGGCTTTGTTAAACTCTTAGTAATTAATAGTCTTTTACTCTGTTGGTTAAATAGACCCATGTCCACTGTGAAATATATAGAGATAGAAATGCAATTAAATAAATTAGACTAAAAATCCACTAAGAAGAGTCATAAACTTCATCGGTAAAATTTTCTCAATCTTTCCTTTGTGGCAGAAGAATATCAATTATATACACATACACGTGTAATCCTCTTGCCTTGAATGTGAGAAGGACTTGTAATTTGTTTTCAATCTACTAAAGATGGAAAAGGTGAGGGGATGTCACTCCCTTTATGTTCTATCATATTGTACGGGTGTTAGGATTTTACTTCCATGGTCAAATTATGACAACTGCAACAATGTTAAGAAAAATAAATTCTCTTCTTGGCCTTGAGGGAATAAACTGCCATATTGTGAGAAGGCCATGTGGTAAGGAGCTGTGGGTACCCTCTAGAGATTGAGAGTGGCCTTCAAATAACAGCCAGCAAGAAAACAGGATTTGCATTTCCCCAGGGCCAAAGAAACAGATGTTGCCAATAGCATGACTGAGCTTGGAAGTAGATTCTTCCCCAACCAAGCATCCCAATAATCTTGCTCACCTGGTTAACATCCTGATTGCTGCCTTGTAAGATACAGAGCAGAGCACTCAGCAGTCACACCCAGTATTCTCTCCCACAGAAACTGTGAAATAGTGTGTAGTTTTTAGCCCTGTTTGTTGTCATTATTTATGCACCAATAGAAAATTAACACACCCATGTCAATAAATGTTATTTTAAATATATCCCATTGTCAGAGTGTAAGGTAAAAGGGTTGTATAGAAACAGGATATACATAATGGTGACAACTTGTTTACATCTGCATCTGAGACTATTTCATTAATCCACCCAATTTTATTGTCTTCTGCTGGTCCAAAATCACTGTGTATCAAACAGGTGATGAGGTGTGTCCAAGTAGAAGGTATTTGTTCATTGTTTCAAAGATCTTACAGTGTGGTGAGAGGATAAACTTCCAATTATGGAAGAAAAGATAATATACCAAAGAGGAAATATGGATAAATGATAAAGTATAATTGAGGTTGGGTTGTCATCTACATGCAAATATGTTATTAGTTTGCCACCATTGGTTGTAAAATGTCACAGAACCTATTTAACAGGATATTTATTGAAAGTGATTATCTTAAACTCATGAACTAGGGTAAAAATGTCTGTTGCATGCAACCAAAATTCAGTTTAAGTTTTTGCCTTTTTTTTTCATTTTAAAGGTGAGATTCCAAGTTAAATATGACAGGAATTCCTAATAGTGTAGATTAGATATGAGGCTGATCAGTCTAAATATTCCATCTGCAACCTGTTCATATATAATGAAAACAAATCACTCCCCACTTAGGTTCAGTACACTTCAGTCGCTCACTGAAGTCTGACTCTTTGTGACCCCATGGACTGCAGCACACCATGCTTCCCTGTTCATTACCAATGCCCAGAGCTGCTCAAACTCACGTCCATCTAGTTGGTGATGCCATGTAACTATCTCAATCCTCTGTCATCCCCTTCTCCTCCTGCCTTCAATCTTTCTCAGCATCAGGATCTTTTCCAATGAGTCAGTTCTTCACATCATGTGGCCAAAGTATTAGAGTTTCAGCTTCAGCATCAGGCCTTCCAAAGAATATTCAAG
>NW_011494708.1:6551122-6554219 GCF_000754665.1 Bison bison bison | reverse complement strand
CAAGGAGCAAGCATCTTTTAATTTCATGGCTGCAGTCACCATCTGCAGTAATTTTGGAACCCAAGAAAGTAAAGTCTGTCACAGTTTCCATGGTTTCCCCATCTATTTGCCCTGAAGTGATGGGACTGGATGCCATGATCTTAGTTTTCTGAATGTTGAGTTTTAAGCCAAATTTTTCACTTTCATCTTTCACTTTCAAGAGGCTCTTAGTTCTTATTCTCTTTTTGCCATAAGGGTGGTATCATCTGTGTATATGAGATTATTGATATTTCTCCCAGAAATTGTGATCACAGCTTGTGCTTCATCCAGCCCAGCATTTCACATGATGTACTCTGCATATAAGTTAAATAAGCAGGGTGACAATATACAGCCTTGACATATTCCTTTCCTGATTTGGAACCAATCTGTTGTTCCATGTATGGTTGTAACTGTTGCTTCTTGACCTGCATACAGATTTCTCAAGAGGCAGATCAGGTGGTCTGGTATTCCCATTTCTTGTAGAATTTTCCACAGTTTGTTGTGATCTACAGAGTCAAAGGCTTTGATGTAATCAATAAAGCAGAAGTAGATGTTTTTCTGGAACTCCCTTGCTTTTTTGATGATCCAACAGATGTTGGCAATTTGATCTCTGGTTCCTCTGCCTTTCCTAAATCTAGCTTGAACATCTGGAAATTCACAGTTGACATACTGTTGAAGCCTCCCTTCATGAATTTTGAGCATTACTTTGCTAGTATGTGAGATAAGTGCAACTGTGCTCAAGTTCTTTGGTATTGCCCTTCTTTGGGATTGGAATGAAAACTGACGTTTTCTAGTCCTGTGGCCACTGCTGAGTTTTCCAAATTTGCTGGCATATTGAGTGCACCACTTTCAAATCGTCTTTTATGATTTGAAATAGCTCCACTGGAATTCCATCACCTCCAACAGCTTTGTTAGTAGTGATGCTTCTTCAGGCCCACTTGACTTCACATTCCAGGACGTCTGGCTCTAGATGAGTGGTTAGATATCTAGTGGCTCTAGATAACCATTGTGGTTATCTGGGTCATGAAGATCTTTTTTGTACAGTTTTCCTGTGTATTCTTGCCACCTCTCCTTAATATCTTCTGCTTCTGTTAGGTCCATACCATTTCTGTCCTGTATTGTGCCCATCTTTGCATGAAATGTTCCCTTGGCATGTCTAATTTTCTTGAAGAGATCTCTAGTCTTCCTCATTCTATTGTTTTCCTCTATTTCTTTACATTGATCACTGAGGAAGGCTTCCTAATCTTCTTGCTATTCTTTGAAACTTTGTATTGAAAAGGATATATCTTTCCTTTTAACTTTTGCCTTTTGCTTCTCTTCTTTTCTCAGCTATTTGTAAGGGCTCCTCAGAAAACCATTTTGCCTTTTTGCATTTCTTTTTGTTGGGGATTTTCTTGATCACTGCCTCCTGTACAATGTCACAAACCTCTGTCCATAGTTTTTCAGGCACTCTGTCTATCAGATCTAATTCCTTGAATCCATTTGTCACTTCTGAAAGGTTGTTGTTGAATCACGCGAATACACCAGGATTCTTGGCCCCCGGAGGAGAAGAATTCAATCTGGGGCCAGAGACGAGGCTTGATCGCTCAGAGCTTTTGTGTAATAAAGTTTTATTAAAGTATAAAGGAGATAGAGAAAGCTTCTGACATAGGCATCAGAAGCAGGCAGAAAGAGTACCTGTTTGCTAGTGTTAACAATGAAGTTATATAATCCAAAGAATGTCTGGAGGTTGTAAAGACCTCATCAGACCAACTCCCATAATTTACATTTTAAGATAACACTGTCTTCAGGCAGGATACATCCTTGTAAAGACCAGGTCTACTCCCATAATTTACATTTTAAGATAACAGAAGGTTTAATCCAAAGACTGTCCTTAGGCAGGATACATTATTGTTATATAATCCTAAGGAATGTAGAGAAAGGAAAAAAAAGTTTGTCCTTTCTTCCTCCTTGAGAATTCCAGACCCCTCTCTCCTTGGGACCCCTAGACTCCCTATCAACCTGCCTAGGAAATGACTCTCTCAACTTCCACTATATAATTGTAAGGGATTTGATTTAGGTCATACCTGAATGGTCTAGTGCTTTTCCCTGTTTTCTTCAATTCAAGTCTGAATTTGGCAATGACAAGTTCATGATCTGAGCCACAGTCAGCTCCCAGTCTTGTTTTTGCTGACTGTATAGAGCTTTTCCATCTTTGGCTGCAAATAATATAATCAATCTGCTTTTGGTGTTGACCATCTGGTGATGTCCATGTGTAGAGTCTTCTCTTTTGTTGTTGGAAGAGGGTGTTTGCTATGACCAGTGCATTCTCTTGGCAGAACTCTATTAGCCTTTTCCCTACTTCATTTTGTACTCCAAATTTGCCTGTTACTCCAGGTTTCTTTTGACTTCCTACTTCTAGTCCCTTATGATGAAAAAAGAACACTCAGAGGGATCAAACAAAACCTTGTGTGTACCAGGACCAAGAGACTCCACAGAGACTGAGTCAGATCTTGTTTGAGTCTCCTGTAGAGGTAAGGGTCAGCATTGGCCAGTTGCAAGGGGCAGGGGCTCTGGGTGCAGCTACCTGGGTTACACAACCTGTGGCATAAGCTCTCTTGGAGGAGATTGCCATTAACCCCACCACAGACCCACCAAGCAGACAACCCACAAACTGAAGAATAATTATATCAAAGAAATTCTCACACTATTAAGAAAGTTCTAGGACCCACAACAATAAACTGTGGAAAATTCTGAAAGAGATGGGAATACCAGACCACCTGACCTGCCTCTTGAGAAATCTGTATGCAGGTCAGTAAGCCACAGTTAGAACTGGACATGGAACAACAGACTGGTTCCAAATAGGAAAAGGAATGTCAAGGCTGTATATTGTCCCCCTGCTTATTTAACTTATATGCAGAGTACATCATGAGAAATGCTGAACTGGAAGAAACACAAGTTGGAATCAAGATTGCCGGGAGAAATAGCAGTAACCTCAGATATGCAGATGACACCACTCTTATGGCAGAAATTGAAGAGGAACTCAAAAGCCTCTTGATGAAAGTGAAAGTGGAGAGTGAAAAAGTTGGCTTAAAGCTCA
>NW_011494708.1:6531333-6551022 GCF_000754665.1 Bison bison bison | reverse complement strand
GTATCCAGTCCCATTACTTCATGGGAAATAGATGGGGAAACAGTGGAAACAGTGTCAGACTTTATTTTCTGGGCTCCAAAATCACAGCAGATGATGACTGCAGCCATGAAATGAAAAGATGCTTACTCCTTGGAAGGAAAGTTATGACCAACCTAGATAGCATATTAAAAGCAGATACATTACTTTGCCAACTAAGTTCTGTCTAGTCAAGGCTTTGGTTTTTCCAGTGGTCATGTATGGATGTGAGAGTTGGACTGTGAAGAAGGCTGAGTGCTGAAGAATTTATGCTTTTGAACTGCAGTGTTGGAGAAGACTCTTGAGAGTCCTTTGGACTGCAAGGAGATCCAGCCAGTCCATTCTGAAGGAGATTAGCCCTGGGATTTCTTTGGAAGGAATGATGCTAAAGCTGAAACTCCAGTACTTTGGCCAGCTCATGCAAAGAGTTGACTCATTGGAAAAGACTCTGATGCTGGGAGGGATTGGGGGCAGGAGGAGAAGGAGATGACAGAGGATGAGATGGCTGGATGGCATCACTGACTCGATGGACGTGAGTCTGAGTGAACTCCGGGAGTTGGTGATGGACAGGGAGGCCTGGTGTGCTGTGATTCATGGGGTCTCAAAGAGTCGGACATGACTGAGTGACTGAACTGAAATGAACTGAACTGATGACCCACAACAGATTTCCCAACCTGGGGATCTGGCAAAGGGGCTGAGAAACCCCAGAGGATTTGACTTTGAAGGCAATGGGATTTGATTACAGAACTTACACAGGACTGGGGAAACAGACTCTTGGAGGGCACAGACAAAATCTTGTGCACATAAGGACCCAGGAGAAAGGAGCCATGACCCCACAGGAGACTGACCCAGGCTTGCCTGTGAGTGTCCAGGAGTCCCTGGAGGAGGCATGGGTCAGCAGTGGTCTGTTGCAGGGTGGGAGGCACTGAGTGTGGCAGTGCGAGGTGGGAACACAGTCCTGCCAAGCAACAGAAAATTGGATTAAAGATTTACTGAGAATGGCCCCGCCCATCAGAATAAGACCCAGTTTCCCTTACAGTCAGTCTCCCCCATCAGGAAGCTTCCATAGGCTTCATAGTCTTCTGTCAGAGGGCAGACAGAATGAAAACTACTTAAGTTAATTCACTTATTTTAAAAATACTTTTTTCTCATACTGTATAAGAATAAGGGAAATCATGCATGCAGTCATTTGACCTGTGCAAACAATCCCTTACCAAGAGATAAAGAGACCACACAGCTTGTGCTGGGGTTATCAACTTTGTGCCTTGTTTTATAGTCAGTGGGTGTAGCTTTGTTCTGCTTACTCATATGCCTCAGTGGCTCTCTGACTTTTAGTATTTCAGACTTCATGGGGAAGGAAGAGGTGTCCCTCTTTTCCAGCACTAAGGAGTGCATATAGACCAATTGCTCTGCATTAGTTTGAAGGGGTACTGGGACAACTGATGTATATTTGGGTGTTGCTAGTCACGAGGGACCAATGAACCCTATCAGAGTTGATCTTGCTCTTTCACTTCCCTGTGAGTAAAGGCATTGTTCCATCCAATGCTTGACTGTGTTGTGTTTTCTTTGGATATTGTGATGCCAAGATATAATGGGTAGGCATAGTTGGACTTCTAATCCTGGAGGGTGCTACTGTGATGATGTTTGCTATACTTCATGTAGTTGAAGTCCTTTCCTGGCATTGGTAATCAGTCCACGTGTTCTGCTTGGTTAAAAAAAAAATCAGGAAAATTGTGACAAATCTATTTGAGATACAGTTTGATCCACCAATCTGTGAAAAGCAATAGCACATCCATGGGAAGAAGAGTTACATGAAAATAATATTATTGAATGAAAAACGTACTTATGAGATAATCTGGATTGGAATCCAAGCTCTTTCATTGTCTTGCTGTAACCACTGTGTAATTTAAAATATGTTCAGTCATAAAATAAGATTATTTTTAATAAGCTCAATACTTAGTAAGGGCTCCACAATTATAAACTCTTTTGTTTTTCCCAAAGTAAATAATCTGAATGCATATAATAAAATATATCATATACAATAAAAATTATAAACAATTACATTGTTTTTCCAAAAGTAATATAAATATATAGTATTACATATGTACACATAGGCTTCTCTGGTGGCTCAGTCAGTAAATAATCTGCCAGCAATGCAGAAGACCTGGGTTTGATCTTGAGTCAGGAAGATCCCCTGGTGAAGGGAATGGAAACACTCTAATATTCTTGCCTGGAGAATTCCATGGACAGAGGTACCTGATGGCCTATAGTCCATGAAGCTGCAAAGAGTTGGACACGACTCAGTGACTAACACAGACACACATGTACACACAAAGATTTTTCAAGAATAGCGTTTTCTTGATTTTATACTCTTTTTAAAGCTTCTTCTAACCTTTCTAATTTATAAACATTTATGAGGAGAAAAACAAGTTAGATTAAAAGTGTTATTCTAATAGCTGGGTATATACTATTAGAATATGTTAGTAGCTTTAAACAATCTCTGAGGTTATTCTAATTCACACTAAATAAGTGGCATCTTCCAATGTGTGAGTTGGTCTAAAATCATAAGTTTCAGTAATTTTTTTGTCAGAAAAGTGTAAATTGAACATTCACATCCTCTCTCTTTTAAAATCATTTCCAAAAGGTAAATTTGTATAACATAAACACTACATCTCTGATAATATCATTTCCATTTTACAAATATGCAGAAAGGAACACAGCATCTTTTTTTAATTCAGGCACTCTGCCTCAGCTCTTGGAACCTGTTGAGTGTAGCCATGCACCAATTCTAAAATCATTGACTTTGGTAGGAAAGTAAGCCATTGCCTTCATATCTGTGCAAATACCAGAAACTGAATCTTCAAGCCATTGACTTCTGAATTGAAAAGCAATGTGGATCACAGACTTGGAATGGTCTGCCTGGATTTAAGCTCCAATTGCAGCACAGGAACCAAATATTTCCTTTGCTGTGTTGAAAATTGTGAGCTATGCTCTATGACAAATATCATTTTGATTAAACACCCACTCACATTTGTCAAGGTTCTGTCAAGTGAAAATTTCAGATTCTAAGGGGCCTCTTATCCTCCAATTATTTTGTTCAGAACATTTGGTGTTTTGATTTCTGGGAAAGTTTGCTTTCCTGCAGTATGAATGAGTCTTGCCAAGTACTGAGATGATTAGTACCAACAATAATAATTGAGCCATCATGAAAGGGGAACATTTGAATATGGATAGATTCTCAGTCCTTGCTTTATTAAAACAACAACAACAACAACAACAACTCTTCTATGGAAACCAAGAAACCATCACAGCTGTTAAACTGAAAATTCTGTTTTATTATTAGAAATTTCAAGAAAATAAAATTCTGACATAATAATCTAGGGATTTTTTAAAATGTAAGGAAAATCATATCATGATTCTGGGCTTGGCCACTTAAAGTGAGCAATTAATTTCATAAGATAGAGCTTCCATTAAGTATTTCTTGAATTAGTGTTAACATAGACATAGATGCATATAAAAGGGAAAAATGTTCAACTCCACAAGGTGAACAGTATAGTGTTAGTTTCTAATTGATTTATTGGTATTTGGCAATCATTTTCAAGTTATGCTATGATGATTAGAAACTGAAAGAATTCTTTTGTTTATGTTATAGTCATCTGCAATTTCTTGAGTTCATTTCCAGGATTTCTTTTTCCATTTTTAATTCTACCAAGTATTTAAATAGAATAATGTTTTCTTGCTATGTTTTCAGGAAAGAATACATCCACAAAGACCAAAAATATATTCATTTATATTCATTCATTAACTCAATAAACATTATCATGACTATATACAAAGACTGTGTTAGGTAAAATAAGTATATTGTGACTCTATCCTCTATGGAAGTTTATACTCTGATGGGGGCATATAAATAATAACAAATGTATGCAGTGGAAGTATAAGAGACCATGAGAGTCTATGATACAAAATCTTAGTATGATCTTGGGGTTCAGCAAAAGATTATTTAAGGAAATAGAGCTAAATTTTTTTTTTTTTTGTGGAGTACGGTAATAGAAAATTGTCTGCATGGCAGGATATAAAGTTCTTTCAAAGAGCCTGAATCAAGTAGAGATATGGTCAAGTCAAGGAATTATTGATTTATTGACTTGACATCCAGAAAATCACATGAGAAGTTCACATTAAAATATAGAGAAAAATATTTTCTGTCAAATTTCCATCTTTCAATGATACTGCCATCTATGGTTCCAGCAGTTATTTTTATTCTAAGCAACCAAGAGTCCCTCTTGGTATCTGCTTCCTTGGGATGTACTTGCTATGGCTGGTTACAAGAACCCTAGGTAAGCATAGTCTCTCTTCTTTTTCAGTGAACATAGACTCTTATCATGAATTCTTGTCCACTAGGACAACTCTTAAATGATCAGTTCTGTTCTAGTCCTTCTAATAGCAGTTTTGAAGAGAATTCAAATTTTCTTCTTGTCCAACCATAGTAGTAAATTATTTAGAAATTTTTCAAGACACTATATGGTGTGATCACTGACCTAGAGGCAGACATCCAGGAATGTGAAGTCAAGTGGACCTTAGAAAGCATCACTACGAACAAAGCTAGTGGAGGTGATGGAATTCCAGTTGAGCTATTCCAAATCCTGAAAGATGATGCTGTGAAAGTGCTGCACTCAATATGCCAGCAAATTTGGAAAACTCAGCAGTGGCCACAGGACTGGAAAAGGTCAGTTTTCATTCCAATCCCAAAGAAAGGCAATGCCAAAGAATGCTCAAACTACTGCACAATTGCACTCATCTCACAGGCCACTAAAGTAATGCTCAAAATTCTCCAAGCCAGGCTTGAGCAGTATGTGAACCGTGAACTTCCTGATGTTCAAGCTGGTTTTAGAAAAGGCAGAGGAACCAGAGATCAAATTGCCAACATCCGCTGGATCATAGAAAAAGCAAGAGAGTTCCAGAAAAACATCTACTTCTGCTTTATTGACTATGCCAAAGCCTTTGACTATGTGGATCACAATCAACTGTGGAAAATTCTGAAAGAGATGAGAATACCAGACCACCTGATCTGCCTCTTGAGAAACCAATATGCAGGTCAGGAAGCAACAGTTAGAACTGGACATGGAACAACAGACTGGTTCCAAATAGGAAAAGGAGTTCGTCAAGGCTGTATATTGTCATTCTGTTTATTAAACTTACATGCAGAGTACATCATGAGAAACGCTGGACTGGAAGAAACACAAGTTGGAATCAAGAGCTTAAAGCTCAACATTCAGAAAACGAAGATCATGGCATCTGGTCCCACCACTTCGTGGGAAATAGATGGGGAAACAGTGGAAACAGTGTCAGACTTTATTTCTCTGGGCTCCAAAATCACTACAGATGGTGACTGCAGCCATGAAATTAAAAGACGCTTACTCCTTGGAAGGAAAGTTTTGACCAACCTAGATAGCATATTCAAAAGCAGAGACATTACTTTGACAACAAAGGTTTGTCTAGACAAGTCTATGGTTTTTCCTGTGGTCATGTATGGATGTGAGAGTTGGACTGTGAAGAAAGCTGAGCGCCGAAGTATTGATGCTTTTTACTGTGGTGTTGGAGAAGACTCTTGAGACTCCCTTGGACTGCAAGGATATCCAGCCAGTCCATTCTGAAGGAGATCAGCCCTGGGATTTCTTTGGAAGGAATGATGCTAAAGCTGAAACTCCAGTACTTTGGCCACCTCATGCGAAGAGTTGACTCATTGGAAAAGACTCTGATGCTGGGAGGGATTGGGGGCAGGAGGAGAAGGGGACGACAGAGGATGAGATGGCTGGATGGCATCACATGGACGTGAGTCTGAGCGAACTCCAGCGGTTGGTGAGGGACAGGGAGGCCTGACGTGCTGTGATTCATGGGGTCGCAAAGAGTAGGACACGACTGAGCGACTGATCTGATCTGATCTGATATTGATATATTGGGGCAGGCTTTACACATTCACAATCTGTGGGCTAAAAACAATTTGCAAAAATGTTCAATATGGACTATATGGTGTTGGGATACACAAAATTAAAAATAATTACTTTCTAAATATGTAAAAGCATATTGATTTGGCAAAAGACCACAATAGTCAGCATAATATTGAACAAGAAGTACCAAGTTTGAAGATTGATACCGCATGACCTCAAGACTTAGCATAAAGCTATAGTAATCAAAGTGGTATGGTACTTTCAAGAAGATAGACACATAGATCAAAAGAAGTGAATAAATAGATGAGAAATAGATGCACATACATAGCCAGATGATCTTTGAAAAGGGATAAATGGCAGTTAAATGAGTTAAATGGAACAAAGATAGTCTTTTCAATGAATGTTGCTAGAACAACTGCACATCCACCTTAAAAAAGAATCTAAGCACAGATCTTACACTTTTCATAATAACTAACTCAAAATAGATCATAGATCTAATATTATAAAGTTCAAAACTGTAAATATCCTAGAAGATAACATAGGAGAAAATCTAAACATCTTTGGGTATGGCTATGACTATTTAAATATAACACCAAAGGCATGAACCATGACAGAAAAAAAAGTGTTAAGCTGGATTTCATTAAAATTAAAAACCTGCTCCGTGAAATACAATGTCAGGAGATTAGAAACTAAGCCACAGGTTGGGAGAAAATATTTGCAAAAGAACATCTGATTAGCAACTATTATCCAAAATATACAAAACTGAAAGTGAAAGTCACTCACTTGTCCAACTCTTTGACAACCCATGGACTATAACCTGCCAGGTTCCCCTGTCCATGAAATTCTCCAGACAAGAATCCTGGAGTAGATAGGCAATCCCTTCTTGAGAGAATCTTCACTACCCAAGGATCAAACTCAGGTCTCCTGCATTGCAGGCAGATTCTTTACCATCTGAGTCAAAGGGCACTTCAAACTAAACAATAAGAAAATAGATGGCCCAATTAAAAACGGGTAAAAGACATGAACAGACATTTCATCAAAGAAGACAGAGCAGATAGCATATGAAGTGGTGCTCAGCATCATATGGCATTAGGGAGCTTCAAATTAAAACACTAGGGTGATATAATTACACGTTCATTAGAAAGAATGAGATTGAAAACACGCAACTACGGTGAGCGTTTAAAATACAAGAACTCTCATTTATTCATTGTTTGTAAAAAAAAGCAAAATGATAGAGCCCCATTAGAAGACAGTTAGGCTGCAACTGCTGCTGCTGCTGCTAAGTTGCTGTTGTGTCCGAGTCTGTGTGATCCCAAAGATGGCAGCCAACCAGGCTCCTCTGTCTTTGGCATTCTCCAGGCAAGAATACTGGAGTGGATTAAATTTCTTTCTCCAATGCATGCATGCATGCTAAGTTGCTTCAGTCGTGTCCAACTCTGTAAGACAGAGTCTTCTGTGGGACAGAAGCCCAACAGGCTCCTCCATCCACAGGATTCTCCAGGCAAGAATACTGGAGTGGCTTTCCATTTTCTTCTCCTTACAAATGTAAATATTCTTTACAAAAAACAAATGTGCTTCTTGATATTTACACTAAGGAGTTGAAAACTTTGTCTACGCTAAAACCTACACACATGTTTGCTGTAGTTTTATTTATAATTTCCAAAATTAGGAAGCAACCCACATGCCCTGAAGTAAATGAATGTTCAAACAAACTGTGGTACATGCAGATAAGGAAATATTCATTCAGTTCAGTCGCTCAATCATGTCTGACTCTTTGCGATGCCTTGAACTGTAGCACGCCAGGCCTCCCTGTCCATCACCATCTCCTGGAGTTCACTCAAACTCATGTCCATTGAGTCAGTGATGCCATCCAGCCATCTCATCCTCTGCCATCTCCTTCTCCTTCTGCCCCCAATCCCTCTCAGCATCAGAGTATTTTCCAACGAATCAACTCTTCACATGAGGTGGCCAAAGTACTGGAGTTTCAGCTTTAACATCATTCCTTCCAAAGAACACTTAGGGCTGATCTCCTTCAGAATGGAATGATGGATCTCCTTGCAGTCCAAGGGACTCTCAAGAGTCTTCTCCAACACCACAGATCAAAAGCATCAATTCTTCAGCACTCAGCTTTCTTCACAGTCCAACTCTCACATCCATACGTGACCACAGGTAAAACCATAGACTTGACTAGATGGACCTTTGTTGGCAAAGTAATGTCTCTGCTTTTGAATATGCTATCTAGGTTGGTCATAACTTTCCTTCCAAGGAGTAAGTGTCTTTTAATTTCATGGTTGCAATCACCATCTGCAGTGATTTTGGAGCCCCAAAAAATAAAGTCTGACACTGTTCCACTGTTTCCCCATCTATTTCCCATGAAATGATGGGACCAGATGCCATGATCTTCATTTTCTGAATGTTGAGCTTTAAGTCAACTTTTTCACTCTCCACTTTCACTGTCATCAAGAGGCTTTTTAGTTCCTCTTCACTTTCTGCCATAAGGATGGTGTCATCTGCATATCTGAGGTTATTGATATTTCTCCCGGCAATCTTGATTTCAAATTGTGCTTCTTCCAGCCCAGTGTTTCTCATGAAGTACTCTGCATATAAGTTAAATAAGAAGGGTGACAATATACAGCCTTGACATACTCCTTTTGCTATTTTGACCAGTCTGTTGTTCCATGTCCAGTTCTAACTGTTGCTTCCTGACCTGCATATTGGTTTCTCAAGAGGCAGGTCAGGTGGTCTGGTATTCCCATCTCTTTCAGAATTTTCCACAGTTTATTGTGATCCACACAGTCAAAGGCTTTCACATAGTCAATACAGCAGAAGTAGATGTTTTTCTGGAACTCTCTTGTTTTTTCTATGATCCAGCGGATGTTGGCAATTTGATCTCTGGTTCCTCTGCCTTTTCTAAAACCAGCTTGAACATCAGGAAGTTCACGGTTCACATACTGCTCAAGCCTGGCTTGGAGAATTTTGAGCATTACTTTAGTGGCCTGTGAGATGAGTGCAATTGTGCAGTAGTTTGAGCATTCTTTGGCATTGCCTTTCTTTGGGATTGGAATGAAAACTGATATTTTCCAGTCCTGTGGCCACTGCTGAGTTTTCCAAATTTGCTGGCATATTGAGTGCAGCACTTTCACAGCATCATCTTTCAGGATGTGAAATAGCTCAACAGGAATTCCATCACCTCCACTAGCTTTGTTCGTAGTGATGCTTTCTAAGGTCCACTTGACTTCACATTCCTGGATGTCTGGCTCTAGGTCAGTGATCACACCATCGTGATTATCTGTGTCGTGAAGATCTTTTTTGTATAGTTCTTCTGTGTATTCTTGCCACCTCTTCTTAATATCTTCTGCTTCTGTTAGGTTCGTACCATTTCTGTCCTTTATAGAGCCTATCTTTGCATGAGATGTTCCCTTGGTATGCCTAATTTTCTTGAAGAGATCTCTAGTCTTTCCCATTCTGTTGTTTTTCTCTGTTTCTTTGCATTGATCGCTGAGGAAGTCTTTCTTATCTCTTCTTGCTATTCTTTGGAACTCTGCATTCAAATGCTTATATCTTTCCTTTCCTCCTTTGCTTTTCACCTCTCTTCTTTTCATAGCTGTTTGTAAGGCCTCCCCAGACAGCCATTTTGCTTTCTTGCATTTCTTTTCCATGGGGATGGTCTTGATTCCTCTCTCCTGTACAAGGTAAAGAACCTCCATCCATAGTTCATTAGGCACTCTGTCTATCAGGTCTAGTCCCCTGAAATCTATTTATCACTTCTACTATAATCATAAGGGATCTGATTTAGGTCATACCTGAATGGTCTATGGTTTTCTCTATTTTCTTCAATTTAAGTCTGAATTTGGCAATAAGGAGTTCATGATCTGAGCCACAGTCAGCTCCTGGTCTTGTTTTTGCTAACTGTATAGAGCTTCTCCATCTTTGTCTGCAAATAATATAATCAGTCTGATTTCAGTGTTGACCATCTGGTGATGTCCATGTGTAGAGTCTTCTCTTGTGTTGTTGGAAGAGGGTGTTTGCTATGACCGGTGCGTTCTCTTGGCAAAACTCTATTAGCCTTTGCCCTGCTTCATTCTGTATTCCCAGGCCAAATTTGCCTGTTACCCAGGTGTTTCTTGACTTCCTAATTTTGCATTCCAGTCCCCTATAATGAAAAGGACCTCTTTTTTGGGTGTTAGTTCTAAATATTATTCAGTACCAAAAATAAATGAGCTGTCAAATCCTAAGAAGATATGGAGGAAATTCTGCTGTATATTACTAAGTGAAAGAAGCAAGGTAAAAGACTTACATACTGCTTCATTCTCACTATACAACTGGCATTCTTGAAAAGGCAAAAGCTGTAGTTACTGGGATTAAGTAAACAGAAGGGATGATTATGCAAAACACTGAGGATTTTTAGGGCATTTTAATTTATTCTGTATATTATAATAATGGATACATGCCATCATACATTTGTTCAAACCCATAGAAAATCAAGACTAAGAGTGGAAGCTAATGTAAGCTATGGACTCAGGTTAATACTGAATGATTTACCAATTGACTTTCTTTTTTTTTTTGATTTTTTTTCTTTTTTTTTAATATTTTATTTTATTTTTTAACTTTACAATATTGTATTGGTTTTGCCATATATCAAAATGAATCCGCCACAGGTATACATGTGTTCCCCATCCTGAACCCTCCTCCCTCCTCCCTCCCCATACCATCCCTCTGTTGCAGCTGTTTAGCTGCTAAGTCATGCCCGACTCTTTTGGATCCCTTGGACTGTAGCCTGCCAGGCTCCTCTATCCATGGGATGCCCCAGGAAAAGATTACTGGAATGAGCTGCCATTTCCTTCTCCAAGGGATCTTCCTGACCCAAAGGTGAAACCCACATCCCCTGCACTGCAGGCAGATTTTTCACCCCTGAGCCACCAGGGAAGTCCTTTCCATCTTATTAAGTGATCCTAATTCTATTCTATTTGTGCCTATAGTTCATGTTTACATTATGCCATATTTATTTATGACCTGCAATGTCTCTCCTCTTCATGTAAGTGCTTGAGCACTGATTTTATATTGATTTTAATCAAATATTTAATTTATTTCCAGATTTTCCCCACCCAATCACATGCTTCATAAGTGAAGGTTTCTAAGGCATATGCACCCAGCATAGTGTTTGATATGCTAGAGTCTTCCAAGATAGAAGCATAAGTTAAGCTTTAAAGTAACATTGGACTATACTATCTTCTTTATTTTTTATTTTGTCACTTTCCATATAATAAAATACAAATATGTCTACTAATGAATATTTAATTATATTTTCACAGGTAGGAGTGCTACCTTTCTTATATACATGAAGAAACCTAGAAATACAATAGATGCATTACTGAGGATTAAAGTGTTAGTTGTTCAGTTGTGTCCAACTCTTTGTAACCCCATGGGTTGTAGCCCATCAGGCTTCTCTGTCCATGGGATTCTCCAAGCAAGAATAATGGAGTGGGTTGTCATGCCTTTCTCCAGGGGATATTCCTGACCCAGGATTGAACTTCTGTCTCTTGCATTGCAAAGGGATCCCTTACTGTCTGAGCCACCAGGGAATCTCCACTGAGGGTTAACAGATTGGTAACTGACAAATTGGTAACTGAAGGAATGATGCTAAAGCTGAAACTCCAGTACTTTGGCCACCTCATGCGAAGAGCTGACTCATTGGAAAAGACTCTGATGCTGGGAGGGATTGAGGGCAGGAGGAGAAGGGGACAACAGAGGATGAGATGGCTGGATGGCATCACTGACTCGATGGACGTGAGTCTGAGTGAACTCCAGGAGATGGTGATGGACAGGGAGGCCTGTCGTGCTGCGATTCATGGGGTCACAAAGAGTTGGACACGACTGAGCAACTGATCTGATCTGATCTGAACCATGATCAAAGATCTGGTATCAGACTTGAAACTCTGAGATCAGAATTTTGTAATGGAAGGTGAAGTAAGGATCACTGCCTCACAAGAGAACAACCTGTTCTTTTCAGTTTTCTCTAATGGATTGAATAATGAACCATACGGTGTTTCATATTATGAAGGTTGTTATGAAATATTTCCTTTTTTCTATGAGAGAGGAAAAAGAGAAAATCCTTAAAAATATGAATATAATTAGATGAAGCACACTGCTACATTTTTGCATTTGTTTATAATTCTATGCATGTCAATTAAACATTAACCTAACACATAAAATAGCTTTGTCTTAATAAGCAAATGGCTATAATTATAATAACACAATTTGCATACAAACATGAATTACAGAATAGAAATGACAAATTTAATCTTCTCATTAGTGACTCTGATAATTGCTGATGTCAAGTGTTATTAGTATCTTTTAAACTAGCTTTTAAAAAAGAAATTTTCCAAAATTATTATTATTGCTACTTCACTACTACTATCCTGATTTCTATTTTACACCATTAAACATGTTAAGGTATGTTTCAAGATTGATGTGAAGAGTTTTATAAGTATTATCTTATTTACCTTCAAACTGGAATGATGATGTAGCATTTTGAAAATCATTGTGTATAGTCTCAAATAGGAATAAAGCTAAAATTTGGTATGGGTTTCATTCCATGATTTCTATAGTGACTTTACAGATATCTTCAGATATTTTAAACTCTAATATTCTTCTATTGAGGTCACTAAAATTAAACCTGTTTTGCAATGTATTCTAGGCATGGGATCATAACCGTAATACAAGAGAAAAAGCTAACTCATAGTTAATTTTTTAAACTGTGGATTGCATAGTCTTAACAATCATTTTTATTGTGTCACGGTTTTTTGAAATGTTAAAGGTAGTTTTCTGCCTATTTTCAAGGATTAAACCCTCAAGATTTATCCTTTAGATCAAAAGTTTCCAAGGACAATTTTGTTGCATATGCAAAATTGTTTTCTTATGGGAAATAAAAAGAAAGTGACAAAAATAAGATCTCTTTGAAAATTTCATCTGAATGTGAAACTTGTGGTTGAGTTCTTACTTCCTTTACAAGTCTCAAAGTTTATAGGAACCTATATATTATGAAACAATCCTTTTGGGATATAAGTAAATCCTCTAACTCAGCACAACCCCACTGAAAATTCTGGACTGTTTGATATGTGCAATTCTTTTGTTCTTTCTTCTCAGCAGTTATCCCCACTGATACCGTCAGCGTTTCATCTCAGCGTGAAATAACATCTGAAATAACATCAGATAATACTGCACTCTGAAAAGTAGATAAAATGAGGACTCTCAAATGAGAATGAATTAGAAAATTCCCAACAGTAGCAGTCAGAAGTTAAAAACATGAAACTGACAAATGTACTGCAGAGGGGGTTTACAAAGGGTTTTCCACTCCAACTTCTTATTCATCACATATTATTAGTACTGGAAAGTGTCAGTCAGACAGCAAAAGATAAAGCTGGCCATAACGGGTTTATTATTTGAAGGAAAATCAACTGTGTAGTAGATATGCATCTGATGATAGTTTTTAAATATAAAAACAAATAAACAAGGCATTTTCTCAAATTGTCTGAAAAGTTTCTGCCT
Organism: Bison bison bison; assembly: GCF_000754665.1. NCBI lineage: Eukaryota > Metazoa > Chordata > Mammalia > Artiodactyla > Bovidae > Bison > Bison bison. The sequence goes on along the minus strand of NW_011494708.1, from coordinate 6,537,511 downwards.
CATTAGTTGGGTGGAGATGAAAGGAGGTCTTCTTTTATTTCCCTATGATACTGAGAATTTTCTGAGAGTTTTTTGTTTTTTCAAATACCTGGGGAAGAAGTTGTGAGAATATTTTGTAACATATACAACCTTCCTGTTTAATATTTATTCATATAATATACTAAAATATTTTCCTGAAGGATATATAATTAATTATGGGATTATCTTTTTTACCAACTTTATTGAGATATAATTGACATATAACAATGTATACATTAATGTGTACATGTTATAGGATTCTTTTAAAAACTTTAACAAAATTCCTCTTAAACTGTGATTCATGTATTTTAACCCTTGGTATAATAGTTGAAAACCAAAGAAAATTTGCCCTGTGTACTTAATTTACAACTTTCCAGGCAAAGAATCCACCTGCCAATGCAGGAGACTCAAGAGACAAGACTTCGATCACTGGGTCAAGAAGATCCCATGAAGCACGAAATGGTAGACCGCTCCAGTACTCATGCCTAGAAAATTCCTTGGGCAGAGAATCATGGCAGGCTACAGTCCATGTGGTCACAAAGAGTCAACCACAGCTGAGCAACTGAGCACATTTGCTTCATAGTTGATTTTTTTCCCCTGAAAGCACCATTATTGATTCATGTCTATTTCAACAGCTTGAGAAGATGCAAACATATACATATCAGCAGGATCCAACCATTTAGTACCAAATATTTTATCCACAAAACATAAACAAGCATAATTCACCTTCATTTTTTAATGAGTTGAAATTTTTTGGTTTCATCACTATAAGTGTGATTGAATAGCCCAACACATCTCAGTTCAGACAGTGGCTTTTCTGGAGTTCCTTCTCTTGATCAGACACTGTAAGAGTAGCACACACACAGAAGATTTATGCCATAAGTTCAGTTCAGTCACTCAGTCATGTCTGGCTCTTTGCAACCCCATGGACTGTAGCGTACCAGGTGCCCCTGTCCATCACCAACTCCCAGAGCTTGCTCAAACTCATGTTCATCAAGTCAGTGATACCATCCAACCATCTCATCATCTGTCATCCCCTTCTGCCTTCAATCTTTCTCAGCATCAGGGTCTTTTCTAATGAGTGTGTTCTTCATATCAGGTGGCCAAAATATTGGAATTTCAGCTTCAGCATCAGTCCTTCCAATGAATATTCAGGACTGATTTTCCTTAGGATTGACTGGTTTGAACTCCTTGCAGTCCAAGAGACTCTGAAGAGTCTTTTCCAACACCACAATTCAAAAGCATCAGTTTTTTAGCACTCAGCTTTCTTTATAGTCTAACTCTTACATCCATACATGACTACTGGAAAAACCATAGCTTTGATTAGGTGGATTTTTGTTGGCAAAGTAGTGTCTCTGCTTTTTAGTATGTTTTCTATGTTGGTCATAGCTTTTCTTCCAAAGAGCAAGCATCTTTTAATTTCATGGCTGCAGTCACCATCTGCAGTGATTTTGGAGCCCCCAAAAATAAAGTCAGCCACTGTTTCCATTGCTTCCCCATCTATTTGCCATGAAGTGATGGGACCAGATCCCGTGATCTTTGTTTTTTGAATATTGAATTTTAAGCCAACTTTTTCACTCTCTTTAACTTTCATCAAGAGAGTCTTTAGTTACCCTTTACTTTCTGCCGTACAAGTGGTGTCAACTGCATATTGATATTGAGGTTATTGATATTTCTCCTGGCAATCTTGATGCTAGCTTGTTTGAAGCCATCTTGTGCTTTATGCCATTTGCCACATTTAAAAAAAATGAATTTTACATAATTAAGCCAGTATTACAATTAAATGTAAAATGTAACATGATTATACAGAGTGAAGTAAGCCAGAAAGAAAAACACGAATACAGTATACTAACGCATATATATGGAATTTAGAAAGATGCTAACAATAACCCTGTGTACGAGACAGCAAAAGAGACACTGATGTATAGAACAGTCTTATGGACTCTGTGGGAGAGGGAGAGGGTGGGAAGATTTGAGAGAATGGCATTGAAACATGTATAATATCATGTATGAAACGAGTTGCCAGTCCAGGTTCGAAGCACGATACTGGATGCTTGGGGCTGGTGCACTGGGACGACCCAGAAGGATGGTATGGGAGGGAGGAGGGAGGAGGGTTCAGGATGGGGAACACATGTATACCTGTGGCGGATTCATTTAGATATTTGGCAAAACTAATACAAATTTGTAAAGTTTAAAAACAAAATAAAATTTAAAATAGTCTCAAAAAAATAAAAAAATAAATAAAATAAAATGCTCATAGTATTCTGGGAGCCCAGAGTATTAGTCAATATTCTAGTGTAAAACAGACAAGAGAGAGAATTCTATGGAATGTGAAGAATAAGACAATACATAAATTATATATCAAATTAGTTAACAAAACGTAAGTTCGGTGAACTCCCTTGGTGCACACTGGATAGGAATCTGCTTGTCAGTGCAGGGGATATGGGTTCAATCCTTGGTCTCGAAGGATTCTGCATGCCTCATAGCTGCTAAGCCGTGTGCCTCAACTACTGAGCCTGTGCTCTGTAGCTCACATGCTGCAATTACTGAAGCCCACATGCCTTGAGCCTGTGCTTCAAAACCAGAGATACCACTTCAGTGAGAAACCTGTGCACCCACAATGAAGAGTAGTCCCTGATCTCTGCAACTAGAGAAAGCCCATGTGTAGAAATCAGGTAGATACCTTAAATAAAGTTATATGAAAATTATATAATACACATATAATAAGCTAAAATATATTGCCATATTTTAATATTATGTATCATCTGTAATGTTTCTCTAAACAGTTAAGCCGAATAATCTGTGTGTCCTAAATCATTGTATCACCATTATTTATTTAACAACTACCTCAAGCATCATACTGCATTATATATTCCAATTGTTTATTTAGGCTTCATGGCATATGTATGAAACAGATGCTTTCTTCACTCTTTAGAAGACAAAATTGAAGATGCTCAGTGAGATTAAAATCAAATGTCCTCTGAAAAGCAGAGCCAGAACCTTCTCTAGATTTGTCTAACTTCAAAACTCAGAACACTAACACTTTTTGCCTTTTACTTTCACTATGTAGATACATAGGACTGAAGATTTCCTAGTTCTTAACAATTGTAAATGTACTTGATAGATCTTTACACCTGCTAAATCTACCTGGAGCACATATAAATGGACTTGTTTCCCCAGCAATACTTCTATTGCTTCAGGACTCTCATAGCACCTACTTAAGTTAATATATTGTTTTAATTCCAAGGATTTATATCTAAGAGCATTCAGTTTAGCAGTTCATGGAATGTCTCCATATTCTGATAAATTCAAGTAAAACTATTCTTTATACTTATTACACCTGTAAACTATGAAAGATAAGCTTCTGTTGATTTTAAATTTAGTATTTAATGTGGACTAACTGAATTTGAAGGAAGGGTGGAGAAAGTAAACAAAATGGTATATTGTCACCCTATCATTTCCAGGAGATTATGCTTTCTACTTACTCCCTGGTGGTGTGCTGCAGTCCATACAGTCACAAAGAATCGGGCATGACTTAGCAACTGAACAATTCTCAAGGATCTTATAAAACATTATTTTTTAAATGGAACACTATAGATTACACAGGTTAAATTACCTTAGGTCATAAGTGGTACCCAACTAAGTCTCAAAATGACCTGAAAACTTAGCTGATTTAATTGATAAATAATTTAGAAGCACAATAGAAAATAGAATACTATATACTTTTTGGAATTCTTACTGTATTTGTGCATACATGACAGACCAGCTTGATAAAAGTTTGTTCAAAACTCACAGATATTTAATAATAAATATTCCCTTTGAGGGTTCAATGCAAATACCACCCTCTGCCAGCAGGTTCCTCTGCTAAAGCTCAAAGGCTCAAATCTAGATTTTACTGTTTTTAAGATTTCTACCTCTTCATCCAAACACAATATTTCTAAGACTTGTAGACAGGCCTATAAAAGTGAACAAGAAAAGGGGATTATTATTTTATAGCAGTTATAAATAGAGCTTGGAGGAATGGTGAATACCTGCCTCAAGAAATCTTATAGATTTTGCCCAGTTTTTAAAAGATTGATTCTCTCTTTCTCTCTACCTCTTTTCTCCTTTTTCTCAGGTACACACACTGACTTTGCTGACAGTATTTTCTGTGGTGACTGAAAGTACTTCTGGAAAGATCTAAAACAAAAAGAAGACTATAATTGCTTTTAAAATGAGACTTTAGAAATAATTATAAACTAATTTCCAAGTAAGACAACAGGACACTATCACTCCTTTCCTTAAAATGGATCTTAAAGATGCTTTTACATGTTTTTGTAGATGATAGTAATGTCACCCTTTCCTCCTTCCAGCTCCAGCTCTGCTGTCTGTGTTCTACAAGATATCTTTTCCAGATATGGCCCACATCTTCTCAGGAACCTTCCAGAGAACATTTTAAATAGCTTACCCTTTTAAACTAAAATAGTTAGTTTTCATTGTCTTGTATATCAAACAAAAACAACAAATCATTAATATACCCAAGAAAAAGGCAGATTATTGAATGTTTGCTCCATTGTCTACATGGATTGGACTCATAAGCTTTCTTATCTAATGGAAGGTAAAGTGTGATCCTTGGTGGATTTCTTCCTGAGTCACTTCAGGAATCTTCTTTTGTATTGCATTTGGGTAAACCATGCTGTCTGAGTAATGATTCTCTTCTTGCTTTTATTCTTTATCTCTGAATTTTATTCATCTCAACCTTTACTAATGCTTATATCCTCCAAATGTTTACTAAATCATCACCTGTTCTACATATTCTGGTTATAACTGAACATTGTCCCCAATCTTTGGGAACTCAGTGTCAACCCATAGTAGATGTGGTTTCCAAGAAGTATACTTAACTTATGAACATGTTCTCCAGGGACTAGTATTTTCTTTTATTTCTGCCCATGAAGTAGTGTAATCATTTTCCAATGTCAATGATAACAGAAAGGCTAAATGAAATGTAAAGGTTAAAATTTTTTTTAAAGTTATTTGACAGTAATTATAGATTCTTAATTCTAGAATCTAGAATTATAGAAGCAAAAGGCAAAAGAGAAAAGGAAAACTATACCCATTTGAATGCAGAGTTCCAAAGAATGCTTTCTTCCATGATCAATGCAAAGAAATAGAGGAAAAAAAATAGAATGGGAAAGACTAGAGATCTCTTCAAGAAAATTAGAGAAACCAATGGAACATTTCATTCAAAGATGGGTTCAATAAAGGACAGAAATGGTATGGACCTAACAGAAGCAGAAGATATTAAGGAGAGGTGGAAGAATACACAGAATAACTATACAAAAAAGATCTTCATGACCCAGATAACTACAAATGTAATCACTCAACTAAAGGTAATCCCTCAACTAGAGCCAAACATCCTGGAATGCGAAGTCAGGTGGACCTTAGGAAGCATCACTACGAAGCTGGTGGAAGTGATGGAATTCCAGTTATTTCAAATCCTAAAAGATGATGCAGTGAAATTGCTGCCCTCAATATGAGAGCAAGTTTGGAATATGCAGCCATGGCCACAGGACTGGAAAAGATCAGTTTTCATTCCAATCCTGAAGAAAGGTAGTGGCAAAGAATGTTCAAACTACCATACAACTGTAGCCAAATCACACGCTAGCAACATAATGCTCAAAAATCTCTAAGTGAGGTTTCGACAGTATGTGAACCATGAAATTCCAGATGTTCAAGCCAGATTTAGAAAAGGCAGAGGAATCAGAGATCAAATTGACAACATCTGTTGGATCATCGAAAAAGCAAGAGAACACCAGAAAAAGCATCTATTTCTGTTTTATTGAATACACCAATGCCTTTGACTGTGTAGATCACAATAAACTGTGGAAAATTCTGAAAGAGATCGGAATATCAGACCACCTGAACTGCCTCTTAAGATATCTGTATGCAGGCCAAGAAGCAATAGTTAGAACCAGACATGGAACAACAGACTGGTTCCAAATCTGGTAAAGAGTACATCAAGGCTGTATTTTGTCACCCTGCTTATTTACCTTATATGCAGAGTACATCATGAGAAATGCTGGACTGGATGAAGCACAAGCTGGGATCAAGATTGCCAGGAGAAATATCAATAACCTCAGATATGCAAATGACACCACCCTTATGGCAGAAAGTGAAGAAC
>NW_011494708.1:6502429-6531233 GCF_000754665.1 Bison bison bison | reverse complement strand
CTGAAGATGGTTACTGTAGCCATGAAACTAAAACAAACTTGCTCCTTGGAAGAAAAGCTATGACTAACCTGCTGCTGCTGCTGCTAAGTCGCTTCAGTCGTGTCCTACTCTGTGCGACCCTACAGACGGCAGCCCACCAGGCTCCCCCATCCCTGGGATTCTCCAGGCAAGAGTACTGGAGTAGGTTGCCATTTCCTTCTCCAATGCATGAAAGTGAAAAGTGAAAGTGAAGTTGCTCAGTCATGTCCCACTTTTAGCGACCCCATGGACTGCAGCCCACCAGGCTCCTCCATCCATGGGATTTTCCAGGCAAGAGTACTGGAGTGGGGTGCCATTGCCTTCTCTGATGACCAACTTAGAGAGCATATTAAAAAGCAGAGGGTGGGGAGATTTGGGAGAATGGCATTGAAACATGTATAATATCATGTATGAAACCAGTCGCCAGTACAGGTTTGATGCATGATACTGGATGCTTGGGGCTGGTACACTGGGACGACCCAGAGGGAGGGTATGGGGAGGGAGGAGGGAGGAGGGTTCAGGATGGGGAACACAGGTATACTTGTGGCGGATGCATTTCAATATTTGACAAAACTAATACAATATCGTAAAGTTTAAAAATAAAATAAAATTTAAAAAAATTAAATAAAATAAAAAGCAGAGACATTTCTTTGCCAATAAAGGTCTGTATAGTCAAAGCTATGGTTTTTCCAGTAATCATGTAGGGACATGAGAGTTGGACTATAAAGAAAGCTGAGTGCTGAAGAATTGATGCTTTTGAACTATGGTGCTGGAGAAGACTCTTGAGAGTCCCTTGGACTGCAAGGAGATCAAACCCGTCAATTCTAAAGGAAAGCAGTCCTGAAAATTCATCAGAAGGACTTATGTTGAAGCTGAAACTCCAATAATTTGGCCATCTGATGTGAAGAACTGAGCCATTTGAAAAGACCCAGATGCTGGGAAAGATTGATGGCAGGAGGAGTAGGGGATGACAGAGGATGAGATATTTGGGTGGCATCACTGACTCAATGGACATGAGTTTGAGCAAGCTCCAGAAATTGGTGATGGACAGTGAAGCCTAGTGTACTGCAGTCCGTGGGGTCGCAAAGAATCAGACATGACTAAGTGACTAAACTGAACAGAACTGATAGAATCTTAAAAAGCTGTATATATTTTTAATATTATTAATTATAAATTATCCCAAGATAATCATTCAAAATAGAATAAAACCATAGTATCTGAAGATATCCATTCCAATTTTATCTTCTGTTTAGAAGCAGCTAGCCCTTGAACAATATTAACATGGTTAAAAAAATTATATTACAGTAATAATATCTATTAAGATAATGTAACAATGTAAAAACATTTGATCTGTGACTACTTCCAAATAAACCATAAATTAATGCATATAGGCAAAAGCACATTAATATGAACAGTGAAATCTAGAACAGAATATTAGTAAAAGTGAATAGTTGGTATGACAAGGTGCAATTGTGATTAAGGTTTTTAATTTCAATTCTGTTGGTATAATGTCATTTATGAATATTAAATGGAATGATTAACAAATTCAACTGAGTAAATTACTTTAGAGAAATATTCCTTAAGCAAATTTTAACATATAGTGTGTACAAGCTAAACACTGACTACAAAGATAATCATCTAAAATAAAATCATAGCAAACATACAAGTAACTAATTCTGAACCACTGCATGAAATATCTTTATAATAAAAACCTCAGAATCTGTGGTGATTTATCCATAGTACATACCCTTGAGCAGTTCTTGTTTTTCTTTAATCATGTTATTTGTTTATTTGTAACAACTTAATTCAAAATTGTTTATTTCTGTTGGGTTTTTGTCTTTTCAAATTTTGAGGTAACATAACAAGTGTAAGTAGATTTGGTTGCTAAATAAGTATAGTACAGTCTTTTGTACTTCTATAAAAATCACACGTCCACTTATGCTGAAAGAAAATGGACATACAATTTTATATATAGGATTTGCTCAGTGTCTTGATTGTTTTATGAATCCTCATGAAGCTACACAGATTCCAACTTAGTCCATGAAAACGGCTATACCAAAATAACATAGACTGAGTAATTTAAACAGCAAACTTTTATTTCTCACTGTGTGGAGGCTGGAAAGTCCAAGATCAATCACCAACAGATTTGGTGTCTGATACCTGCTTGCTTACTGGTTTGGAAACAACTATTTTTTTAAGATATCCTCACATGGTGGAAGTAGCAAGGGAGCTTTCTGGGGTCTCTTCTACAAGAACACTAATCCCATTTTGAGTATTCTACCCTTATGACTTAATCACCTCCCTAAGGCCCCATCCCTAATACCGTCATCTTGGGGTTGAATTTCAGCTCATGACTTTCTGGAAAACACAAACACCCTGACCTTAAATCAAGTTTACTTACTCTGGGTGTAAAAACTGAAGTACCTTTCATCATACTGTTCCCTGAATATCTGTTTTGGGCCCAAAATTATTCCAGATTCTGGTTATTCAGTGGTTAATATGACAAACAAAATGATGGCTTTATGAAACTTATACTACATTAATGGGACAAATAATAGAGAAATGCTCCAAGTAAATAAACATGACTTCAAAGAGTGGTAACTACTATGAAAAATAAAACTATACAATATGTGGAACGATTTTCTTTTCATCTTTGAATTAATAGGCTAAAATCACATCAAGTAATGAATTTACACTAAAGTGTTATTGCAGTCAAAAGTACATGGTAGAAGTTTAGAACATCTTTTTTCACTTTTAGAAAATTACTTATGTTTGCCTCAGCTTACAGCAAATTAACAATGAGATACATAAAAAAAGACAAATGTATTTAATGATTGCAAGCTTAAAAATATCTGTGGAATGGATACAAAGAAAATCCTTAAAGTTGTTTTATATGTCATTAACTTGCAAACATCTTAAGATATTACAACTGAACATTGAAGATCATTAATATGCATATTGCAATTTGGAGTGGACATAATTTGAACCATCCATCATACAATTTGATTACTGTTTTAATATTTCTCCTTTTTCATTAGGCCTATTGGTGTATACTAGTCATATCTAACACTATCTCTGAATTTATTAAGTATGACATCATTCATTTGACATCAAAAATATATTGTGGTATAGCTGCCCCACTTTAATAAATACCAAAAGTATCCTATCTTCACAGGTTTCATAGAAAGCACTGCCTCATTTTTGTGTAAGTCAAATGAAAACAGAGTTATGAGGTACAGTAGTTGAACTTTTACCATGATTAAAATAAGTTGTACACTTCAGTGTGGTGTACACTTCAGGTGTACACTCATGTGGGAACCCAGTAGAAGGACCAGTCTAGCTTGTGATTTCTGAGTATGCATTTTGGGTGCAAACATTCTGAATCTGAATAACAAGGAGAGATAAGAAAGCCTTCCTCAGTGGTCAGTGCAAGGAAAGAGAGGAAAACAATAGAATAGGAAAGACTAGAGATCTCTTCAAGAAAATTAAACGTACCTGTGCATGAAAAGGGAACATTTCATGCACAGATGGGCACATTAAAGGACAGAAATTGTATGAACCTAACAGAAGCAGAACATATTAAGAAGAGGTGGCAAGAATACACAGAAGAACTGTACAAAAAAGATCTTCAGGACCAAGATAATCACGATGATGTGATCACTCACCTAGAGCCAGACATCCTGGAATGTGACGTCAACTGGGCCTTAGGAAGCATCACTATGAACAAAGCTATTGGAGGTGATGGAATTCCAGTGGAGCTATTTCAAATCCTAAAAGATGATGCTGTGAAAGTGTTGCATTCAATATGCAAACAAATATGGAAAACCCAGTAGTGGCAACGGGACAGGAAAAGGCCAGTTTTCATTCCAATCCCAAAGAAAGGTAATGCCAAGGAATACTCAAACTACTACACAATTGCACTCATCTCACACGCTAATAATGTAATAATACTCAAAATTCTCCAAGCCAGGCTTCAACAATACGTGAACCATGAACTTCCAGATGTTCAAGCTGGTTTTAGAAACTAGAGAAATCAGAGATCAAATTGTCAACATCTGCTAGATCATTGGGAAAGCAAGAAAGTACCAGAAAAACATCTATTTCTGCTTTGTTGAATATTCAAAGCCTTTGACTGTGTGGATCACAAAAAAAATGTGGAAAATCCTTCAAGAGATGGGAATACCAGACCACCTGACCTGCCTCTTGAGAAATCTATATGCAGGTCAGGAAGCAACAGTTAGAACTGCACATGGAACAACAGACTGGTTCCAAATAGGAAAAGGAGTGCGTCAAGGCTGTATATTGTCACCATTCTTATTTAACTTATAGGCAGAGTACATCATGAGAAACACTGGGCTGGATGAAGCACAAGCTGGAATCAAGATTGCTGGGAGAAATATCAATAACCTCAGATATGCAGATGACACCACCCTTATGGCAAAAGAGAAGAAGAACTAAAGAGTTGATGAAAGTGAAAGAGTGAAAAAGTTGGCTTGAAGCTCAACATTCAGAAAACGAAGATCATGGCATCTGGTCCCATCACTTCATGGGAAATAGATGGGGAAAGAGTGGAAACAGTGGCAGACTTTATTTTTTGGGCTCCAAAATCACTACAGATGGTGACTGCAGCCATGAAATTGAAAGACGGTTAATTCTTGGAAGAAAAGCTATGGCCAACCTAGACAGCATATTAAAAATCAGAGACATTACTTTGCCAACAAAGGTCCATCTAGTCAAGGCTAGATGGTTTTTCCAGTGGTCATGTATGGATATGAGATTTGGATTTTAAAGAAAGCTGAGCACCGAAGAACCGATGCTTTTGAACTGTGTTGCTGAAGAAGACTCTTGAGAGTCCCTTGGTCTGCAAGGAGATCCAACAAGTCCATCCTAAAGGAAATCAGTCTTGACTATTCATTGCAAGGACTGATGTTGAAGCTAAAAGTATAATGCTTTGGCCACCTGATATGAAGAGTTGACTTATTTGAAAAGACCCTGATGCTGGGAAAGATTGAAGGAGGGAGAAGACGGGGACAACAGAGGATGTGATAGTTGGATGGCATCACCAACTCAATGGACATGAGTTTGAGTAGGCTCTGGGAGATGATGATGGACAGGGAGGCCTTGTATGCTGTAGTCCATGGGGTTGCACAGAGTCGGACACAACTGAACAACTGAACTGAACTGATTTTGAATCTGAACCCTGATATTGCTATTTAATTCTTGAAAAATCTTGAGCAAATTCTTTGTTCCTCAGTATTCTCACTTATAATTTGGATAAAATGTTAATATCTGCCTCACAAATATTGAACCTAAAACAGTTAGGAAGTTATATGAAGAATAGAAAATGGTTTATGTCTTAGTGATTGTGATGGTTAATTTTGAGTGTTAAGTTGACTAGGTTGTAAGCATGGTCTAAGGAGATGTGTGTAAGTATGGAGTTGACTAAAGGACTCAGTTAATTTTCCTTGTTTTTTTTCCAAGTTAATTTTCCAAGGCTAAGGGATAACCAGACAACTGGTAAAATGTTATATATGGGTGTGTCTGTGAGGATGGTTCTGTAAGAGATTGGCATTTGAATCAGTAGACCTAGTAAAAAAAGGTCCACCCTCACCAACATGAGTGAGCATCATCCAATCTTTGAGGGTTCAAATAGAACAAAATGGCAGAGGAATGGCAAATCTCTATCTTCTTGAGTTGGAAGTCCACCTTTTCCTACCCTTAGACATTGCAACTTCTGTCTTCAGAATCTGAGACTTAAATTAATCACTCACCCTCATTTGGTCTTGAACTGGGACACCACTTGTTCCTCTGGTCCTTCAGCCTTTAGAGGACATGACTGAATTACACCACCACTTTCCTAGAGCTTGCAGATTACGTACAGCAGACAATGCAAATTTCTAGCGTTTTTAACCACATGAGCCAATTCCTGCAATGTCTCCTCCTATTTATATCTACTATATGTCTACCTATTTATACCTACTATAACTACATACATAAACACATTGTTTCTCTTTTTCTGGAGAACCCTGACTAATATGGGGATTATTATTCTTTAATTCAGTCTGAGTATCTGACCAAACTTCCATGGGTAATTATACATAATACTGTGTCATGCTGATGATGCAGAGTTCTGTGTATACCACAGAATAATGGAATGAGAAATAAACCTAGAGAAATAAACTAGGGTCAGATTAAAGCTGTTTAGAATATTTAAAAATTAAATAGTCAAAAATTGAATATGTGATATATTTAAGTTGCTACATAGAAACAACAACTACAGCTGCTGCCGCTGCGAAGTCGCTTCAGTCGTGTCTGACTCTGTGCGACCCCATAGACGGCAGCCCACCAGGCTCCCCCGTCCCTGGGATTCTCCAGGCAGGAACACTGGAGTGGGTTACCATTTCCTTCTCCAAAGCATGAAAGTGAAAAGTGAAAGTGAAGTCGCTCAGTCGTGTCTGACTCTTAGCTACCCCATGGACTGCAGCCTACCAGGCTCCTCCGTCCATGGGATTTTCCAGGCAAGAGTACTGGAGTGGGTTGCCATTGCCTTCTCTCAAATATAGCTACCACTTAGCTATAGAAAAAAGGATAAATTAAAAATTCTTAGGGACTTCCTTTGTGGCTCAGACAGTAAATAATCAGCTGAAGTGAGGGAGACCTGGATTCAATCCTTGGGTTGGGAAAATCCACTGGAGGAGGGCATGGCAACCCACTCCAATATTCTTGCCTGGAGACTCCCCACGGACAGAGAAGTCTGGCAAGCTATATTGCATGGGATCACAAAGAATCTGACATGACTGAGCGACAAAGTATGTAAAGTATAACAATTTTTATAAGGAAAAACTTAGAAAAAAATAATTTGGCCATGGTATGAAGGTTTAAAGACTGAGAGCTAGAATCTAAAGTCACAGCTATTAAAATCATCTAGGCAAATGATAAGAATATGAGCAGGGCAAAGGACTGAAGTGATAGAAGTGGTGATAACAGAGACATTTCAAAAGAGTGTGGCTAGAGTACAGTATTTTATACTTTATTACATTTTCAGCCCTGAGCATAATGCATGTTCACATCATTTTAGTTGTCATGCTGAATTGTGAGCATTGACTATCAGAGATGAGAGAGAAAAAAAAAAACCTTATAGATAGATCTGCAGTCTCTTTCTGGGCATCTAGGGGGCCAATGGTGTCATTGATATAGATTCTGAACACAGGCAGAAGAAAAGCCTTTTCGAGAGAAATAAGAAACAAAGCTTTTGAGTTTTAGGTAAGTTTAAAACCAAATAATTTGGTATATCACATGTGATGTATGTACTGTAAGTAGCTCTGTTTAAATAGCTAATTTAATTTACTTCAATGAGCTAAGTCAACTTAATTTAGCAATGTGTTGGTGATATAAGTCCTCTAATCTTTGCTCTTTTATGAGAAAAAATGGACATATTTATTAACTAGTTTTAATTTGGTGAGTACCTGTTTTAATGGAATATATTACAAAGTTCTATAAAAACCCACCGGGTTTCAGGCGCTAGTGATATAGAACCCACCTGCCAATGAAGAAGACATAAGAGAGGCAGATTTGATCCCTGGGTCTGGAAGATCCCCTGGAGGAGGGCATGGCAACCCACTCCAGTATTCTTTCCTGGAGAATCCTATGGACAGAGGAGCCTGGTGGGCTACAATCCGTAGGGTTGCAAAGAGTCTGACACAACTGAAGCAACTTAGCACACACTCACACTTTCGATGGGAGAAAAAAGTTGGAGAGCCGAGAACATCAGGAAGGACTTTTTTGTTTAAAACCATGCTTTTAAGAATGGCTTGAAGAGTACAAGGTCAGAAGTGGTGGAGGGGAAGAGGACCAGATGGATTTCAAGAAAGCTAAGTTTTAAACATAGTGTACACTAGGGTTATAATGAGAAGAGTAAAATTTTGTAGTGTCTGCATTTATTTTTGTGGTGTATTTTTCATTTCTATTTTCTTCTTAAATAAAAGGAAGAATTTCACTTTGATCCACTAAAAAGCTAGTTAATGATTATAATTTAGTTGCTAGTGCAGGGCAATAGCTATTTATACAAATTATTACCCTAAACACCTGCTCCAGTTTTTCATGTATTATGCTAACAGTGTTTTTTGTCTTAATTAAAAATGTTAATTAGTGGTGATATAAACAACAGAAGAAGAGCTGGTAACATATGCACAAGAATTTTACAATATGTGCATAACTTTTTTCAAACTGATGAACTAAGCATGAAAGCAATCTAAAACACTTATGAACAGTTGCAAATATTCAAGTGAATCTGAGAGTATTCTCTGAGCATCAGGCTAGGTTAACATATGATTGTTCTCTGCTTTCACATATTTTGCTTCTAACTTAATTATTGTACATTTATGAAATTGAACACTACTGTCCCCATTTAAATGTTTATATTTAGATTCCTAAGTTGATTTCTCAGCATGTTTTTTTTTTTTTTTGCATGTTCATTTTTACCAATCTTATCAATTCATCTGCAAACCATTTCCTAGGATATTTAGAAATCTCACTTTAAAATTCTCCCACACAAACATTGGCAGATGCCTGCTTTATTGATTAATTTAAAAATAGGAGATAGGGAAATGGGGGACTGATGGTTTCTAATGGCATAAATAATCTTTTGTTCTGTTCCTTGTCCTTTGAGGAAAGAAGTCACAGGTGGCAAGCATGATTTTCTATGCAATTCAACTACAGTTAGAATAATGCTAAATGAAGAAAATAAATTAAATTTCTGATATTCTTTTTCAAGTATCTTAACACAACTTTCCTCCAATAAGGCCACCCTATCAAAATATTTGTGATTGCTTTATAATCATCCCAAACCAAATAAACAAGCAAAACTTAAAACTGAACAGTTAAAAAAGAGTGGGGAATTAAGTTACAAATTTTGTCTTTCTTATCTACATAGTGACCAACATATATATATTTGATATGTCTTTCAACTGTACAAATTAAAATATTTTCCTTGTTTCTTTTAGAGAATTTGTATCCTATAGCATTTATTAAAGGATGAATAACTGAAATAATGAATATGGCAATTCCATATTTTTATTTCAGCAATCTCCCCTTTCACAACAATTTGAGGAACTACAAAATTAATGTATTTTGTAAATGTATTTTTTTTACATATTTCCAAATTATATTTGTTTTTCAGTTACTTAGTTGTGTCTGATGGAGAAGGCAATGGCACCCCACTCCAGTACTCTTGCCTGGAAAATCCCACAGACGGAGGAGCCTGGTAGGCTGCAGTCCATGGGGTCGCTGAGAGTCGGACACGACTGAGCGATTTCACTTTAACTTTTCATTTTCATGCATTGGAGAAGGAAATGGCAACCCACTCCAGTGTTTTTGCCTGGAGAATCCCAGGACAGGGGGAGCCTGGTGGGTTGCCGTCTATGCAGTCACACAGAGTCAGACAGGACTGAAGCAACTTAGCAGCAGCAGCAGCAGCAGCAGCAGCAGCAGTCATGTCTGACTCTTTGTGACCCCATAGGCTGCAGCATGACAAGTTCCTCTGTCCTCCACTATCTCCTGGATTGCACTTAAATTCAAATTCGTATCAATTGAGTCAGTGATGCTATCTAACCATCTCATCCTCTACCATCCCCCTCTCCTTTTGTCTTCAATCTTTCCCAGCATCAGGGTCTTTTCCAATGAGTTAGCTCTTCACATCAGGAGGCCAAATTATTGGAGCTTGAGCATCAGTCCTCCCAATGAATATTCAGGATCGATTTCCTTTAAGATTGACTGGTTTGATCTCTATGTAGTCCAAGGGACTTTCAAGAGTCTTCTCCAGCACCACACTTCAAAAGCATCAATTCTTCTGCACCTAGCCTTCTTTATGGTCCATCTCACACAATTGTACATGACTAATGGAAAAACTATAGTTTTAACTTTATGGATCTTTATCAGCAAAATTATGTTTCTGCTTTTTTATACACTATCTAGGTTTGTCACAGATTTCCTTCCAAGGAGTAAGCATCTTTTAATTTTTTGGCTGCAGTCTGGGTCCACAGTGATTTTGAAGCTATGATCTATCCGTCTTGGGTGGCCCCACACAGCATGGCTCATAGCCTCACTGAATCACACAAGCTGCTTCACCATGATAAGGCTGTGATCCTTGAAGGGGAAACTCCAAATACAATAAGTTAAATAAGTAAATTAATGTATGGGCTCTTTTTAAAACAGAAATATCCCATCTTATTGGAGACCGTGAACAGTGATAGAAAGCACAATGGAGTTTATGAGTTCAAGCCTCCGATCTCTTGTGGGTCTTCCTGTGGCTGGGTTTCCTTTTCCATTGGTTTCCACTCAAATATTACATTTGTACTGAGTCTTTCTTCATAACCCAGTTCCAAGTACTTCCCTCTTTGCTATGTATCCATACATAAGCCTCCATGTACTTACTATCACATCACTCTGTGTCATTTTTCTCTGTAGCCCTTCCCAATTTATGAAATGGTTGTGTTTATTTGTTGGCTGGTTTATTAAAATGAAAGATCTATGAGAGCACAGACCTTCTCTATTCCCTTTATTCTAGATTTTCAGTTCATAGAACTGTGCTGGCTCCTAATTGAATGCTTTTTTTGAACAGGAGAACTGCCAATTACGTATTGATGAAGTAACAGAAGCTGATCTGATGGTGAAGTTGGATGGATTCATCTTGACCATATTTACCCACCCAGATTTAGATTTATGAAAAATTAAAAACAGAGCTCTAGAATCCTAAAGTCCTTTATTCTTAACTGCAAACTGTTTTTTTTTTTCCAATTATAGATTAAGATATAAAATTCATATCATTGATTACAACAAAGTTGAGAGTAATATAGATTATTGGAATCATGAGTCCACAAAGCTTGAGCAGGTATATGAGGGAATGAGAACAACAGGGTAGCATGAAATGAAAAAGGGATGCAACTGGCTTTATGCTAAGGCTCTAAAGTAGAAATAACTCATTTCTTATAACATTATATGTATATGTATATATGTAAATATAAATATAATTGGAAAATATATATGTAATCTAAATTTCTGCATATAATTTCTACATAAAATTTTGGTGTATCTATGATGTTACCATTTGTCTTATTCTTAATTTTTACATATAGTACTTTATAATATATTTTATATTTTGTATTGTACATAAATCAAATTTAAATATGTATACATATATATATAATGTTCTTTCATACACAGAGAGAGGGAAATAAAAACATTTTAAATATAAGGATGCTATTTAGAAAACAGATATACCTAGATTATGGGAAAATATATACTGGCTTTCGTGAATGTTAACATGGTAACTCCGATAAATTACATGAACTAGAAAACTTGAAAATAAGTGAAGATGTCTTAGTTTTCCAATTTCTTCTGCCCTTTGACTCAAAAAGTCATATGTATCATGAAAATTTGGGAGATGATGTCTGTTTTCTTAATAATTCATTCAATGTTTTTCAATAACTCACAGTAATTATTCCTTCTCTTAACTCATCTGATTAAGAATCCAGACAAGGGTCCCTTAGTTTTCTACATTTTGTGAGAAATAGTAAGAAAAATATACATACTTTGTGGGAATTTGTGTATTCTTAGTTGTGTAGGACTTTCTAGGACACGTGACCAACTTGTAAAGGAAGTAGGCAATAGAACAGATTTTGAAAGCACAGCATACTTGGTATTGTACTTTCTGTTTATTACACTTTGGAGGGTACCAGAGGACAAGCAAATAGAGATACAAGAATGATAAAATGATAGTATGCAATTTGAACAGAAACAATGTACACTGTAGTTTATTCTAGCTATAGGTATAATAATGTGATTGGAAATATAAATGAGTAGGCAACTTAAATCCAAAGGAGGGAGTTGGCCAGGAAGATATAAATACATGACATTTACAAATGACATAGAACAAAATTTCCTACAAGAAAGGCATTTTGTGGATCACAATAAACTGTGGAAAATTCTTCAAGAGATGGGAATACCAGACCACCTGATCTGCCTCTTGAGAAATTTGTATGCAGGTCAGGAAGCAACAGTTAGGACTGGACATGGAACAACAGACTGGTTCCAAATAGGAAAAGGAGTTCGTCAAGGCTGTATATTGTCACCCTGCTTATTTAACTTATATGCAGAGTACATCATGAGAAACACTGGACTGGAAGAAACACAAGCTGGAATCAAGATTGCCAGGAGAAATATCAATAACCTCAGATATGCAGATGACACCACCCTTATGACAGAAAGTGAAGAGGAACTCAAAAGCCTCTTTATAAAAGTGAAAGCGGAGAGTGAAAAAGTTGGCTTAAAGCTCAACATTCAGAAAATGAACATCATGGCAGCTGGTCCCATCACTTCATGGGAAATATATGGGGAAACAGTGGAAACAGTGTCAGACTTTATTTTTCTGGGCTCCAAAATCACTACAGATGGTAACTGCAGCCATGAAATTAAAAGATGCTACTCCTTGGAAGGAAAGTTATGACCAACCTAGATAGCATATTGAAAAGCAGAGACATTACTTTGCCAACAAAGGTCCGTCTAGTCAAGCCTATGGCTTTTCCAGTGGTCATGTATGGATGTGAGAGTTGGACCATCAAGAAGCTTGAGCCCCGAAGAATTGATGCTTTTAAACTGTGATGTTGGAGAAGACTCTTGAGAGTCCCTTGGACTGCAAGGAGATCCAACCAGTCCATTCTGAAGGAGATCAGCCCTGGGATTTCTTTGGAGGGAATGATGCTAAAGCTGAAACTCCAGTACTTTGGCCACCTCATGCGAAGAGTTGACTCATTGGAAAAGACTCTGATGCTGGGAGAGATTGGGGGCAAGAGGAGAAGGGGACGACAGAGGATGAGATGGCTGGATGGCATCACTGACTCGATGGACTTGAGTGTGAGTGAACTCCGGGTGTTGGTAATGGACAGGGAGGCCTGGCGTGCTGCGATTCATGGGGTAGCAAAGAGTTGGACACGACTGAGCGACTGATCTGATCTGATCTGATCTGATGATGTAAGTTTCTGATTTAATAATTAAATATTATTATATTATTTCTCTCAACCCACTCCAGTACTCTTGCCTGGAAAATCCCATGGACGGAGGAGCCTGGAAGGCTGCCGTCCATAGGGTCTCTAAGAGTCAGGCACAACTGATTGACTTCACTTTCATTTTTCACTTTCATGCATTGGAGAAGGAAATGGCAACCCACTCCAGTATTCTTGCCTGGAGAATCCCAGGGACAGAGGAGCCAGGTGGGCTGCCCGTCTATGGGGTCACACAGAGTTGGACATGACTTACATGACTTAGCAGCAGCAGCAGCATGCATTTTTTCTGTTTTTCAAAAAGCATTATATATCTATGATTTTTCCATTATGCTTATGCATCTAAGTCACAACTTCTAACTTCTTTATAACATTCCATGGTGTCATCTGCCATATTTTATCCATCCAGTATCCAAAAGATGAGCAGTCAATTTGCTTCCAATTCTTATCCCTGGCAAAGAAAACTGCTTCAGTGAATAACCTTGCACATGTCTCTGTATGGAGCTTTGTAGACTGACTGCCAATGCCCACAGTCTTACCAGCAGTGAGAGTCACATCCCCACTAGTGCTTGACATTTTCCAGCTTTTTTATTATGGCCAGTCCAATAGGCAAAGCCATATTTTTCTGCTTTAATTTTCTTTCCTCTGCTTACTTATAATTATGAACATTTTCATATATTCATTAGCTCTGGCAGGTTTTTCTTCTGTATTTTTTTTTTTTTTACTTCTTTGCATTTTTAAAGTATTTTTATTTAGTCTTTTCTTTGTTGATTTGCAGAAGTTCTCTGTCTATTCTGGATGAGAATTTGTTGTCATTTATAGATAGCTAGAGCATATTTTCATATTTTCTTATATATCTTTTCACTTTCACCATTCTTCTATCCTATGAACAGAAAAATAAAAATCTGATGTAATCTATTAATCATCTTTGGCTTCAATTTTGTGTTTTGAAGTTTCTTTTAAAACAATCTGTTTCCAATCTAGGACAGAAAAGTAGTTTACATGTTTATTAATTATATAGTAAGTCTTTAATCCAACTAGAATCCACTTGCATGTAGAAAATAGAATCCAGTATCATTCAGAATTTTAGAAAATAATGCAGTGTTACTTTTCTTGGTATGCTAATCATTTTTCTAATACCATATGCTAAACTTTATAAAATTTCCCTAGTATACAGCATTGGTGCCCCTTTAGGATATTATAAATTTGCACTGTGCATCTGTCTACTGTTTGCTCTTTGTTTTTCCAATAGTTTTTTTTTTTTTACTGGTTAAAACAGTTTATTATTGCTGTTGTCATTAATATTATCACTGTTCTGATTTGAAAGTATTTGTCACATCTCCAGAAAAGTCACCGTCTTTATTTCCTTTTACAAAATTGACTTAGTTACCCACTGTTCTGTATTTCTATGTATATAAGTGTAAGTTTATAAAGGATCTTACAAATACAAATGTAATTGATTTTGGGATTGCTTTGTGTAGATAAATCATCTTTTTATACTATTAAGTTATCTTCTCTAAAAATATGAATAATCTCCTCATTCTTTTAGATCAGTGGCAGTCTTGTCCTTTTGGAGACATTTGGCAATTTCTGGAGATATTTAGTATTTTTGTTGTTACATCTGGAGAGATACTACTGAAACCTAGGCAAGGATGCATATCCTACAATGCACAGGGCTATTCTACCTGAAAAAGAATTATACTACAAAGTGCCGTTAATGCTAATATTGGGAAACCTTAATTTAAATCATTGTCTTTCCTTTATTAGATATTTAAAGGTTTTTCATGAAATGTCTATTAATTCTTAGTAACATAGTTCCTAAATATTTTACATTTTTACTTGCTCTTTGTATATCTTACTCTCATTTGTATTTTCCAGCATGTAATTGCTGCTGTAGAGAAACAGTACTGAGTTGAGCATGCTAAGTTTTTATTTCATTTCTGAAGTCTTGTTAAACTTTTAGTTAACTCTAATAGCTCATTGATTCTATTGGCTTTTCTAGGTAAATTAGTCTATCATTTTCAAATAAATTAAATTTCTCTTTTGCTTCTTTATGGATAAGATTGGTTAGGATCTTTATTACAATGTAGTAGGAAAGTAACATTAGACATTCTTTTCTTTATTCCTGATGTTAAAAGAAATACATATAAAGTATACTTATTAAGTATAATGTAATATTTGTTACCAGGTTTTGATAAATAAAGTCAACTTCTATATACTTAAGAAGTATCTATTCTTTTACTAAGCATTTGTATCACAAATAAGTGAAGAACTTATTTGTGTTATTTTTCTGAAAGAATTTATTAGTGCACTTTCTTTGCTTCTAATAGTCTAATAGTCCATATTAGATTTTTTGCAATAGTCCAAAATAGATTTTCTTCCCTAATCTGTTAAGATTATCAAACACAGTAATCCATTTTTTTTCCTGCTATTGAAACATTTTCACATCTGTGGAATAAAGCTCTTTAACCATAAAGTATAACTATACTATTAGAATCAATTACTTAGTAATTTCCTTTGAATTTTAATATCTGTATTTCTCAGTGAAATGGGCCTGTACTTGTTTTTGTTTGTTTAGCCTTGATCTAGTTTTGGAAACATAATTGTAGGACCTTTTAAATTAATTGATAAATGAAAATTTTTTAATATTATTGGTACAATTTAATTAAAATTAATTGTACCTTGAAAATTTTATAACTCAAAATTATCTGTTTGAAATGACTGAATGAAATTTTGAGATATCTAATTTAATTTCTTTCACATTTACTTATTCATCTTCTATTATGCACTAATCAATATTATACTAACCATGATCCCCAGATTTTGATAACAGTTTTATTATAATTCAGTTTTAAATAGTTCTAGATTTCATTTGTAACCCTAGTGTGCTTTTATATGTTATTTTGTTACCAACCACTGAGACCTAGCTGAAACACATAAAGTCAGGTTATGGACTATTAGAAGCAAAGAGAGTGCCTTGGCTTGAAAGCAAGGGGAAAGAGGCAACTCGAAACAGCGCTCCTCAGTATTGGGAGTCAAGCAGTTTCCATAATAGAGCCGCTTTGCCAGATGAATTTTTAAAGAACTCAAGCGAGTGCATGTTAAGGCTTTAAAATATGCTAAATTGACTGACAAAGAACAGGGAAAGAAGGAAACTCCAGGTCAATTCCTAGACAGACTACAGGGCTTGGTGGCTCAGCTGGTAAAGAATCTGCCTTCAGTGCAGGAGATCTGGGTTCTATCCCTGGGTTGGAAAAATCCCTTGGAGAAGGGAAAGGCTACCCCCCAGTATTCTGGCCTGGAAAATTCCATGGACAGCATAGTCCATGGGGGTCCCAAAGGGTTGGACACAACTGAACAACTTTAACACACAAAGGGAATGATTTTCATTAAGCTGGAAAGAGTAAATGTTCATTGAAGAATTCTAAGACTAAATATTGATTAGTGACTACAAAGGGGAAGAGAGGAAGGAGATAACACTGAGATGTTAGTAGATGCCATCTATTGTATTTTATGATACACTTGTAAGCACTAACTGCAGAAGACACCATTAAAGAGATATGTGTTAATAAAGGTACAAATGCTTTATATTTTGAAACTTTGATTTGACTCCTGTTTTGTAGTAGGCATGAGATATGGTGCTTAGATCACCCTTTAGGAAACAATTCTAGCTTCAAGGGTTAGTCAGCAAACAGCCTCCACCTATCAGCTCCTTCTGGATCTCCAGAGGGCCACTTCATTTGAAATGGTAGCCTTTTTTGGGTAGTCCATAGCTCAGGGGCAGGAAGACCTAGATGTTTCAGCCAACAAAGGAGAAATTCTACATGCAGTATTCCTCTAGAACTCCTATGTCAAGTGCTTGTTCTTGCATCACAGTTGAACTTCTTCCTTGATGCAATCTTGCATCCTCCTACAGCTTTTCAGATGTACCAATTCCTTATAAACACCTTACATCCCTAACTCTGCCTGGGAAACCACCTAGAGGAAACAAACCTGCTCTGTGTTGGACAATGAATTATAGAGGACAACAGCATCTGTTAGGAGATCATTATAATAGGCTGCTGCTGCTGCTACTGCTAAGTCACTTCAGTCGTGTCCGACTCTGTGTGACCCCATAGACGACAGCCCACCAGGCTCCCCCGTCTCTGGGATTCTCCAGGCAAGAACACTGGAGTGGGTTGCCATTTCCTTCTCCAATGCATGAAAATGAAAAGTTAAAGTGAAATCGCTCAGTCGTGTCCGACTCTTAGTGACCCCGTGGACTGCAGCCTACCAGGCTCCTCCGTCCATGGGATTTTCCAGGCAAGACTACTGGAGTGGGGTGCCATTGCCTTCTCCGTATAATAGGCTAGATGGAGGCAAATACGTGGAAGGGATCTACTTTATTGAAATTTTCAGTTCTCAATTCTAAAAGTTGATATTTGCCAGAAGAAGAAAATCAAGTCATTAACCCATGTTTTAATCATATGACAATTTTTTTCTTTTTTTTTTTTTAATGTAGAATAGACCTTTATTTTCTGGTGATGATATTTTATTTTATTTTATTTATTTTTATTTTTTTAATTTTAATTTTATTTTTTAACTTTACAATATTGTATTGGTTTTGCCATATATCAAAATGAATCCGCCACAGGTATACATGTGTTCCCCATCCCGAACCCTCCTCCCTCCTCCATCCCCATACCATCCCTCTGGGTCATCCCAGTGCACCAGCCCCAAGCATCCAGTATCATGCATCGAACCTGGACTGGTGACTCATTTCATATATGATATTATACATGTTTCAACGTCATTCTCCCAAATCATCCCACCCTCTCCCTCTCCCTTGGACTTTGGACAATTTTTTTCTTGAGTTTTGGCTCAGAATTGGTGGCTCACATTTGCAAGATTCAAGTGTTCTGTTTTAGATAGAATTTTACTTATGTGATGCTTATGTCTTACGCTAGTTTGATCTCTTTAAAAACAAAAGTTGAATATCTTCAATGTTTGGTTTATGGCCAAAGTAGAGCTGGTTTCCTTTCATCCTCTGTTGTATGAAATACATCATATTGACCATCTTGTTTATATTAATTTTTTATTACTCTACCAGGGAAAGGAAAGTTTTGTAAGTCATTGGCATGTTATTATTTTCCTTTACAAATAAGTAATATCTTTGTATAGTGACAAATTACTGTAAACAATTATACTTTTGTATCTGTTTCAGTTCAGTTGCTCATTCATGCCCTGACTCTTTGGGATCCAATGGATGCAGCATGCCAGGCTTCTCTGTACATCACCAACTCCTGGAGCTTGTTCAAATTCATGTCCATTGAGTCGGTGATGCGATCCAACCATCTCATCCTCTGGCATCCCCTTCTCCTCCTGCCTTCAATCTTTCCCAGCATCAGGGTCTTTTCCAGTGATTCAGTTCTTTGCATCATGTGGCCAAAGTATTGGAGTTTCAACTTCAGCATCAATCCTTCCAATGAATATTCAGGACTGATTTCCTTTAGGATGGAATGGTTGGATCTCCTTGCAGACCAAGGGACTCTCAAGAGCCTTCTCCAACACCACAGTTCAAAAGCATCAATTCTTAAGCATTCAGCTTTCTTTATAGTTCAACTCTCACATCCATACATGACTACTGGAAAAAACATAGCTTTGACTAGATAGACCATTGTTGGCAAAATAATGCCTCTGCTTTTTAATATACTATCTAGGTTGGTCATAGATTTTCTTCCAAGGAATAAGCATTTTTAAATTTCATGACTACAGTCACTATCTGCAGTGATTTTGGAGCCCAAAAAAATAAAGTCTGACACTGTTTCCATTGTTTCCCCATCTAATTTCCATGAAGTGATGGGAAGGGATGCCATGACCTTCATTTTTAGAATGTTGAGATTTTAAGTCAACTTTTTCACTCTCTTTTTTCTCTTTCATCAAGGAGCCCTTTAGTTCTTCTTTGCTTTCTACCACAAGGGTAGTGTTGTCTGCATATCTGAGGTTATTGATGTTTCTCCTGGCAATTTTGATTCCAGCTTGTGTTTCAGCCAGCCTGGGATTTTGCATGATGTACTCAGCTTATAAATTAAGTAAGGAGGGTGAGAATATACAGCCTTGACATACTAATTTCTATTTGGAAATAGTCTGTTCCATGTCTGGTTTAACTGTTGCTTCTTGAACTGCATACAGATTTCTCAAGAGGCAGATCAGGTGGTCAGGTATTACTATCTCTTGAAGAATTTTCCACAATTCGTTGTGATCCACAGAGTCAAAGGCTTTGGTGTATTCAGTGAAGTAGAAGTAGATGTTTTTCTGGCATTCTCTTGCTTTTCTGATGATCCAGTGGATGTTAGCAAT
Organism: Bison bison bison; assembly: GCF_000754665.1. NCBI lineage: Eukaryota > Metazoa > Chordata > Mammalia > Artiodactyla > Bovidae > Bison > Bison bison. Next base: position 6,511,821 of record NW_011494708.1, on the reverse strand, counting down.
CTGATTTCTGGTTCCTCTGCCTTTTTAAAATCTGGCTTAAACATCTGTAAGTTCATGGTTCACATACTGTTGAAGCCTGGCTTGGAGAATTTTGAGCTTTACTTTACTAGCGTGTGAGATGAGTGCAATTGTGTGATAGTTTGAACATTCTTTGGCATTGCCTTTCTTTGGGATTGGAATGAAAACTGACCTTTTCCAGTCCTGTGGCCACAGCTGAATTTTCCAATATTGCTAGCATATTGAGTGTAGCACTTTCACAGCATCATCTTTTAGGATTTGAAATAGCTCCCCTGGAATTCCATCACCTCCACTAGTTTGGTTTGTAGTGATGCCTCCTAAGGCCCACTGAACTTTGCATTCTAGGTTGTCTGGCTCTAGTTGAGTGATCACCCCGTCGTGGTTATCTGGGTCATGAAGGTTTTCTTTGTATAATTCTTTTTTTTTTTTTTTAATTTTAATTTTATTTTATTTTTAAACTTTACATAATTGTATTAGTTTTGCCAAATATCAAAATGAATCCATCACAGGTATACATGTGCTCCCCATCCTGAACCCTCCTCCTTCCTCCCTCCCCATACCATCCCTCTGGGTCGTCCCAGTGCACTAGCCCCAAGCATCCAGTATCGTGCATTGAACCTGGACTGGCATCTCGTTTCATACATGATATTTTACATGTTTCAATGCCATTCTCCCAAATCTTCCCACCCTCTCCCTCTCCCACAGAGTCCATAAGACTGTTCCATACATCAGCGTCACTTTTGCTGTCTCGTACACAGGGTTATTGTTATCATCTTTCTAAATTCCATATATATGCGTTAGTATACTGTATTGGTGTTTTTCCTTCTGGCTTACTTCACTCTGTATAATAGGCTCCAGTTTCATCCACCTCATTAGAACTGATTCAAATGTATTCTTTTTAATGGCTGAGTAATACTCCATTGTGTATATGTACCATAGCTTTCTTATCCATTCATCTGCTGATGGACATCTAGGTTGTTTCCATGTCCTGGCTATTATAAACAGTGCTGCGATGAACATTGGGGTACACGTGTCTCTTTCCCTTCTGGTTTCCTCAGTGTGTATGCCAGCAGTGGGATTGCTGGATCATAAGGCAATTCTATTTCCAGTTTTTTAAGGAATCTCCACACTGTTCTCCATAGTGGCTGTACTAGTTTGCATTCCCACCACTAGTGCAAGAGAGTTCCCTTCTCTCCACACCCTCTCCAGCATTTATTGCTTGTAGACTTATGGATTGCAGCCATTCTGACTGGTGTGAAATGGCACCTCATAGTGGTCTTGATTTGCATTTCTCTGATAATGAGTGATGTTGAGCATCTTTTCATGTGTTTGTTAGCCATCTGTATGTCTTCTTTGGAGAAATGTCTATTTAGTTCTTTGGCCCATTTTTTGATTGGGTCATTTATTTTTCTGGAGTTGAGCTGGAGGAGTTGCTTGTATATTTTTGAGATTAGTTGTTTGTCAGTTGCTTCATTTGCTATTATTTTCTCCCATTCTGAAGGCTGTCTTTGTATAATTCTTCTGTGTATTCTTGCCACCTTTTCTTAATATCTTCTGCTTCTGTTAGGTCCATATCATTTCTGTCCTTTATTGTGCCCATCTTTGCATAAATGTGCTTTTGGTATCTCTAATTTTAATACTTTTGCATAATTGATATATGTATTATTAATTATGCTACAAAAACAAGTAAGCAAAAGTGATCATATTTGTATTTACCAGAGGCAGAGGTTAAGGGGGTGGGGAATTGAATGAAGAAAGTCAAAAAGTACAAATTTCAGATTATAAGATAAATTAGGATTGTAATGTACATGATAAATATTATTAACAGTGCTAGTGTTGCTTAAGAAAGTTAAGAGAGTGGATTTTGGAAGTTCTTACCAAAAAGAAAAAGTATTTTTTTCTTTTATTTTTTATCCATGTGATATGATGAATTTTCACTAAAATTATTGTGGTAATCACAACACGATGTATATAAGTCAAATTATTATGCTGGACACCTTAGATTTATGCAGTACTGTATGTCAATATCTCAACAAAACTGGGAGGAAAAATAATAAGCAGTATATTACTCAAATTACTTCCTTTCTTAATTTCACATTATTATATCATTTTATATACTTTGTCTCAGTATATTAAATCAATTAAAATAATATTTATGTTTCTAGCAATATATGTCCTCTTGGAATCCTGATGTCAACATCATACTTCTCTGGAATAGGTTCAAGTTTATGGCTACCTTGCTTGAAAATACTTTATGAAAAACAAAATCAATGCACTCGTAAGAGTCTTGTCAAGAGTCAGTTAAGTGGCCAGAAAAAAACTGCTTCTGAATACCAAAAGCTGAGTAAAAGTAAACCATGATCTCATGCCAGAGTAAGGCAGTAATAGCTTAATGATGCAATCTCCTAAGACATTCTTGATTATTTTACCATAATAGAGCATCATGTCCATAGCTTTCAAAAGTGACTTCCCAGAATTGCTATCAAGCTCACAAAATTTAGCTGATGTTAGTAATATGCAACAATCTTCAAGTTCTATAAATATAAGAATGTGTAGGGATTATGTCATAGAATGAGCCCAATAAACTTAACTCAAAATAAGTAGATATCCATTGGGCCTAACCACTGAAACTAAAATAGTAGTGATCACCAGTTGAAACTAAAATAGTAGTGATCCTATAACTTTGAACAATCATGGATAATGTATATCCTTGAAGAAAACTTTTCAAAATGAACACAGAATTACTAACTTCAAGAATATACATTTAATTATGGAATATGAAATATATTTATAAACAATCATGGCATCAGATAGATGAATATAGATAATCTAAGAGGGATTCCAATAGCTGTAAGAAAACAAAGTCAACTGATGGTCCTTGGGATTATTCTTTGCTCCTTAAGATACAGCAACTTGTTAAACACGTGATATAGAGACAGCTCTACCAGAGACATCTGTTCTGTAGTGTAAAGAAAGATAGTAAAAGAAAGTGAAATTGCTCAGTCGTGTCCGACTCTTTGAGACCCCATGGACTGTAGCCTACCAGGCTCCTCCGTCTATGGGATTTTTCCAGGCAAGAATACTGGAGTAGGTTGCCGTTTCCTTCTCCAGGTGACGTCCTGACCCAGGGATCAAACCCTGGTCTCCCGCATTGTAGGCAGAGGCTTTACTGTCTGAGCCACCAGGGAAGTCTGTAGTGTAAAGGAATTGCTAAAAAGTGACTGCTTAGCCAGAAGTTATATTTGCAAACCATGTGGGACAGTGTTATGAGTTTTTTTATAAAACCTCTATACTCTTAGCTGCTATTGACCAAATGTTAACACTGAAGATTTCCTTAGAAATCACAGTTTTGAGATGGCAGAAACATAGCCCCATTGAGTTCTTGAACCTCACTGAGTTCAGCACACTGCACCACAGGAACTTCAAAATTTAAAGATTATAATTAAGAATAAGGTTAAAATAAATTGTCAAGTGATTCTACCTGTTTATGAGTGTATATGTATACATAGAGAGATGAATGTATATGTATACATAGAGCGATGTATATCATAGCATAAATATGATTGAATATATATATATGTTGAATACACACACACACACAAAAGATCTGATTGCTTCTTCAGTATTTCCCAAACTAACATTTTTGTGTGTGAAGAATTCTTAAGCTTAAACTTCTTCAGAGATGTTTAATATACCTTGGAATGAGAACAAGCGATCCTTCCCACTTGCTTTTATCTTCCTCTTGTTCTCATCTACACTTTCATCCCCTTACCACACATCTTGTTAATGCAGAGAACTACATATGCTTCACAACAAAAGTCTTTTCATGCAACTCTGTATCCTCAACAGCTGGCATACCATGGTCCCTAGTAATTTAATGAATGTTTTGATTAAATGAATAAATTTGTGAATAAATAAATCATAAGATCAGCGAGTTTCTAGTTGTTCCCATTTATCTCTATATGTTTCTTGACATTTTCTGCTCACTGGGATTGCAGATATTTTCCAAAAAGTTTGCTTGCACTGTTCGTATTGGCAGAAGGGAGGCATGCCTTAAGTATAAACTTTTAAGGACACCTGATGAATTCACTCTTCATCTTGACTATTTCATGGCATCCTTTCTAAGAATCGTATCTTTCTTTCTTAGTATTCTTAAAAGCAAGAACATCTTTCTCTTAATGGTGTAGTCAGTTGAATAACTCAGCTTGTATTAATAGCATGAAAAACAGAAGAGGTTCTACAGTTCTCTGGTTTTTGAACTTGCTGAAAGAGGAAACACAACTATTGTGTCTATTTAGTTTCATTTGTGGCTGGTCAATCGGAAACACTATTGCTGCCTCTCAACTAGTAACATTTCCTAATAGCACTCAGTCTATAATAACATCCTTACAATATGCTTCTATACCTTTTAATCAAGATAAGTTGTTTTATAGGGCATTTGTATAAAATGTTTATAATATAATTATGCAGGTGGATTACACAAATAATAAAATCTCAGTAGACCACTTCAGACTCAGGGGTCAGCAAAACGTTTCTGTAAAGGACAAAATACAAAGTATTTTAGACTTCATAGGTCATATTGTCTCTGTCACAATGACTCAACAATGTCATTACAGTTCAAAAATAGCCAAAGAAAATGAACAGGTTTGGTTATATATCAATGAAACTTTATTTCTAAAGATAGGCAATACATTAGATTTGGCTCATAGCCATGAATTGCCAATCCCTGCCCCAGACCATTTTATTAAACTAGGAAATGATTATTGTTAGATACAATTTATAAGTCGTAAAACATATCTGAGCCTAAGGTCCAAATAGATTAGGTTTAATTAGTAGAAGTAGATTTTGTTGTACCAGCAATTTAAGGAAAACATGTATAACTAACAAGATGTTCTGACACATAGAAAGCAAATAAAACCTGTAGTGTTTTGACTCTGTCAAAACCATAGGAATGAGGTGATCAAATATCACATATGACATCCTATAAGAAGAAGCATGGAGTCTAGTTGAGAACACTGTTTTCCAGCCTCAATTCTCTTTGTCCTGATTACAAAGACTTTTATATATGTTAATGCTAGTATAGTGAGGAAAGCTTCAGGCAAATTAATTAAACATTAATTAAAGGGAGAAAAATACATGGTATGACAAACTCTACCTCGGGGAAGCTTTGTGGGTTTGTTTGAAGAGGCCATTGGAGTGGAAAAAGTATATCATAAAAGATGATAAATTGAGTATAAAAGATAGTAAACTTAATATGTGAGTTTATGAGCATCTTAGACAGATCTGCCAGAGCCTCTATTGAAATGGTCTTCATATAGCCAGTTTAAGCCACGTATCAGTGCATTCACTTTGCTCAGCTGTTCAACACAGTACTAGTACTATATGAGGGGAATCTCCAGGAAAGGCCCATTCTCTTGTTTGGTGGCTTTGGTGAATTAGCTTGGAACATGCAAGAGTAGAAGTTTGTCACCTTGTTGTTTGTTCTATTGCTGCTATCAGGAAAGGTCAAAGCATCCTAATGAGTAGAGTGAGTGAATGAGTGAGTGAGTGATAGTCGCTCAGTCGTGTCTGACTCTTTGGGACCCCAAGGACTATAGTCTGCCATGCTCCTTTGTCCATGGAATTCTCCAGGCAAGAATACTGGAGTGGGTTGCCATTTCCTTCTCCAGGAATGAATAGAAGGCAGATTGAATAGAAAATCAACAATAAATAATTAGCTTCCCATTTAGAGTTCAAAATCTCTGCCTCTCATCTAGTTCCTCTGCATTAATAAAATGAGAAGTCACTGGGATAAAAATCTAGAGATTGAATTGCTAAAGGAGCTAGGTTTTTTATTAAAGGCCAAATATATGTGATTCAGGGAAAGTCTTCTTAATATAAGTCTTTTCAAGCGCCCATGCTACTTCTTCTTTCAAGAGACAGTAAAAAGTTCTTGCCCACTAAGTTTCATTTTTATGTAGTGATGATTGAATAAAGATTCATTTCAGGTCAGACAGAGTTCCTCCTTGATAACCTGTCATGAATCTTGGAGGCATGGATAACATTATTTCCCACTGAAATAATATGATCATGTCTCCTTTCAAAGCTTCATGTTGTACCAAAATCTCATTCAGGAAGTGGCATGCTACAGTATAAAGAGTACTGCATTGAGAATCATAAAAATGTCTTTTTCTCCCCTTACTGTGGAATCTTGTGAAAATTCAATCACTCTTCAAAATCCAAGTCTCTCATTGACTGATTAAGTCAGCCAACATTTTATAGTGCCCCTATGTCCTGGGTAATGTGCCTTAGTCACTGCCTTCAAGAAACTCAACATCCAGTAAAAGGCATAAGTAGAAGTGACAATCTTAATTCAAATTATTATATATCCGTGAGTCTAGCAACATATTATTTTTTAAAGATTTTTTTTTTGCAGTGAAAACAGCACCCGCATTTATTTTACAGATTTTAAAAGTGCTATCATAAAAAGAAAATTCTGATGAGTTCATGTTACAAAGAAACATTATTTTGAAATCATGATGTAGCTAACCACATAAAAACAGAGGAAACTAAGGTGTTGCCTTTAACCACAGGAATGGTAAAAATATGGCAAAATTCAAAATTGAATGAACTGAAAAAAGAACAAAACCCACCAAGAAAAGTAGGTTGAAAGGGATAAACTCATGTTTATAAAAATAAGAGGTTATGTTTTTATGGCACAAATATGCATGTAGAAGAAAATTATCAAAACTTTGCTAAGCTATTGTGCATTATTATTATTATTATGAAACATGTTTTCTAGCCGAAAATCATCCTTAAAAAATAGCATGCATAAACATCTGAAAAGCTTGGCTTTACCTCTGTTTATAAAGCCAGGCTTTTCAGATATTTATGCAGAGAAATTATTTTACCAACAAAGGTCCATCTAGTCAAAGCTATGGTTTCTCCAGTAGTCACGTATGGATGTGAGAGTTGGACTGTGAAGAAAGCTGAGCGCTGAAGAATTGATGCTTTTGAACTGTGGTGTTGGAGAAGACTCTTGAGAGTCCTTTGGACTGCAAGGAGATCCAACCAGTCCATCCTAAAGGAAATTAGTCCTGAATATTCATTTAAAGGACTGATGCTGAAGCTGAAATTCCAATACTTTGTCCACCTGATGTGAAGAACCGACTCATTGGAAAAGACCTTGATGCTGGGAAAGATTGAAGGCGGGAGGAGAAGGGGACAACAGAGGATAAGATGGTTGGATGGCATGACTGACACAATGGACATGAGTTTGAGTAGGGTCCAGGAATTGGTGATGGACAGGGAAGCCCGGTATGCTGCAGTCCATGGGGTTGCAGAGACTTGGACACGACTGAGTGACTGAACATCTGTTTACATTTTAATCCACCATTATAGTCTGGAAGATTTAGTGTTCCGTCAATTTTTTAGAGAAGGAAAAATGATATGAAATCTAAATGATTTTGTTAAAGAATCAAATACATAATTGCTAGGTATCCCCAAAAAGAATTACATAATGTTCTTGGTTCAAACACTAAATGCATATCTCACATCCTCAAATAGTACACACCCTGAAGAACTAAAAACACACAAGATCTAAAAATTACTGGTTCCTCTTGCTGTAGGTTTCTTTTCTTTTAAGTAAGAGTTTCTATCCTGTCTTGAGACATCAAAAAGTCGTATATATATATATTACAGTCAGAGATATATTATAGAGGTATATATTATAGGAAGTATAATTGTAGTTAGAAACTTTGAGTTACTTCAGGGAAATTGTGTTGAAATGGGATTCTCTAGGTATTTCATTGCTTATGGGCTAACAGCATATATTGTATAGACTTGCATAGATATCATAAATACTAAAGTACTAATGTAATCTGCCTTGTGATGTTCTGTTATCAGGTCTAATAAGGAAGTGTGGAGATTCAGTGTGAAACACATGATTTTTCAATTTACAAAATTAGTGTAAAATACAATTATAAAATGTCATATTTTCCCTTCAAGTTCTCTATATATTTGTATCTGACTTTTTAAAAAGTTATATTGTGATAGAAAACCTGTGTGCATGAAGAGATATGGGTGGTCGAATGGAAAAGAATCTGTTGATCACTTTTAAACAGAAATAGAGACATTTTAGGAATAAATTCAATATTGGGCTATAATAATTGAGTGTGCATGCATGCATGCTAAGTTGCTTCTGTAGTGTCCAACTCTTTGCAACTCCATGGACTGTAGCCCATGAGGCTCTTTTGTTCATGGGATTCTCCAGGCAAGAATACTGGAGTGGGTTGCCATGCCCTTTTCCAAGAGATCTTCCTGACCCGGGGATGGAATTCCAGTCTCCTGCCAGTCATGTGTTGCAGGTGGATTCTTTACTGCTGAGCCACCAGGGAAGCCCTTATTAAGAGTAAGAGTTTGTTTAAATCTCCCTGGGCTTAAAATTAAAGAACATTTTGCACCTCAATTTATTCAGAGTTTCCAATGCCTAAGAATTCTGTTAGAATGTTTAATTAATACATAATATCTCTTAATCTTTAAATCATGGGATTAATTAATATTTATACCCATTTACAGACAAGTAAAATGAAGTTTTAAAGAGCTAAACAGCTCAATACTAGGCTTCACAGCCAATAAATTACAGAGTTGGAATTTTAACTTCAGGTAATCCTGACAATAAAGGTGATGCTCCCCAAAATATGACTATTCTCTCTCAGAAATTGGGGCAAATAAAGGAGGCTAAATATCTGGTGAAAACAATTTATGTCTTCCTGTTGCTTGTATGGGGTGGTGGTAACATGTATCTCCTACAATAGAACTTCCTCTGAGACAGATGCAGAGAAATAACTGAGTCCCAGATTTTCTGTACAAAATTTAAGATCATCCTCTGAAAGAAGAAAATCTAAACTCAGATACAGGTGTGAGAGCCTCCCAACCTGTTTGATAAAGACACTTTCCTAATCAAGTGTTGAGGGAATGGTTAAAACACCAGCCAGTTGGAACAGTGACTGAACAGGTGCAGCAGCAAATAGCCTGAAAATGAGCAGGACTCATTTCAGAAGTTTTTGATTATCCTGAGTGCAGGTCATTTCCAAAGTTGATTTTTTTTTCTCAAATTCCTTGTGTTGCTATAGTTTTCCATAGAGATAAACCTTGCAAATGGCAAATATGAAAGGTCAATTTAGTTGAATGGAAGTCATTTTACTTGCTTACCAATTATTTCAGATCAAATCCAGGAAAGATAAAAGAGTCTAATACATTTGGTTCCAATCCATCTTCATGATCTTTTTGGAATGATTTGTCCCCATGGTGTAATACGGCCAGTGTCTAAAAGTAAATATTTATTATATAAATATAATATATTTATATTTAAATATAATTATAAATTATATTTA
>NW_011494708.1:6462985-6502329 GCF_000754665.1 Bison bison bison | reverse complement strand
ATATATATAATTATATATTTAATATATAAAATATATTAAATTTATAGTCTATTTCAGTCTATTATCAATATGAATCAGGAAATTTGAGTCCTTGTTCAAGGCACTGCAATATTTGCTCTTGTAAAAGTAATAATGTTTTTACTGATGACAGCTGTATTCTCTGACTCTGGCAGTCTTAGAGTAGGATATTATTCATCCTATTTCCTGTCCATGATTTTAACAATGATAAGGATTCACCCAAACTGATCAAATACTGCAATGAAAAAAGATAGGAGAAAATTCTGACAAGGAGTTTTACCTCTCAAGCACACTTCAGACACACTGTACATTGAAGATTTACCTGGTCTGATTGATAACATAGTATCACCTCACGCCTTAAATATTGCACCTCAGACAATCTACATTGTCTAAATTGCCATGTATACTAAGAGGAAGATTAAATAAATTGCCCACTCTTTGCAGTCCTATCTCAATTCTCAGTGTTAAAACACTCTGTGAGATGCTGGCAGTGTGTGTGTGCACACAAAAGAAAACGAATGCTGAACTAATGGAACAACAACAACAAAAACATGGAGCGGTGGATTTAAATTTTTATCCATTTTACATTTTGTTAACTTGAGCTTCCAAAGATCAATGAACTTCCTACCCTCCCCAAAAGGACAAACAAATTACTGAACATAAATTTCTTTTAACCAAACAAAGGAAATACCTATAAATCTGTAGAAGTGTTTTAAAGTGTCTTTTTTTGAGGACTAAAAATATTGGGCTTCCCTTGTAGCTCAGACAGCGAAGAATCTGCTTGCAATGCAGGAGACCTGGGTTAGATCCCTGGGTCCGGAAGATCCCCTGGAAAAGGGAATTGTAAGCCACTCCAGTATTATTGCCTAGAGAGTTCCATGGACAGACCATGGGGTCACAAAGAGTCAGACATGACTTAGCAACTAACACACAAAAATATTACACCATTTGAATTACGTTATTCCCTTGAAGGATCATTATTTTTTGCTCTGTTTCACATGACCATACTTTAACATTTTTTTAAATAATTTAACTGATTCCATAAACCCTACATGAGGAAACCTGAGCATATTAGCATGATATATAACTGTGCCCATCTCAATCTGGTTGAATGGATTAGCGGAAAGAGATTGAATCTTGAAGTCACACAGACTAAAGTTTAAATTTAGTGATGATATTTAATGAAAATTGACCTTGAAAAAATGACTTAAAATCCTTGGATCTCAGGTGTATTATTTATAACACAGACTGAAAATCCTCTGTGTAGGATTCTTGTAGAGAATATACCTCATGCAAATTTGATGTTCCTTAGAATTGTTCACTTTTCCTTACTACTGCTTCCCTCATTTTCTAGTTTTTTTCAGCTTCAACTCCTAGTCTCCAATGATTTTGCTCTACACTCTAAGAAATAATTACGTTTTCATGGACATGATAAATGTTTCTATATCTCTCTGAAGTTACTCTCCTTTCCTCTTTGGATGAAATAGCCTTCAGTATCTAGTAACCTCTACTTCTTCCAATGTCAAGATGAAATGCCAGTCCTTCAGTGAAATCTTTCTTGAACCTGCAAATATAAGTAATCTTTTCCTTTTAATTGTTCCCATAGCATTTATATTTCTACTTTTAAAATTTTATTTTATTGAAGCATAGTTGATTTGTAATGTTATATTAATTTCTGCTGTGTAGAAAAATGATTCAGTTTATATGCATGTATATATACATACACACACATATGTATATATGTGTGTGTATGTATATATATATATGTATATACATTCTTTTTCATATTCTTTTCGATGTCTGTGTGTTGCTTATGACAGCATATTGAATATAGCTCCTTGTGCTACACAGTAGGACCTTGCTGATTATCAATTCTATATATAATAGCTTGCATCTGTTAATCCCAATCTCTCAACCCAACCCTCTCCCACTCTTCCTCCTCCTTAGCAACCAAAAGTCTGTTCTTACCATAGTATTTTTAAATACCTCTATTACACCACTTATGGTACTACAAAAACAGTACTTTATTTTCAGTCCATAATGTCCAGTTATAAAGTAAATTTTAAACTATAAGAATAGGATTTTTATTGTATATTTACTTATACAAACAAAAATCCATTGTACTAAGAAGAAACTGCTTTTTAATGTTTGTTCACTCAGTAAAAAAGTTATTGAGAATAAGCAGACTGTTTAAAACTATTGATTGTCCATAATTTGTGTAGTTCTTCGATGTTAAAGTATTTTGCAAAATAATTTTTATAATTAGACATAGTTTAAAATACACAAAAATATTAAATAATTATGTTTGCTTCTGAATTTTCTGATTTAATTGTGAAAATCTAATTCTTAGTTTTAATAAATAATTACTTTCTCTTTCTGTAACTATTATGAATACATAATTAATCATTTAAAAATTCAATTTTTATCTTCTTCTGAATTTTTCATAGGTTATTAATTACCACTCTGTTTTTGTTTCTAACATTATAATACTTAGCATCCTCTGTATTGAAAGAAGACTCAGGTGTAATAGAATACCATCCTTGTTTGTAATAATTGAGAATGAACAGTTAATAAGAATCTTTCCATTGTTCTGTGTATTCTCTGGGTAATTTTTGATCTCGGAAACAGATAAGATGTTTTGTGTCAACTATGTGACTCTGCAATATTCAAATTAGATCAGATCAGTCGCTCATTAGTGTCCGACTCTTTGCGACCCCATGAATCGGAGCACGCCAGGCCTCCCTGTCCATCACCAACTCCCGGAGTTCACTCAGACTCACGTCCATCGAGTCAGTGATGCCATTCAGCCATCTCATCCTCTGTCGTCCCCTTCTCCTCTTGCCCCCAATCCCTCCCAGAATCAGAGTCTTTTCCAATGAGTCAACTCTTCACATGAGGTGGCCAAAGTACTGGAGTTTCAGCTTTAGTCAAAGTCAAAGGCTTTGGCATAGTCAATAAAGCAGAAATAGATGCTTTTCTGGAACTCTCTTGCTTTTTCCAGGATCCAGTGGATGTTGGCAATTTGGTCTCTGGTTCCTCTGCCTTTTCTAAAACCAGCTTGAACATCAGGAAGTTCACGGTTCACATATTGCTGAAGCCTGGCTTTGAGAATTTTGAGTATTACTTTACTAGCGTGTGAGATGAGTGCAATTGTGCGGTAGTTTGAGCATTCTTTGGCATTGCCTTTCTTTGGGATTGGAATGAAAACTGACTTTTTCCAGTCCTGTGGCTACTGCTGAGTTTTCCAAATTTGCTGGCATATTGAGTGCAGCACTTTCACAGCATCATCTTTCAGGATTTGGAATAGCTCAACTGGAATTCCATCACCTCCACTAGCTTTATTCTTAGTGATGCTTTCTAAGGCCCACTTGACTTCACATTCCAGGATGTCTGGCTCTAGGTCAGTGATCACACTATTGTGATTATCCATGTTATGAAGATCTTTTTTGTACAGTTCTTCTGTGTATTCTTGCCATCTCTTCTTAATATCTTCTGCTTCTGTTAGGTCCATACCATTTCTGTCCTTTATCGAGCCCATCTTCGCATGAAATGTTCCTTTGGTATATCTGATTTTCTTGAAGAGATCTCTAGTCTTTCCCATTCTGTTGTTTTCCTCTATTTCTTTGCATTGATCGCTGAAGAAGGCTTTCTTATCTCTTCTTGCTATTCTTTGGAACTCTGCAATATTGCTTTAGTTAAAACAACATCTTTGTTGGGAAAACTATAAGCTCCTGGCAGAGGCTCCTTGTTTTGAATCTCTCTGAGAGTAGAGTCCTTTATAAGTGGGCACACACCTTTTAAATAGTTATATAAAATTAGAAGCTGTATCTATGGAATTGTTTCAAGACATATCACCCTTCATGGCACCTGAGGCTTTTAAGCATAGTGGCTTCCATGCCCACCACTGGATTTTAACATTTTCATCTGGGTCAGAGCTTCTAAACAGGTGGCTCCCAGATAGCCCTATGCTCTCCTGTGGGATACTGCAAGGACTGCCATTCAGACAGCATTTGATATTGCCTTGTTGACAAGATGTAGCTCCTATGATTCATACTTCTGAGTATACTGGTCCCAAGCATAGTCCTCTGATTTTTAAAGTCATTGTCGTGGCTCTAATGACTAACATACCACATAATAACATATCACATAATTATCAACTGGAATCAATGTACTTTTATCAAATGATTTAGCAAATTCTGAAACAAAAGTAGAGGTTTTATTTATATGATTCATTCTATATTCAAAATTTTCTTTTAGATTCCGTATTTTCTCTTGATTATAAGTGTTACTTTCATTTTTGAAGAAATTTAGCATCTTGACACTTTAAAAAATGTATCCTTAATTTAATGTCTATTACTTCAGTATCCAGTCAAGTTTCAGCATTCAAATTTCCAAAATATTTTCCAAATTTTGATTTTCAAATGACTATAAAAGGAAAACACAGTGATAGAAACAGCTATTATATTTTAATTATTGTGTTTTCTTTTATTCATGAGTATAAAAATCACAGATCTTTTCATGGAGGAAAAAGAAAGTCCAACAAGTATCATAACAGAAAAAAGCCAAGGGTAATTCATTTCAAATGAAATTTCAGTGGTGAACAGAAGCAAGGAAACAGACATATAAAAGCCATGCTTATTAAGAAATGATGGTAATCAACTTGACATGGACTATGAGTTGTATAATAATGTAAAGGGAAGTAAAGACAAGGACTTACATACTTACATTGCAATAAATTAGCATTCAATATCAGACTAAAAAGTTTGCATATTATCTTTTGTAAATGTTTTCATCACTAAATCATATTTTGAAAGATTGAAGTAAGAAGCTTATAAGATTAGAAATAATTTATTAATAATATTTACAGGATATTGAAGACAGATTTGACTGTGTGGATCACAATAAACTGTGGACAATTCTGAAAGAGATGGGAATACCAGACCACCTGATCTGCCTCTTGAGAAATTTGTATGCAGGTCAGGAAGCAACAGTTAGAACTGGACATCGAACAACAGACTCGTTCCAAACAGGAAAAAGAGTAAGTCAAAGCTGTATATTGTCACCCTGCATATTTAACTTACATGAAGAGTACATCATGAGAAACGCTGGACTGGAAGAAACACAAGCTGGAATCAAGATTGCCGGGAGAAATATCAATAACCTCAGATATGCAGATGACACCACACTTATGGCAAAAAGTGAAGAGGAACTCAAAAGCCTCTTGATGAAAGTGAAAGTGGAGAGTGAAAACGTTGGCGTAAAGCTCAGCATTCAGAAATCAAAGATCGTGGCATCCGGTCCCATCACTTCATGGGAAATAGATGGGGAAACAGTGGAAACAGTGGCAGAATTTATTTTTCTGGGCTCCAAAATCACTGCAGATGGTGACTGCAGCCATGAAATTAAAAGACGCTTACTCCTTGAAAGGCAAGTTATGACCAACCTAGATAGCATATTCAAAAGCAGAGACATTACTTTGCCAACAAAGTTTCGTCTAGTCAAGGCTATGGTTTTTCCTGCGGTCATGTATGGATGTGAGAGTTGGACTGTGAAGAAAGCTGAGCGCCAAAGAATTGATGCTTTTGAACTGTGGTGTTGGAGAAGACTCTTGAGAATCCCTTGAACTGCAAGGAGATCCAACCAGTCCATTCTGAAGGAGATCAGCCCTGGGATTTCTTTGGAAGGAATGATGCTAAAGCTGAAACTCCAGTACTTTGGCCACCTCATGTGAAGAGTTGACTCATTGGAAAAGACTCTGATGCTGGGAGGGATTGGGGGCAAGAGAAGAAGGGGACGACAGAGGATGAGATGGCTGGATGGCATCACTGACTCGATGGACGTGAGTCTGAGTGAACTCTGGGAGTTGGTGATGGACAGGGAGGCCTGGCGTGCTGCGATTCATGGGGTCGGACATGACTGAGAGACTGAACTGAACTGAACTGAAGACAGATTTGTAGCTGGAATAATTTTAATAGTATAAATAGTAATACAAATTTGAAGAGTTGCAAATAGAAGGCATTTTCTTTCTCTCTCTCAAAAACTGAAGTACTAAATGGATATTCTGCTCTGAACTTTATGAGAAATCTTGCTGTTTCCATTTTGCTTTTTGGGTTCTATTAAAACTCTTAGGAAATTGATATGTGGGCCTCGTATATTTAGATAAAAATATGAACTAGTGACAAATATGTTCCTTTGGACAAACTTAATCATGATTCCTCATTGTTGATTCTGCTGAAACAATTTTAATTGATTGGCTATTTCATTGAAATTATTACTTCCTAAAACAATTGTCCTGATCAGAAAACTTTGCACAGTGTCAGGCAGAAAGGAAATGTGGTTAAGTTTTAATTATCTATGTGTTGAACTTGCACAAACACATTTTTTTTTTCTCATTAGAGACTTGACTAGGAATTCTCAAGTTTTGATGAGTTTTTGCAATATCTTTTTCTTATTTCTTGCATCTGTCATCTTCTTTATTCTCCAAACTTTATCAAACAAAACAGAGTATTTTTAAAATCAATATTCAAATGTCAATTAATGCATAAATTATAGGTATACAATCATGTTAAATTATTTTTGTTTTGAAGTTGTTTGTTAAATCTGATTTTTAATATGACTGAGTTAATATAAATATATTTTTATTTTTATTTATTTTTTTTGAAATGTCTCCTGATTTTATTGTATAGGTAAGCACATAAGCATGTTCACTGAGCCAATCACAAAGATTAAAAGCTAAGTCCTCTAGAATTGATTAAGCAGCTGCTATACGCCTATTAATATAAATATATTTTAAATTGTGTACTTAGAATATTTTAAATGGGTAGGTTTCATTTATAAATTTTTCTATAGTCCTCCATTGGACTATATGGGGGCTTCCCAACTGGCACCAATGGTAGACAATCTGCCTGCCAACACAGAAGATGCAAGAGATGCAAGTTCAGTCTCTGGGTTGCAAGATCCCTGGAGAAGGAAATGGTAACCCACTCCAGTATTCTTGCCTGGGAAATTCCATGGACAGAGGAGCCTGGTGGGCTACAGTCCATGGGGGTCACAAAAGTTGGACATGGATGAACTACTGAGCATGCACATACACATTGGACTATATAGTTTTCTCATATATGTTACAAATATAATCTAGACATCAATACATCGCCACTCTCAAAGAATAACATTTGGTATGTTAATAACTTTTGCAAAGAGTATCATCTTGATGAATTAAATATATGAGACACTGAATATTTAGCAGGATAAAAAATAAAATGCATAATCTGCTAATTTTAAAATTATTTTTTCAAGATAATCATCATCATTTGTCAGAATACTAAAAGTAGAGATGGAACTCAGTACTAAATAATAATCACATATTCAGTATCTTCATTTGGGTGGTGGTATTGTAAACACAATGAATTTCCACCGTAGAAAAAATGAAAAGTATTTAAATGTCAAGTTAAAACCGTGACTTTAGCTGGAATTTGGTGAAAATCTTAATCAAATTTAAGAAACTTTAATGATTTCTACTTGTTTAACTGAGGTTGTCTTAGTCAAACGTAATTCTGTGAGATGTAGAATTCTAAATAAAACTTCAAAACATAATTACCTCTGTATCTTTCCTTAAAATAACTTATTAATTAGTTTTTAATATGGTATTTATTTTTTAATTTAAATTTATTTAACTGGAGGCTAATTACTTTACAATATTGTATTGGTTTTGCCATACATCAATCAAAGTCAAATGAAGATTTAAAATTGCAAAATGTAATTTCTGTTCAAAATGGAAATATCATTAAGTTCATTTTACCTAAAAGTAGAATAATTTATTGTTTCAGTTTTAGCTTATTTTTTATTAACTGGTCCTACAAGTTTCCTACTGGATTATATTTATTATTGAAACTTGCTTATCTACTCCCATTACAGCATTCATGAACTCATAAAATTCTAGGGGCTACCCAATATAGACAAATTTCCAAAGTGAATGAATGCATCTGAAAGGTACATAATGGAGGTGTCATGGAGAAGTCCACAAGAAGTTCATTCCTAGTCATTCTTTAGCTTTCCTTTTAATCTTGCTTTCCAACAGAGAGGGGAGCCAATCTTTTATTCTTCATGCTTTTCCTCACAACTTCCACTGGCCCTTTTGTTCTGGCATGTTCACCTCTCCAGACATGTTGATAAACACTGGTCTCTCATGTGCCTGATACAGTATGACTTAGACCTCAGATTTCCTATTTTATAGCAGAATAGAACTGTTTGCATTCCAAATACTATAGTATTATATTGTATCAGTTCAGATCAGTGGCTCAGTTGTGTCCGACTATTTGCGACCCCATGAATCGCAGCACGCCAGGCCTCCCTGTCCATCACCAACTCCCAGAGTTCACTCAGACTCATGTCCATAGAGTCAGTGATGCCATCCAGCCATCTCATCCTCTGTCATCCCCTTCTCCTCCTGCCCCCAATCCCTCCCAGAATCAGAGTCTTTTCCAATGAGTTAACTCTCCACATGAGGTGGCCAAAGTACTGGAGTTTCAGCTTTAGCGTCATTCCTTCCAAAGAAATCCCAGGGCTGATCTCCTTCAGAATGGACTGGTTGGATCTCCTTGCAGTCCAAGGGACTCTTAAGAGTCTTCTCCAACACCACAGTTCAAAAGCATCAATTCTTTGGCGCTCAGCCTTCTTCACAGTCCAACTCTCACATCCATACATGACCAAAGGAAAAACCATAGCCTTGACTAGATGAACCTTTGTTGGCAAAGTAGTGTCTCTGCTTTTGAATATGCTATCTAGGTTGGTCATAACTTTCCTTCCAAGGAGTAAGCGTCCTTTAATTTCATGGCTGTGGTCACCATCTGCAGTGATTTTGGAGCCCAAAAACATAAAGTCTGACACTGTTTCCACTGTTTCTCCATCTATTTCCCATGAAGTGATGGGACCAGATGTCATGATCTTCGTTTTCTGAATGTTGAGCTTTAAGCCAACTTTTTCACTCTCCATTTTCACTTTCATGAAGAGGCTTTTTAGTTCCTCTTCACTTTCTGCCATAAGTGTGGTGTCATCTGCATATCTGAGATTATTGCTATTTCTCCCGGCAATCTTGATCCCAGCTTGGGCTTCTTCCAGCCCAGCATTTCTCATGATGTACTCTGCATATAAGTTAAATAAACAGGGTGACAATATACAGCCTTGACGTACTCCTTTTCCTATTTGGAACCAGTATGTTGTTCCATGTCCAGTTCTAACTGTTGCTTCCAGACCTGCATACAGATTTCTCAAGAGGCAGATCAGGTAGTCTGGTATTCCCAGCTCTTTCAGAATTGTCCACAGTTTAGTGTGATCCACATAGTCAAAGGCTTTGGCATAGTCAATAAAGCAGAAATAGATATTTTTCTGGAACTCTCCTGCTTTTTCGATGATCCAGCGGATGTTGGCAATTTGATCTCTGGTTCCTCTGCCTTTTCTAAAACCAGCTTGAACATCAGGAAGTTCACGGTTCACATATTGCTGAAGCCTGGCTTGGAGAATTTTGAGCATTACTTTACTAGTGTGTGAAATGAGTGCAATTGTGTGGTAGTTTGAGCATTCTTTGGCATTGCCTTTAGCTGAGGCTAAATTTTGTTACTTGTCTCTGACCCAGAGACTGGGAAATAATTGCCTTCATTTGGAAAGCAAATGACTAGGTTCATTTCATGTGGTGGAAAAGGTGCAGGAGGCAGAATTCTAGATTGTAATACACCTAGATTTCAGTCTCCAAACCCATAAAACAGGTTTTTAGAAAATCATATTTATTGAAACTTTATGTATCATCCTAAATTATTTCTATAATCAAGGATGATATAATTAATTTTAACATAATTAATAATATATGTGTATGGTAAGCTAAGTAAGGATGCTCTGCTAGTGGTGGTATAATTTCCCTCTTTAGTTCTATATTTATGGTTGAGGATGATGCTTGTTTCCCATGGAAAAGAACACCTAAATTATATCCTGCTGGAAGAACAGTTAAACATCCCTAAGAAGAAGTGATCAAAATCTAAGGCCATGTATAATAATTATGCATTAGTTATGTACTTAAAAATAAAATGTCATATTGAACTTTGTTAATGTAAACTCCAAAACTTTACTATCACTAAAAGTTTTACTTCTTTTCAACATATAGAAACACTAAAATTAATTAGCTATTTCAAATGACAACAAATATAAAATTGTGTCTACATCTAATTATTTACTTTTCTTACTATAAATTTGCTGTCATTTGTTGCTTTCTACTTTATACATATCTCACGGACACTTTTGAAAACCTTTCATTATAAAAAAAATTCAAACATATACAAAAAAAGAGTATTTTTTAAATTTTATTGAAATAGAATTAATTTACAATCTTGTGAGTGGAGAGCATTATAAATGAACTTCCATATGCACATCACCCATCAGTTGCCAATTCAAGGATAATTTTGTTCCATTTCTATCTTTACTTAAAGCAAATTCTCAGACATTGTATCTTTTTATCCATAAATGTTGTAAAACACTTTTTTACAACCAATAAACTTATTAAAAACATAATAATAGTATCATTATTAAACTTTCAGTAAACTAAGAATTTTTTCATATTATCAAATATGATAGCGGTCAACTTTTTTCATTACCCTAAAAGTGCTTTTTGAAAAAACAGCAATTTGCTGGAATCAGGAAGGATATACAGATTGGATAAATCAATACAGCACATTGAATTTTGTTAATATATCAAGAAAATCTCTAAATATATAAATAACTCCTCATCCCCTTTTGGTTTTCCTTGCAATCTATTTACTAAGGAAACTGGGTCATTTTTCCTGAGGAGTTAGTATATTCTGAATTTCACAAATTGTTTCCCCATAATATCATTTAACATGTTCTCTTGGCTACCATATTTCTGTGGAATGGTCAAGGTCTAAAAACTTGGTCTATTCAGTTGGATTTTTTCCTTCTTGGTGTGTGTGTTGGGTAGGGGTGATATTGTGTCCTTCCCTCATAAGGATACATGGTACAGTTGTCTGTCTCTGTATTGGTCACCACTACGACCACTGCCGACATGCACTATTGCTCTAGGAGTTTGAAAATGTCACATTCTAATTTCATGAAATTTTCCCTTACTATATAAGTTGAAATATACTGAAGAGTGAGTTTTTTATCATAAAGTATTCAGTTATGGTGACATACAGGTTGTGGAGGAAATGCAGTGAAATGCCTGATTTTCCCATTTTCCCTTACTTATCATCTTAGAATAATGATTTACTGTTTTCATCTCTTTAAGGTGAAAGGTTATTTTAACTTGGAATTGTCATTGTGAAATCATGGATTTTTATATTCTTTATAGGTTTTAGTCACGATTCTTATTGATGCTTTGTGGAATGTATTATTTGTTTGTAATTATTCATTCATTCCCTTTCATTGGTATCTTTGTTATTCCTGCCTGGGCTTCCCTCATGGCTCAGCTGGTAAAGAATCTGCCTGCAATGTGGGAAACCTGGGTTTGATCCCTGGGTTGGAAAGACCCCTTGGTGAAGGAAATAGCTACCAACTCCAGTATTCTGGCCTGGAGAATTCCAAGGACTGTATATCCATGGGGTCGCAAGGAGTGGGACACAACTGAACGACTTTCACTTTCACTTTCTCTGTCTCACTGACTAAGTTTTGCCTCCTAGCTTACTCTGGCCAGTGGAATGTGAATAGATTTGAGTTTTGCCATGTTTTACCATATCTTTTAGAAGCAATGGAAGCTTCTGCCATCTGTTATTTTCTGTTCTCAGTCTTGAAGGACTAGAACAAACATGGATTCATTTCTAATTTTCTGGACTTATAAGTCAGTGCCATTCCCAATGGATTTCTTGGACTTTGTTATCAAAAATAACACAACAGTTGCCTTTTGTCTATGAATACATACTATATCTATCTCTATATAGTATGAACATTTAACAATTGAAGTATCAAAATTTATCTACAAAAAAATGCTTATTTTATATTTATATATGTGTGTGTGTATATATATATATATATACATTCAGCAATAAAATATGACATCGTCTTTCCTCCTAAATAATCTTCAACAATGCTATAACCACACTTTTTAGCTTAATCAATTTAATAAGTGAAAGATAGTCTCTTCTTATCATTTTAACTTGTGTATTTCTAACTACAGGCAAGTTTGTAATAAGTCATTTTTAAAGCATGTAGGATGTGTGTATTTGTTTTTAAGCAATTATCTTCTGTACTAGAATATTTTATTTCACAATAAAATTTACTTTGGTGTGCTTTGCAAAAAAACTTTTCCGTGTTCATAAAGAAAAATAAATAAATGACATAATTTTAATAAAGAGGAAAGTATCAAGGGACTCATACTACTAGATATTAACATGTTTCATGAAACTACAGTAATGAAAATTTTCAGCATCTAGAGAGAAATAGAAACAATAAAATAATATAAGATCAGATACAGGAAAAAAGTATAGTTCAAAATTTCACACATTGACAATGCCTTCTAAAATAGTGGGGGAAAAATGGAACTTTTAAATTAATATTGAAAGTGATGCACCTAAAAATACAAAGAAAAAAAATTAAATAGATAAAACATGGTGAATATAGAATTAAATGTAGGTAAGTATAAATAACCTGGAGAAGGACATGGCAACCCACTCCAGTGTTCTTGCCTAGAGAAGTCCCATGGACAGAAGAGCCTGGAAAACTATAGTCCATGGAGTCGCAAAGAGTTAGACACAACTGACCAACTAAACAAATATAGGTAAACTAATAAATTTATTAAATATTCAGTTTAAGTTTGGGGACTATCTAAGTTTAAAATTAAGAAATCCTAAAAGGAAAAATGGTTCAATCTACTGATTTTTCCCCACCAGTGTATAATTATAATTTATTACTTTCTATTATAATAAACTAATATAGCATCATTGACTTTTCACTATCTTTCATCTTTCATCAACTCCCTCATCCTTCTTCCCTCCACAGGAAAAGATTTTTCAGTTACTTTCACTTTCAGTCTCTATGTCCCTTCTCTTCCCTCAACTATTTATCTATTCTCATTGATGTTTTAATAACACCACTGTCCTGAAAGTGTTCTTTACAAAATTTCCAATGATATCTATCTGACAAGCACAAAGGACACTTCTCTGTTCTAAAACTTTGCTTTAGTTTCACTGACACCATACTCACCAGAATTATTCCCTAAGTTTATAGTCAGTCCTTTTCAGTTTCATTTCTTTGCTCTCCCTCTTCTACCTGAGCTCCAAATATTGAAATATCTTAGGAATCAGTATTGGTCCTCTTCTCTAACCAACTATCATGGAGGCAGTCTATTCTTTTTCCATACTTTTACACATCATCTATATGCTAAAGACTCCCTAATTCATAACTCTACACTTGGCCTCTTCCTTGAGTTCAATAATTTTATATCCAACTTCTCATTTGACATATTAATCTACATGTCTAGAAGGGATTTCAAAACTTATACCTAAATTAGAAGCCCTGATTTATGCTTCCAAGTCTGCTGTAATCTAACCCATTTCAGGGACAAAAATAATCAGTATTCCAAATAGCTCAAGACACAAACTGATTTCCGGCTTTGATTCTTTACTTTCCCTCATTTTATATATGAAATACATTTGCAAAACTATTATTTCTACATGGAAAATACATTTTATATTTTTTTCCTGTTTTTCTCTATCCCCACTGTCAACGTCATTCCATATCTAAACAATTGTTGCTAAAATTCCTCAATCTTTATGCTTTCATGGAGAATTGTCCTTTCATTAATGGAGACAATTTTATAAAAGATGCCAGTAGCTCTATAGGATGGTATGGCCCCATGCTTCAGGATAATACAAATATCATGGTGCCGTTTACAGCCATAGCTATCTCTGGAATTAGAAAGACTCTAATCTATACTTGGAAACACCTCTTTACCTGTTGTCTTCCCTGTCCTGTCTGGTTTCACAAGTTTTTTTTACAGTTTTCTCCAAAATGTACTCTGCTGAGAAGTCACTTGTCTAATAATCATCTATAATCCCTGGCTCTGTTTCTAAGCAAACTGGCTTGGACCTCATCCTTAACAGTGTAATTAGATAAAGTTCAAAGTGACAAAGCAGCATGAAATTGGAAATGGTTTTTGACTCTTTGCTTTTTATCATTTTTTTAAATTAATTAATTAATTGTTGGCTGTGCTTGGTCCTTGTTGCCACATGGGCTTTTCTCTAGCTGCTATGAGCTGGGGCTACTCACTAGTTGCAGTGTGTGGGTTTCTCGTTTCCATGGGTTCTCGTTGTGGAGCACCGACTCTAGGGACCGCGGGCTTCAATAGTTGTAGTTCCTGGGCTCTAGAGCACAGGCTCAATTGTTGTGGCTGGGCTCTTCCTAGATCAGGGATCGAACCTGTGTCTCCTTCATTGGCAGGTGAATTCTTTACCACTAAGCCTCCAAGGAAGCCCTTGTTTTGTTTTTAATAAAGGCTCCAGATTTATGACTGTTCTTCATTTAGCCAAATGAAAATTATTACCTAAAAGAAATAATATTTTAAAAGTTATAGAGGCAACAAAAATATTACATTTGGGGAAAATTAATGTTTAGTGGATCAGGAAATACCATGGTAAGAAATAGCAGGAAGAGGTGGCACTAGAGTGGAAATTAAGGGAAAGCTAGGTAAGCTGTATGGAGCAGAGACTTAGCAATTGCTTAAATTGTTATTGACATGATTAAAATTTTAAATTAGAATGCTATTTCCATTGTTCCTTTCTGTTCTGGTAGAAATTCTTCAGAAATATTGACACCCTGAATCAGAAACAACCTTGCCCTGAAGCTGCCTTTGACAATATCATTAAAACTCTTGCTTTCAACATTTCTATTTCTTGTTTAATCTGGATTTATTTACTTTATGCTCTACCTTACCCCATAATTATCATACTGTCTTTGAGGAAGAGAACTTGCTATCTAAGTTTTTATTTTGTATGTTTAAATAGTATTCCCAGTGTCTGAGATCTCATACACTGCATACTAAACAATCAGTAGAAACATATGGGTTTTGTAACTATTTTGAGCACTTGAAATTATAACACATTATTAATAGAATGCAATTAAGTATTTCTTATCCAGCAATCTATTTAAAAATAAAACAATATTGGAACAAGAATTAAAGATATAAATTAATTAGAGTTTTCTGACAGAATTATAACTATCACCAAAAGAGTCATTTTTTTTCTACCCCTTAAAATATATGCTTATGTATTTTTTTACATTGATTTTGCACTAGAGACTTCAAGTTTCAGAGTGTATTCTGTTCTCCAGAATGGAAATTAAAAGTCCCTAAGAGGCTTGTCTTGATAGCTGAGAACTTTAGAGAGGTTTGAATTTTGTTTAATCCTGAAGAAGCCAGGGGTTATTTTCATCTATCAACTGTATGATCTTTCTGAGCAGTAGGGCCTTTTTGTCTTATTTTTATTAAAAAAAACAAAGATGATATTTAAATTTTCTGTGAATTTCCTGGTGACTCTAAATACTCTTAATTACTTCTATTTTTATTAGTAATTACTTGAAATACATAAGTTGTCTGTGTTTAGACTACTTTGGTTATAGTCTAACAGTCATCCCAAGACAAGACATAACAGTAGAAAAAGTGGCTTTTAAAAATCAAATAGAAAGTATATAGAGAAGTTTTGCATACCATCTGCCTTGCAGAAAAAGTATAAGAAAATGATGGACAAATTAGAATTTAAATTAGGTAAAATTCCAAAGAAAAATGTTCTTATTTATGATAACTTTTGCCTTTTCTTTCCCAAGCTTATTAACTTTCACTCAGCTCACTGTCTGTGCACATATCTCAAGTCTTGTCTGTTCAAATGTGAGCAATGAAAAATATGTATCATCTTAATATATTTACTTATTCCAGATTTATTATAAAAGCAAATGCACACAACATTCAGACAGGAAATGTATATTCCAGAGCATGTTGGAAGAACTGGGGAGTTTTCTTTAGATTAGCACATTGACAATGAAAGAATAATAGGAACACAGAAATGTAGAAGCCTGTCATCTTTTTAATGGAATAACAAGAGGTTTACAAACATCAGTAATTGCCCTCAAAATTTGCTATTCTTTTTAACAGTATCTGTTGATTACACTAAACCTAAATCATCATGAAAAGATATATTCATATGGATTTTAATATATTTTATGGAATTTCTTTGCAAATTATTTATGTCATCCTGTGGAATAAGAACAATTTATTTACAAGTTAAAAAAAAAAACAAGAATACTTCACCTTTTTTAGAAAGTTATAATCTATGTATTATTAACATATAATTTTTATGACCCCATAATTTATTTTTCAATGAAATAAAACTACAAAAAAATTAAAAGCACTCAAGAGATGGAAAATATATGTGGTAATATATAAAATTATATCAGAAGTTATACTTTTAAAGTAGCATTTTTTTCTGACATTGTAAACTTGTTTGAATTATATAGTTTCAAAGTTTCCCCAAAGATTATAGGTGGTAATTAATTCAATTTAGCTTGCTAGAGTTACACACAAAGCACCACAAACTGAATGGCTTAAACAACAAAATGTATGGTCTCACGGTTCTGAAGGCTAGGTGTCTAAGACCAAGTTATTGACAGGACTAGTTCCTTCTGAAGACTTGAGGGAAGGGTCTGTCCCAGGCTCCTCTCCTTGGTTTCTAGATCACTGTTAGGCTTTGTCTCCACTTCATGTTAGGCTTTGTCTAAGTGTACCTGTTCCCTATTTCCTCTTTTTATAAACACAATAGACATATTGCCTCTACTTGGTTTCTTTGTCTCCACTTGGTTTCTAGATCACTGTTAGGCTTTGTCTCCAATTCACCTTAGGCTTTGTCTAAGTGTATCTGTCCCCAGTTTCCTTTTTATAAACACAGTAGACATATTGGTTTGGGACCACCTCCTCCTTTTGTCACTTCAGTCATGTCTGACTCTTTAAGACTCTATGGACTGTAGCCTGCCAGGCTCCTCTGTCCACGGGATTCTCCAGGCAAGAATATTGGAGTGGGTTTCCATGTCCTCCTCCAGGGGATCTTCCCGGCCCAAGGATCAAATCCACATCTCTTGACTCCTTTGCATTGGAAAGCAGATTCCTTACCACTGAGCCACTGGGGAAGCCCAACTAATGACTTAATTTTAACTTGGTTACCTATATAAAGACCTTATCTATAAATAAGGTAAATTCTGAGGTACTGTTAGGACATCAACATATAAACTGGGGAGATCAGATCACATCAGTCGCTCAGTCGTGTCTGACTCTTTGCGACCCCATGAATCACAGCATGCCAGGCCTCCCTGTCCATCATCAACTCCCGGAGTTCACTGAGACTCACGTCCATCGAGTCAGTGATGCCATCCAGCCATCTCATCCTCTGTCGTCCCCTTCTTCTCTTGCCCCCAATCCCTCCCAGCATCAGAGTCTTTTCCAATGAGTCAACTCTTCACATGAGGTGGCCAAAGTACTGGAGTTTCAGCTTTAGCATCATTCCTTCCAAAGAAATCCCAGGGCTGATCTCCTTCAGAATGGACTGGTTGGATTTCCTTGCAGTCCAAAGGA
Organism: Bison bison bison; assembly: GCF_000754665.1. Classification (NCBI taxonomy): domain Eukaryota; kingdom Metazoa; phylum Chordata; class Mammalia; order Artiodactyla; family Bovidae; genus Bison; species Bison bison. Next base: position 6,484,703 of record NW_011494708.1, on the reverse strand, counting down.
CTCTCAAGAGTCTTCTCCAACACCACAGTTCAAAAGCATCAATTCTTTGGCGCTCAGCCTTCTTCACAGTCCAACTCTCACATCCATACATGACCACTGGAAAAACCATAGCCTTGACTAGATGAACCTTTGTTGGCAAAGTAATGTCTCTGCTTTTGAATATGCTATCTAGGTTGGTCATAACTTTCCTTCCAAGGAGTAAGCGTCTTTTAATTTCATGGCTGCAGTCACCATCTGCAGTGATTCTGGAGCCCAGAAAAATAAATTCTGCCACTGTTTGCACAGTTTCCCCATCTATTTCCCATGAAGTGGTGGGACCGGATGCCATGATCTTTGTTTTCTGAATGTTGAGCTTTAAGCCAACTTTTTCACTCTCCACTTTCACTTTCATCAAGAGGCTTTTGAGTTCCTCTTCACTTTCTGCCATAAGGGTGGTGTCATCTGTATATCTGAGATTATTGCTATTTCTCCCGGCAATCTTGATCCCAGCTTGTGCTTCTTCCAGTCCAGCATTTCTCATGATGTACTCTGCATATAAGTTAAATAAACAGGGTGACAATATACAGCCTTCACGTACTCCTTTTCCTATTTGGAACCAGTCTGTTGTTCCATGTCCAGTTCTAACTGTTGATTCCTGACCTGCATACAAATTTCTTGGGAAGCAGATCAGGTGGTCTGGTATTCCCATCTCTTTCAAAATTGTCCACAGTTTATTGTGATCCACACAGTCAAAGGCTCTGGCATAGTCAATACAACAGAAATAGATGTTTTTCTGGAACTCTCTTGCTTTTTCCATGATCCAGTGGATGTTGCAATTTGATCTCTGGTTCCTCTGCCTTTTCTAAAACCAGCTTGCACATCAGGAAGTTCATGGTTCACATACTGCTGAAGCCTGGCTTGGAGGATTTTGAGCATTACTTTACTAGCGTGTGAGATGAGTGCAATTTTGTGGTAGTTTGAGCATTCTTTGGCATTGCCTTTCTTTGGGATTGGAATGAAAACTGACCTTTTCCAGTCCTGTGGCCACTGCTGAGTTTTCCAAATTTGCTGGCATACTGAGTGCAGCACTTTCACAGCATCATCTTTCAGGATTTGGAATAGCTCCACTGGAAATCCATCACCTCCACTAGCTTTGTTCATAGTGATGTTTTCTAAGGCCCACTTGACTTCACATTCCAGGATGTCTGGCTCTAGGTCAGAGCACCTGATTAAATTCAAAACATTTAATCTTTTCTGTAACTAAAGGAATGTGTGGTATAAGTCATTCTTTATTTTAAAGAAATTTTATTTTTAGCAGCTGAAATAAATAATACTCTTTGGTCTTATATGGCAGAGTGGTCAAAATGTACCTAAGAGAAAGGAGAGAAACCAGACAAAATTGAGAAATCTAAGAGATAAAACACTGCTGCATAAACTTACAATTTGTTCTTTAAAAATCCCATTTTTAGTGGCCAAAGAAATTTTACTTTCTGTGCATAAATTAATTCAAATAAGAAAAACAATAATTAAAACAATTCAGTATTGGAATACCCATTTTGAGTTGGTTTAGTAGGTAATTTTTTAATGGTCAAGCATAATTTTTTAAAAAATGCACTTTTACCATATATATGTCACAATAAAGGCATGTTACTAATATTTAATCTTGACTACTGATTTGTATTTGGATAAATCATTGCATGTAGCATATTTTATCACAATAATTCTGACGGTAGAATCAGAGTTAATTTTTAAATCTGTTTATAATTAAATGTTTTTATAATAAAGTCCAAGTAACACTAACAGTTTTGGTGTTTTACTATAAATATCACACATTCAAAGTCATAGGTTTTTATAGCAATAGATTATGCATTCCTTAGTCTTATCATGCATGTTTAATTGCACATTGCAAACATGCTTTTTGTACTGTCAGTGAAATTCTCTTCATATCTTACAAATCAAATGTTTAGTCAAAGAAAAATAATGCTTGACAAGGAATGTCACATAGATATGCTGTTAAATGAGACATTATGTAATTCAACCTTGATGAAGGGCTTTATGCAAAATTCATAACCTCCATTTGAGTCAAGCACTTGTATATTCATTCATCAGATAAGTACCACCTTAAGCAGTCTATTTTTTATAGCTATGATCTCTGACTTACTTCTCATCTTTTTAAATAGTGATGATAGAAAATGCCTCCCAAATACTTAGAGCATTTTATCCTTGGTGACATTGTATCACCAATTCACTATTGAACAGTAGCTAAGTAGACTGTAAGAGAGAGGGATATAAGAAACTAAAAGTAGTGAAATCTAGGATCAGATTTGCATGTAGGTTAGTCAAATTCAACTACAGCAGCACCACCTATTGGTGATATTTATCAGTGTAAATTCTAAATAATTCTGCGTGTGTTAAAATGTATTGTCAATTAATATACATATATTTTCTTATACTTATTGCATGGATTATTGGCTAAACAATAATTGTCAAGTGTGTTACTTTTTATGAAGAGGTATACCTAAATATTTCTCTCTTCGTATGACCTTCAGTTTTGTATTCTGAAAGAAGTATTCAATATGCATTCTTACACATTAAATATTGTTGGATGATCATTTCATTGTGGATTCCAGCATGAATTTTCTCCTTAATATAATATCATTTTTCCATTGCTTTATTTTTTTAGGAACTAATGAATTTCATTTAGAATTAGAGTTTTCTTATCTTTTTTATTTTTCAAAAAAATTTTTTTTTCCTTTTCAGGTCTAAAATCATCGTAAACTCACAGGATAAGTCTGTTGTATTAAGAAACATTCTGACTATAAACAGCAGAAGCTGAACTGAATGTAATTGTTCCTGTTAACATAGGAAATAATACAAATGGCCCTTACTTGTGAGAACATAGTTAAAATAAATACAAGGCTTGAGACTCTTTTTTGGATGTCCATATATGATAAACTATAGTACAAAATACTATTTAATATTAAAGAAGGAAGTTTCAATTGTATAAGACACCTAGAGTCTGCTAGACATTTTTGAAGCACAGGAAATATGGGAGTTGCAGGGAATAAAGTGGGACAAAATCTTTGATAACATTTGTGAGAAAACTCAAAAATGACCATTAATGATTTTAGGCTATATAATGGAGCCCCTAACACTTTTTCACACAATCTAAGCTGAGCAAATTAGGTTTAATTTAGTAATCACAAGTTGATTTCATAAACCCTCATTATAGTAATGTGCAAGTTTAAAACAAAGTACCTTTTTTTGTATGGTTGAAAGTCATATAAAATATAAACATTTTCTTCCATAATTAGAAAATAAAGGTCCAATATGTAAAAATGGACTTCCCAGGTTTCTCAGTGGTTAGAATTTGCCTGCCAAAGCAGGAGATGCAAGAGACACAGGTTTAATTTCTGAGTCAGGAATATCCCCTGGCGAAGGAAATGACATCCTGCTCCAGTATTCTTCCTGGAAAATCCCGTGGACAGAAGAGCCTGGTGGGCTACAGTCCCTGGGGTTGCAGAGTGGGACATAACTGAGCTACTAAACAACAAAACAACAATATGTAACAAAGGTCTTAGTATTCAATACTTAGAATTTTAGCTGAAGCATAATCAGAAAACAAGTACAGATAATTGTTTTTAGGATCATTTTTCTTTTGGTAAGAATACAGAATTAGTAAAATGGCTATAAAGTTTGTCTAAAGTAAGAGGCATAAGTTTGCATAGAAAAGATTTAAAAATTGTTGAGTAAAATGACTAATATGAAAGTCTTTAGTCCAAGAGTGAGAAAAACCCAAAAAATAATTTTTTTTTCATTTGCTGCAAATGCAGGGTGCTACACTTGACATGGCTTGCATGATATCTGAATGTTTTATTCACATATATTTGTTTATACACAAAATCTCTGTTTGCTAAGGAACAAAAGCCTGCAACATTGATTATTTTTCAACAAAAGAGAAAAACAAAATGATACTGTTATGAAATGAATTTGTGTTCCCCTAAAATTCACATGTTGAAATCTTAACCCTCAATGTGACTATATCTGGAGACGGAGCTTTTAAACTTTAATGTATCCTTTTATTTTCATGTTTGGTTATCATGAAGTCTGTTAAACTGAGTCCTTGTCTCTAATTACACATCCTGTAAAATTCAGATATATTCCAAACATGTAATTCATTAGATATTCTTCCACAAAATGGACAAGACCAAGGATTTTTGAGACAAATCAGTTTGGAGGTATGAAAAGGTATTAACACACACACATACAGAAATTTAGCCTCATAATTAAAAGAATTAGTTGGATGATTTGGGAGAATGGCATTGAAACATGTATAATATCATATATGAAATGAGTCACCAGTCCAGGTTCGATGCATGATACTGGATGCTTGGGGCTGGTGCACTGGGATGACCCAGAGGGATGGTAGGGGGAGGGAGGAGGGAGGAGGGTTCAGGATGGGGAACACATGTATGCCTGTGGAGGATTCATGTTGATACATGGCAAAACCAATACAATATTGTAAAGTTAAAAAATAAAAATAAACAAAAAACAAACAAACAAAAAACTAGTTGGGATTAAAGATTAGGAATGTTTTGCTGTTATCTTGTTTTGTTTTTTTTTTTAAAGTATAGTTGACATAATTCTTGTTAGTTTCAGATGCACAGCAAAGTGATTCAGTTCTATACCTATACACATACACATATATAATTTTCAGGTTGTTTTCCATTATAGGTCGTTAAAAGACATAGATATAGCTCCCATGCTACATAGTAGGTCCTTGTTCATCTATTTTTAATTAATTTTATTGGAGTATATTTGATTCATAATGTTGTGTTAGTTTCTGCTATACAGGAAAATGAACAAGTAAAGACTGAGCTTTTGGTTAATAGTAAAAGTTAAAAGTCTGATACCTCTCACTGGGTGATCATGGGACACATTTTCAAGTTTGAGTCTCATTTTTTATCAGAAAAAAAAATGGCTTTTCTTGATACATTTCTCTTCTTTTTTTAATTTTGGGGAAGAAAAATGATATGGCAAGGAATATTTTTGAGTCTTTCATTCAAGAATGAGAATAAATGGCTCCAGGCTGCCTCTTATTTCATTCTCTAGCACTTTCAGAATTGGATATTTCTAAAAAAGAATCAGACATACTATTTTTTGAACCAAACATTTCCTCATAACGTAAAAATTTCTATCATGATATTTTGATCCTGATTATACAATTTATTTGACTCATAGTATGTAAGTCTCATAGATATCACATTATGCTAACTATAAGTTTAGTATATTGTGCCTATATTTGTATCAAACAGAACACAGATATTGACAGCCTTAACCCTAGATTGTGGCCATTCATTTATTCCTGAAAAATATTTGTGCTTTTAATTTTACGTCTTTAATTCTTGAGTAGTCATTAATCTGAGAACGAAAATGTCTCTCTCTTCAGAGAAATTAATGTGAGAGGGTACTTTATTTCTGTAACCTGTGCATTTTAGCTCCAATTGCATTAAATGTATTTTTGTTCTCAAATAAGGATCCTCTGGTTTTCAGTGTTTCTTGGTATTAATGTCACATTGATGTTTTTTGAGACTAAGTCAAATTTTTCCAAGCATTTAATATTTGGGTAACTTTGAATCTATCATCCTCTTTTAGTGAGTAAATATGTTTCAACCATTCTTTGCTCTCAAAATTCTAATTCAAGTCATTTTCATGAGTACATTTCACCAAGCACCCCATATAATAAGCATGAACTGCCAATTCCCTGTAATTTTCAGACAATTTCCATATGTTATACCATTATTGGAGAAGGCAATGGCACCCCACTCCAGTACTCTTGCCTGGAAAATCCCATGGGCGGAGGAGCCTGGTGGGCTGCAGTCCATGGGGCCGCTAAGAGTCGGACACGACTAAGCAACTTCACTTTCATTTTTCATTTTCATGCATTGGAGAAGGAAATGGCAACCCACTCCAGTGTTCTTGCCTGGAGAATCCCAGGGACGATGAAGCCTGGTGGGCTGCCATCTATGGAGTCGCACAGAGTTGGACAAGACTGAAGTGGCTTAGCAATACCGTTATTATGTTCTTGTAGGCTAATTGGTAATTATACCCAAATTAGGGTACTTGGAAAAGTTGCTCTTAAGAAAAATTATCTTTAATTTTTCTTGATAACCTTTTTTCCATTAGATATTTTATAATTCATTTACATCATATGCAAGACCAGTTAGTCTCTTTAATAATGTATTCAGGACACAATAACTAAAACTCTTAGTGATATTGATATTACATGGATCTAAAAAACATGACCAGTCTGGAAAAGATTCTCATTTCCTCCTCTTCCCCAGATAAAAGTTGTAAAAATAATTCAAAATATGTATTACCAAGAAAGTACATCAGCAAATAAAATCCTTGTCTACTCTTGGGTTTATATTCTGTGTAAGAAATGGATGTAGTTGTATAAATGCCCTCCAGTGAAAGACCACTGGGAATAAACTGGTAGTTGAACACTTTGGGTTTATTACGCATTACATATATGGGAGCGAAGACTTAGAATTAGGGTTTCTTTGCTCCTAAGTGATGTCAATCAGAAAGTGTTCCCCTCCCCTACTCAGCTCTGCCAGGAATTGAAGGTCTCATGGAAAGGGCAGTATAAGGAGATTCTCACCAGCCGTGTGACTGTAGAGAGCCTCGGTTTCCTCATTTAAACATGAATCTTCTTCCCAGGTGATGCTAGTGGTAAAGAACCTGCCTGCCAATGCAGGAGATGTAAGAGATGCAGGTTCAGTCCCTGGATCTGGAAGATCCCCTGGAGGAGGACACAGCAACCCACTCCAGTATTCTTGCCTGAAAAATCCCATGGACAAAGGAGACTGGCAGACTACTGTCCATAAGGTCCCAGAGAGTCCTAAACACAAAAACACAACTGAGGTGACTTAGCACACACTCCCAAGGTGAATCTAAATGTGGACTACCCACAGTTTGTAAATACCCACTTTACATAGTGAAAGACCCATAGTTTATGCGTTCAATAAAAGATATTAATCACTGTTAGAGGCAGCACCTGCTTCTCAATGAAGCCCACATCCCACCTCTACCATCCTTAAGCCCCATATGAGAGTATCTTCCTAGATCCCCAAATCTCACACCAGAAAGACAAATAAAAGCTTGAAGACTGTGGCAGAAGAGTGAAACATTTGAGGGCTGGGATCAACTTCATTCTATTTGCACATTTGGTTTGGCTGTGGCTTATGGGTCTCAGGAAAAGAGGCTTGCTGCCTTGGGAGGTACTGAACTCTGCATTGAACTAAATGATGGTCACAGTGTGACTTGCATGGGAAAGTTTGGGATATCTCAGTAAGTGGATGTTACAAAAGACTTACTAGATTTTGCTTTGTGTTAGGTTATTTGGGAGAAAATATTAGGATAGATCTCTGTTCTGGCTTTGATGGTGTTGCGAAGCAGGGATCATACTTCAGTTTGGTATCATAACAAATATTACCTAGAAGATAGAAAAGTTAAAGTTGTAATTGGAAAAGAAGCTGCAGTCACTCAAATAAATTGGGATAAAGGGATGTTTGGTCTTCTTGTCTGTGTTCACAAGCAATAGTGGAGAAGTTTTATTTTTATCTTGATCCACCAGGGTTAGAGAATGGCCTAGCTTGATGTTGATGTTGTGTGAAATTGTGTACGTTCAACAGGTAGACGCCAAGATCTAACCATGAGTACCAGGCCAGCTCACAGTAGCACTATGGTCTAGCAAGCAGTACCAAGCCAGCACCAGGTGTCAGGGAGTTTTCTCTTTCTCAGTAACTACAATGGCAATAAGTTTTCAGCCTTTTGTACAATAAGCTCAAACATGTTTGTCAGAACCTAGAGACAAAATAAAGAGAAAGTTCTCATTTGGTAAACCACTGTTCCCAAAAATTTTAGAGCAGTCATACTGACTTTTTTCTGTCTCTCTGTAATGCTCAGCCATTTCCCAAACTTAGGACATTTTTATTATCTCTACCATAATTCTCAAATTCTATGCTTGTATTTATTACTCATGTTTTGCTTAAATATCTCAACAATATTTCTTTCATATACAATCAAAAATACACTATTGATGTATGTATGTGAATGTGTTAATCACTCAGTAATGTCTGACTCCTGCGACTCCATGGACTGTAGCTCACCAAGCTCCTCTGTCTGTGTCTCCTCTTGTCTCCAGGCAAGAATACTGGAGTGGGTTGCCTTCTCCACACTGTTGATACTATGTATAACATACATAATTAATGAGAACATACTGCATAGTTCAGGAACTCTATCCAATGTTCTGTGGTGACCTAAATGGAAAGGAAATCTAAAGAGGGGATATATATATATATATATAAGTATGGGCTTCCCTGGTGTCTCAGGCAGTGAAGAATCTGCCTGCAGTGCAGAAGATCCAGGTTCAATCCCTGGGTCAGGAAGATCCCCTGGAGAAAGGAATGACAATCTATTCCAGTATTCTTGCCTGGAGAATTCCATGGACAGAGGAGCCTGCTGAGCTACAGTCCATGGGGTCACAAAGAGTTAGACTTGACTGAGTGACTTTCACTTTTCATGTACATGGATAGCTGATTCACTTTACTGTATAGCAGAAACTAACACAACATTGTAAAGGAACCATACCTCAATAAAAAGTAATTTAAAAAGGAAAAAAAAAATAGCCCCAACTTTCATTTCCTATCCATTACACTTTCTTTTCATTATCTTACTAATCTCAGAAAATGTCTCATTTATTTAGTTTTTACTTATTTTGGGAAGGTCACATTTTCCCCAAAGGATAAGTTTCATGCATTCAGAATTCATGTAAATTGTGTTTACTATGCTTTCCTCTTGCACATTACAGGTTCTCATTAGACATTTGATGAATAAATCAATACAAAAAGCAGATTTAATTGTTAAGTATATACTTTTCTGAAGAAGAAACTTTTCTGAGTTAAAAGGAAAGTTTTCTGTGTAGCAAATGAATATATAAATTCCACCATCCTAACTTGAGTTTTTAGAGTCAAATATTTTCTAGGAAATAGAGTGCAAGAAGAGAGAATCATTGAAGCTGAACCATGTGAGCATAATTTTGAACACTAACCTATATTCTCTTATTTCTCTTCCAGGGTTATGTATCAGAAGCAATTAAAGTTAATTAATTTATATTTAAAGGAAAGAGTTAATCTCATGGCACTCTCACAATTACAGGCTACAGATTTCCACCTAGGGGTATTCACAAGCAAACTTGAGAAAGTAATTCAGTTGATTATGTATAATACATCCAACAAATGACATTCTAGGACAATCTGACCTGCCTAATCCTGCTGCAGGCAGCTCAGACTTAATGTAAGGAGAGATAACAAGACTAAAGGGCATTTTCTTTCCTATTTGCCATGAGAGCCTACCACGAGCTTTCATCCCAGTGCCAAAATCAAGCAGGCTCTTACAGTCCTTAGAAGTCTGTAGGCACAACTAATATTTCTGTGATTATTTAGCTGGAGAGTTGACTACGATCATGGTATTGTAGTCATGTGATGGACATATTTTACTTAGACTCTCACATTAGGACTTAATCTCATCCATAGTTTGAACTCCCTTGAAGACCGTGTTGCAACAGAGTTCTGTTAAATGACATTTTTCTATGACATTTGTGCATGGTCAGTTCATGTTTGTAACTATCTTCCCAAGATTGTTTATATAACAAGCATTCTTAGAGGGTACAAATACAGTCTCCCTCTGAGGAGTAGGACAGATTTGATTTCTGACTAAAATGATAAAGATAACGTCTTCCTCTGGGGTAATGGTTGGACAGGTTTGCTGGTAATTCTTTTTAAAGAGTCAGGATTCTCTGTTTAGCATTCAGTGGCTGATACACACTCATTGTACCTGTGCCTGCCTCCACATCATCCCTGTGGGACCTGGTGAAAGGGTGCAAGGAAAACCACTGCAAACAGGAAGTTCATGCACTTTATTGTGCCATGAGTAATAAAGCCCTTTGTCTCATATTTAGTACATCCATGCCTTCTGTTACTACCTAAGAAACTGTAGGAAGATCATACAGGGTAGATAAAAACAAATATGAAACAATTAGTCAGAGAAATATATTTCAGCTGTGCCTTAGGCTTCCTTCTTATTCTGTCTGGATTTTTTCATTATAAATATTTGTTAATATTTAATAAATATTATAAATGTATAATATATAATAAATATTTGTATAAAATATTATTATTCATTATATAAAAGTGAACATGTGCTTGTGCACAGTCGTGTCCGACTCTTTGCAACGCCATAGACTGTAGCTCACCAGACTCCTGGGTCTATGGAGTTTTCCAAGTAAGAATATTGGAGTGGGTTGCCATTTCCTGCTCCAGGTGATCTTCCTCACCCAGGGATCAAACCTGTGTCTCTTGCATCTCCTGAATTGGTAGGAGGATTAGTTACCACTGTGCCATAAAATGCTGGTCATATATATTGCCTCAGTATAGGTAAGATCATTTGGTGACTGTTTATATTTCTAGACAATTTTAGCTATAACTGCATTGGTTTTTTTCCTCATTCAGGTAAATAAGGAGATATAGATGATTAAGTGAGATAAGATATTATTGACAATCTTGAATTATTTCTAGTCATATAATGAAAAAGTAATTGAATTAACATTCAATACTTTGATGACTTCTGGGTACAGATTATTTGTTGCTAATCTTGCAACTAGGTACGACACATGCTACAAAAGTTCAATTGAAAAAATATGGACCAGGCAATATCTAATGTTTCTTCCAATACTGTAATTACTCTGTGCACTAGTTTCTAGTAGAAATGTACAGTCTTATTATGTCCAAAGTGCAGAAGCAAATGCATCTTTTCTACTTAGTTATCTACTTAATTTGGGACATATCTTGCTTATTTTTGTAGCTAATGTCAAACACCTTATTTAAGTCATCACATTTGTCTTTGTTAAAATATACATGGAAGAGTCCTATACCTAGCCATAAAAATGAGCCTCCTTATTATTCCATATATTTTCACAAATATTCATTTCTTATAGATGCTATAAGTGGGACCTCCACTTGTCACTTCAACAATTATTCATGGAATCCTGAGCTCCTCCTCTAAGACTGGGGATTAAATATAACTTTAATATTGGACAAAAGAGTGTTGATGCACAGTGGGCAGTGCACAAAAAAAGTCACTGAAGATGGTTTAATTGCTGCTGTATGGCCATGTACCACAATTCTTATTTTAATGTAGGAGTCACTATGTGGTTATATTTTTGAAATAATGGAATTTTGAAAGAAAAAAAAATACTGAAAGCTGAGGTTTGAAAAACCCATAACTCAGTTTTAAATATTGTCTCTATATGATTAATCATTGAGAAGTGGTTATAAGTTAAAAAAAAAAAAAAAAAGTTAGCCATGGCCATCTGCTTACAGAATGAATGTCAAACTATGAAGACTACAAATTTTGTTTCTTTTAAAAGAACTTGTAACTCTATGCTATGCTGTTAACATAAAGTTCCTAACAATGAATTATGTCTGCTAAAATATCAAATATATTTATATATTCAACATCATCATAATAGGAAATTTAGCTCTCAGTTTGATATGTCTGACACCAAAATGGAATTTGTGATGACCTAGAACATATATAAGAAAATATCAATAGCCTCTTTGCAAATAAACACAAGTCATCATATTTTAAGCCATTAAAATTTATAATGCATCAAATATACCTTAATATGATTACTTATAGCTGAAATAAACAACAATTTGCAACCACATTTGTGTGTGTGTATAAAGATGAAGTACAGAAAGAAAAATTCTATTAAAATTCTGTAAATGTGAAATACAATAACTTTTCATCAATATAGAAATTTGCATTTAATTATTATTTAAGAAGAGTGCTTAGAAGCAACAGCTTCCTGTGTTGGCTTTGTCACTAACTGTAAGATATGGAGAACTAGAAATTACATTTGGTTCTACATAATACAAGTCTGGAAAGAAAAAACATAAGCTTCATTTCATTTTCTGCAAATCTCTTTTAAGTGATTAGTTGTTACTTACTTCATGGATACCTTCTGGAGATTTTTGATAATAATAGTATCTTTAAAATATCTCAGTTCAGTCGCTCAGTTGTGACTGACTCTTTGCGACCCAATGGACTGCAGCATGGCAGGCTTCCCTATCCATCACCAACTCCCAGAGCTTTCTCATACTCATGTCCATTGAGTCAGTGATACCATCCAACTATCTCATCCTCTGTTGTCCCCTTCTCCTGTCTTCAATCTTAACCAGCTTCAGCGTCTTTTCAAATGAGTCAGTTCTTTACATCAGGTGGCCAAAGTATTGGAGTTTCAGCTTCAGCATCAGTCCTTCCAATGAATATTCAGGACTGATTTCTTCTAGCATGGACTGGTTTGATCTCCTTGCAGTCCAAGGGACTCTCAAGAGTCTTCTCCAACACCACAGTTCAAAAGCATCAATTCTTCGGTGCTCAGCTTTCTTTATAGTCCAACTCTCACATCCGTACATGAGTACTGAAAAAAAACCATAGCTTTGACTAGTCATCAAAGTAATGTCTCTGCTTTTTAATATGCTGTCTAGGTTGGTCAAAGCTTTTCTTCCAAGGAGCAAGTGTCTTTTAATTTCATGGCTGCAGTCACCATCTGCAGTGATTTTGGTGCCGGGAGCCAGCACGGGAGTCCCCATCCGTGACAAGGTCATGTGGGAGAGTTCTGGTGGGCAAGGCGAGCCAGAACTCAGGGGGTGCCCCTCTGGGCCTGCCTGAGTGTCTACCTCAAAACCAGAGTCTGTCTGTTTTACTGCTTCATGACTTTCACCAACTCCTCTGACAGTCACGGGGGCTATCCCTGACCACCTTTTCTCTGAAGGAAATCAACAGAGCTCTAGCTAATTAGCCTCCTGGACATAATAGGAGTGTTTCAATCCAATCCCTTCAGATGGCTCTCTAATTTCCCTGACAGGTTTACCCAGACTCCTACAGCTACGCATATGATTGTTTACAGTCTCCCAACCGCGGGAGGCACGGGAAGCTTAAGATATTCAAATAGTATAGAGCCTCTCGGAGAGTTAGAAATTGTTAGAACTAGTAGAAGATTTCACTGTTGAGCCAATGCTTGCTGCCAAGTTTCCACATCCCCTGTATTGTATCCTTGGAAGTGTATTAATTAATATAGTTGGTACATAGAAAAAATAAGTAGTGGCCTTGGTGCTAACAACTATAGACCCTTAAGGTAATAAATTCTTTCCTTGCTGTAAACCCATTGCGCCTCTGCCCTATAGGAATGCAACTTTATCTAACACCTTCGGAGGATGGTGCCAAACTTTAAAATAATTACTCTTAGAGAAAATAAGTCTTATGGTTGACAAACCTTTATCAGAGTCATAAAATGTTAACAGGCCTTCTGGCCAGAAGATGATGTAAATCACCTAAACCATTTGTATACAATAAGTTTGCAGAAAAGAAAGCCTGGTCTCAATAAGGATCAAAGACTGCTGACTTTGCATGATTTCACACCCCCTATTATTCTCTATGCACAACTTAAAGTATATAAGCTCCCTTTAAAAATAAAGCTATGGGCTTTGCTCAAAGCTTGGTCTCCCCGTGTTGTTCTTTCTTTTTCCTTTTCCTTTTCAGGCTGATTTCCCTGAAGCGCAGGGGCCCTCTGCGTTAACTTTCCTGCCTGGGCTTCTAAGACCCACTCGAGAAGGTGCCTAAGGTGGGGCACCTTATGCGATTCAAGAGGGCGCCTGCGGCCTACGTGAACAGGGCAAGTCCCGTGCTGGGGCTTTATTGGCTTTCTGTGTAAACCAAGAAATATAAGCCTCTTTTCTCTCCTCTATTTTCTTAACTGAAAAATTCTTTCCCTGTCTCTTTCTTCTTTTATCTATTATTTATCTTTTAATCGCTGACACCGACCTCCTGAGGGAATCCCTGGATCCAACCGCGGCTGGACCCCAGAATTTCGGATCCCAAGAAAAGAAACTCTGTCATTGTTTTCATTGTTTCCCCATCTATTTGCTCTGAAGTGATGGGACCAGATGCCATGATCTTACTCTTCTGAATGTTGAGCTTTAAGCCAACTTTTTCACTCTCCTCTTTTACCTTCATCATGAGGCTCTTTAGTTCTTCACTTTCTGCCATAATAGTAGTGTCATCTGCATATCTGAGGTTATTGATATTTCTCCTGGCAATCTTGATTCCAGCTTGTGCTTCACCCAGCCCTGCATTTCTCTCCATATAAGTTAAATAAGCAGTGTGACAATATACAGCCTTGATGTACTCCTTTCCCAATTTGGAACCAGTCCTTTTTTCCATGTGCGCTCCTGCTGCTGCTATGTCGCTTCAGTTGTGTCCGACTCTGTGCGACCCCATAGATGGCAGCCCACCAGGCTCCCCCATCCCTGGGATTCTCCAGGCAAGAACACTGGAGTGGGTTGCCATTTCCTTCTCCAATGCATGAAAAGTGAAAGTGAAGTCGCTCAGTCATGTCCGACTCTTAGCGACCCCATGGACTGCAGCCTACCAGGCTCCTCCATCCATGGGATGTTCCAGGCAAGAGTACTGGAGTGGGGTGCCATTGCCTTCTCTGATGTGCGCTCCTAAACAGGGTCAAAGTTTGAAGTAAGAAGGGGTTCAGTAAGTTACGTACCAGGTATGAAACAGTTCCCTCATACTTGCATTTTTCTCCTCTTCTCTAAGAAGCCAATGCTCAGCTGATACCACTAACTCTACTCTCAGTTTCCAAGTGGTCTCACTTTTATGGAAGCCACCTATCCAGTCTATATATTTTTATATTCATTAACCTAAATTTATCATTGTTGCTATCATCCTTTTTTGTTTTCTTTTCTTTTAAGCTTCCTTTTAAATCAATTTCCATATGGATAAAGAAAAGTGTGCATGTGTGTTCAGTTGTTTGGGACTCTTTTTGACCCCATGGACTGTAGCCCACCAAGCTCCTCTGTCATGGAATTTTCTAAGCAAGAATACTGGAGTAGGTTGCTATTCCTTTCTCCAGGGGAATCTTCCTATTAGTGTCATTAGCAATTCCTCCTAAGATTCCATTGAAGAAGAGGATACTAGTAACCTTAGATGAGAAGTAAGCAAGTAAATGAATGATCGAAATCATCAAGGGCTTCCCTGGTGGCACAGGCGGTAAAGAATCTGCCTGTAATGTGGAAACTCCACCAGGGTATCTTCCCTACCTCTTCTGCCAAGGGATCTTCCCAACCCAGGGATCTAACCCACATCTCCTGCATTGGAAACTGCATTTTTTTTTTTTTCACCACTGCACCACCAAGGAATCAAAGAAAAGTTAAAAGAAACTAATTCCCAGAAGGTTTGTAATCTTTTAGTTCAATTATAGGGACATTAAAGCCAATCATAAATGAAGAAAAAAGGAACTGATATTAAAAAAAAAAAAATTGAACAATAGTGAAGTACCACTTCATCACAATATGGCAAAGTAATCATTCATGTCTAAATTCTGTCTTTGATGGGTCATTCATGGGCCCTCCATGAAGGATACAGACTTTAATTAGTATTGTTCTAGGTCCATGAAATAGATCCAACCACTGAAACATGTGAACAGAGAGGTGTCTTCCTAAATGAGCTGAAAGCAAAAGTCACTCTGTCATGTGGGACTCTTTGCGACCCCATGGACTGTACAGTCCATGGAATTCTCTAGGCCAGAATACTGGAGTGGGTAGCCTATTCCTTCTCCAGAAGATCTTCCTGACCCAGGAATTGAATCAGGGTTTCCTGCATTGCAAGTATATTCATTACCAACTGAGCCATCAGGGAAGTCCGAAATTCACTGGCAGCCTTTCAAAGAGTTTAAAGCCATGTTGGACACTCACCTTAATGTGCAAAGGCCTATGATGGATACTATTACTAAGTACAACTCTGTGTGTGTGTGTGTGTGTGTGTGTGTATGTGTGACTCAGTTGTGTCTTACTCTGCAACCCTGTGACCTGTAGCTTTCCAGGCTCCTCTGTCCATGGAATTTTTCAGATAAGGATACTGGAGTGGGCTGCTACCCGCTTCTCCAGGGGATCTTTCCAACGCATGGATTGAACCTGAGTCTCTCACAGTACAGACAGATTCTTTATCATCTGAGCCACCGGGAAAGCCCACAATACTTTGGATCACTCATTTACTTGCTTGCTTCTCATTCCAGGTTGCTAGTACCCTTTTCTTGAATGGGATCTTAGGAGGAATTGCTAATGGCAGTCGTAGGCCACAGGTTATAGAGTGTTCTCCAATAGCATTTAATAGCGATGTGGACCTCTTATCAGGCACTAGGCCTTTGTACAAATATGAAGAATCACTGGTCAGAGATATTTTGCTTTTATTTTGTTGATTATGCTGTGTTCACCTTGAATGGATACTGAATTTGAATGGAAAAAATAATTCTCATTAAGGAAAATCTTATATTTCAATTTAAACAATATTTTCCCCCAAAACAATAATTATGTGTTCTCTTTTCATATCTCAACTGTATTAATATGAGAGCCCTATTTTGAATACTTCAATGAAATGGATTTTAATATCTTACCAACCAAGTTTTTCTGTGACTCCCAAGGTGATAAATGTAAATCATAAAATACTTTTTTTTATGCCTTATCTTGTTCCAAGAAAAATATATTATCACAAAGGTATAAGCAATTGACAATGTGAAAAATATTTTACAAAATTAAAAAATGATGAAACACTAGAAGCCCAAACATAGGGAAAAAAATGTTCATTGGAGGTTATCTACAAATTGTATGTTATGGACCATTATGCTCCTATATGGAAGATAGGCCAAATTTTCTAATAGTCTTAAGGAAGGAGAAAACCCAGTAAATGATAGAATTGACAGGATTCATGAGGTAAAACAAAAGTTCATGAAAAGTCTAATTGTTCATGAGTGTGAGAAAAGGCATAAATGATTCCCAAGAATTCTTATAGGTAGGTATTTCATAAGTTAATCATATAAAACTTATATGATTCATTTATAATTTAGTATTAAAAATTCTTAACAGATAAGGGAGATCCTAGCTCAGCTTTTCCTGCCAAAACTTAAGTAGTATTAATTTAAATATGATGGTTCTAAAACTGATGATTTCAGATTAGTTAGGCTATAGATGAATTGAGTTATAGTCAAAGCTATGGTTTTTCCAGTAGTCATGTATGGATGTGAGTGTTGGACCATAAAAAATTCTGAGGACCAAAGAATTGATGCCTTTGGACTATGGTGCTGGAGAAGACTCTTGAGAGTCTATTGGACTGCAAAGAGATCACATCAGTCAGTTCTAAAGGAAATCAACCCTGAATATTCATTGGAAGGACTGATGTTCAAGTTGAAACTCCAGTACTTTGGCCACCTGATGTGAAGAGTTGATTCATTGGAAAATACCCTGATTCTGGGAAATATTGAGGACAGGAGAAGGGGACAAAAGAGGATGAGATGGTTGGATGGCATCACTGACTCAATAGATACGAATTTGAGCCAACTCAAAGAGATATTAAAGGACAGGCAAGCATGATGTGCTGCAGTCCATGGGGTCACAAAGAGTCAGACACGATTGAATGACTGAACTGAACTGAGAAGTATTGAGTTAATATCTATAGGTAGAAACAAGGAATGCAACTGTCTGTGTTTTTATCATTTTTCACCAAGGATAAATTTTTTTTTAATTTATTAACTTTTAGTTGAGGACTTCCCTGGTGGCTCAGACTATAAAGAATCTGCCTGAAATGGAGGAGACTCAGGTTTGATCCCTGGGTTGGGAAGATCCCCTGGAGAGGGGAATGGTAACCCACTCCAGTATTCTTGCCTGGAAAATTCCATGGACAGAGGAACCTGGTGGGTTACATTCCATACAGTCACAGAGAGTCTGACATGACTGAATGACTAATACACACACACACTCTTAACTGAAGGAACATTGCTTTACAAAATTATGATGGTTTCTGCCATATGTCAACATAAATCAGTCATAGGTATACATATCTCCCCTCCCTTTTGAACTTCCCTCCCACCTCCCACCCAATGCCACCTCTCTGGGTTGTCACAGAGCACCAGTTTGAGCTCTCGGAGTCACACAGCAAACTCCCACTGGCTATCCCACTGTATCTATTAAAATAGTGTTCTATCACCATCTTCTCATTGTTTTACTTAGGATGACAAATTCCAGTTTTTCTAGGACTTTCCTGTTTTATTCTTGCAAACTCTCTACATTTGGACAAGTAAGGATGTTGCCACATTGGCAGTGACCCTTAACAAACTGTGCTCTTTGCCTGGAATATTTTTTCTAAACTTTTTTTTTTTCTTTTATCATGCACCATAAAACCACTGCTGTGCAGATATTTACTAAAATCCAAGAACTATTTATTTATACTCCCACACCTGTATTTCATAGATATAGCTTATAAATCCCTTGAACACTTGTTTCTTTTTTTTCTCTTTTTTTAAATTTTATTTTATTTAACTTTACAATATTGTATTGGTTTTGCCATATATCAAAATGAATCTGCCACAGGTATACATGTGTTCCCCATCCTGAACCCTCCTCCCTCCTCCCTCCCCATACCATCCCTCTGGGTCGTCCCCGTGCACCAGCCCCAAGCATCCAGTATCATGCATCGAACCTGGACTGGCGACTCATTTCATATATGATATTATACATACTTCAATGCCATTCTCCCAAATCATCCCACCCTCTCCCTCTCCCACAGAGTCCAAAAGACTGTTCTATACATCAGTGTGTCTTTTGCTGTCTTGTATACAGGGTTACTGTTACCATCTTTCTAAATTCCATATATATGTGTTAGTATACTGTATTGGTGTTTTCTTTCTGGCTTACTTCACTCAGTTTCATCCACCTCATTAAAACTGATTCAAATGTATTCTTTTTAATGGCTGAGTAATACTCCATTGTGTATCTTTCTTGTGTTTCTATATCTAACTTTCCATCTGGCTGAGTTCAAGTACTATGACTTACCTTGAGAACTCCAGAAAGTGTTTCACAGAGAAAAATTATTTCACAAATGAATTTTATAAGCAATGTAATTCATCAATTCATTCTAGAATGTATTCATATTTTAAATGTATTAAAAACTGTTTTGAAGCAATTTGGGGAGAGCAGGCTGATCTAGTCATATAATCTATGTGAAAAGCTCTAGACTTGCAAGCATGTATGCAGATGTATGATGAACTAAGAATCCATAAATAGTACTGTATGGGATGAAAACCACTGTGTTTGATAACACATACTGCATAGATGGGATAGTGAGGAATTACATCAAGAAATAGTTAGACACTGACTTTTCCTAGGTGGCCCTAGTGGTAAACCTCCTGTCAATGCAGGAGACATAAGAGACATGGATTAGATCCCTGGGTTTGGAAGATCTCCTGGAGAAGAGCATGGCAATCCACTCTAGTATTCTTGCCTGAAAAATCCCATAGACAGAGGAGTCTGGCAGACTACAATTCATAGGGTCACAAAGAATAGGATATGACTGAAGTGACTTAGCACACATGACTTGTAGAAAAGAAGTTACAGCTACCTGTAGGGAGAAAAACAAACAAACAAACAAAAAAAGATCTATCTGAACAAATCACCCATGCATTCTTTTCTCCCAAACAGGACCAGAGACTACACCTGAAAATGTGTAGATTCCCTATAAAGCACATAAAAATATTAGGGAGCAATGAATCACTCTCATGGCCTGGCTGTACTGTACTTAGTCACTCAGTCGTGTCCAACTCTTCGCGACCCTATGGACTGCAGTCCATTAGTCTCCTCTGTCCATGGGATTCTCCAGGCAAGCATACTTCACCTTATAATTCACGTAATGTAAAAATATATAAATTAGCAACCGAATTAATAATTGGAGTGTAGGGGACTGTATTGAGTCAGATGGGAACCATTCTCTATTTTTTAGTTATAAATTTGTCATAATTTACATTAGAAAAATATTTCCTGTAGCTCTGACTTGTTTTTGCATTTATCAAATTGATTCAGTAAGCTTTGAGTATCACATATCTGCCAGACAAATTACTGAGTACTGTAAAAACAAAGATAATAAGAAAATATCCTATTTAAATGAACAGAGGTATAATAAAAATACACACTTATGAAGTGCATCCATAGTACTCAAGGATGATACACATGATGACATAGTTCTGTATGCATAAATAGTTTTTGAGATATTTATCACTGTTGTACTTTTCATATTGTTGAAGAAACTAGAACATTGAAATTTAAACAACAATAAAATGTTTAGATAGCTATTAATTGGTAGAGCCAAAATTTAACCCAGATATTTATGTTTCAAAGTCTGCCTACACACTTAATTACAAAAATGGTATGTATAATAATGACTCTGAGCCTCTCAGCTGTGGGACTGAATCAGCTCCTAAGTCTGTACTCAGTCACTTAATTGTGTCCAACTCTTTGCTACCCCATGGACTGTAGCCCACCAGGCTTCTCTGTCCATATAATTTTCTAGGCAAGAATACTGGAGTAGGGTGCCATTTCCTATTCCAAGAGCTCTTCCCCATTCAGGGATCAAACTGGTGTCTCTGTGTCTCTTGCATTGGCAGACAGATTCTTTACAACTAGTGCCACCCGAGAAGCCCCATATATAATAATCAGATCAGATCAGATCAGTCACTCAGTTGTGTCTGACTCTTTGCGACCCCAGGAATCGCATCATGCCAGGCCTCCCTGTCCATCACCAACTCCCGGAGTTCACTTAAACTCACATCCATCTAGTCGGTGATGCCATCCAGCCATCTCATCCTCTGTTGTCCCCTTCTCCTCCTGCTCCCAATCCCTCCCAGCATCAGAGTCTTTTCCAGTGAGTCAACTCTTCACATGAGGTGGCCAAAGTACTGGACTTTCAGCTTTAGCATCATTCCTTCCAAAGAAATCCCAGGGCTGATCTCCTTCAGAATGGAATGGTTGGATCTCCTTGCAGTCCAAGGGACTCTCAAGAGTCTTCTCCAACACCACAGTTCAAAAGCATCAATTCTTCGGTGCTCAGCCTTCTTCACAGTCCAACTCTCACATCCATACATGACTACTGGAAAAACCATAGCCTTAACTAGACGAAACTTTGTTGGCAAAGTAACATCTCTGCTTTTGAATACGCTGTCTAGGTTGGTCATAACTTTCCTTCCAAGGAGTAAGTGTCTTTTAATTTCACGGCTGCAGTCACCGTCTGTAGTGATTTTGGAGCCCAGAAAAATAAATTCTGCCACTGTTTCCCCATCTATTTCCCATGAAGTGATGGGACCAGATGCCATGATCTTCATTTTCTGAATGTTGAGCTTTAAGCCAACTTTTTCACTCTCCACTTTCACTTTCATCAAGAGGCTTTTTAGTTCCTCTTCACTTTCTGCCATAAGGGTGGTGTCATCTGCATATCTGAGGTTACTGATATTTCTCCTGGCAATCTTGATTCCAGCTTGTGTTTCTTCCAGTCCAGCATTTCTCATGATGTACTCTGCATAAAAGTTAAATAAACAGGGTGACAATATACAGCCTTGACGTACAGGTATGTATAATAAAATATTATTATTTTCAAGTGAGAAGCATATAAAATAGAAACAACTATGGAATACATTGAGGCATCAGTCAGGTAATCCAAATGAGTGAAATGAACTGGCTATGAATCAACAAATTATAATAGTACTAGACCTCACTGTAGAGGATTC
>NW_011494708.1:6457497-6462885 GCF_000754665.1 Bison bison bison | reverse complement strand
GATTCAAGTGATTGTGGTTTCAGTTCAGTTCAGTTCAGTCGCTCAGTCATGTCCGACTCTTTGCGACCCCATGAATTGCAGCACGCCAGGCCTTCCTGTCCAACACCAATTCCCAGAGTTCACCAAACTCATGTCCATCGAGTCAGTAATGCCATCCAGCCATCTCATCCTCTGTTGCCCCCCTTTCCTCCTGCCCCCAAACCCTCCCAGCATTAGAGTCTTTCCAATGAGTCATCTCTTCGCATCAGGTGGCCAAAGGTTTAGACAATGACAATTAAAGGAATACAGGCCTAGTCTTATCAGAACTTCTAATTTTTCAAGACAAGTCAGAAATTCAGATTTTTATATCAGCTCCCTTTATGTTTAACTGTAGGAAATTAATTAAAATTAATGTGTCTCAAACAATATTAGAGAATGCATCTGTGATCCAGAGATAGTTCACAAATAACCAGATTGTTTCCCTTGAGATAAAAGGCACAGGCATATGTGTATGTATGTACTTGCAGGAGGCATAGAGGTCAGAGAGTTTGGTCACATCTACTGAACTTAAGAAGTTATGGAATATCTGGAGTGATACTTTCAGGGAGGAGTGAAAAAAAATGTTAGAAAGGCCACCAGAGGTAATTTTATGCAGATATTTTCTTTCCTGGAGAATATCTAATACTGTCTAAGATGGAATATAAGAGGAGGAATAAGAAAGGATTGGACGTAATTTTTTAAGTTCTTTAGTAATCCCTAAATATATAAAAAAAGTGTATTTTCATAGTCTTCTGAATATTTCCCTAAGGCTGCTGTTTTGTTTTGATTTCAAATTTATAACTCCTGGCAACCTTTATCAAAGCAAAGCTATATGATATTTTTATTATTCTTAGAGTTAGTCACAACATGTGCCACCATCATTTAAATTACTTGGGATAAATAGAATTTTGGAAATGTCATTTCTGAAAAAGAGACTCTAACAAAATTTCCAATAATCTAATTCATGATTTTTGAGTATTTGCAATAGTAAACTATTTCACTCAACTTTAAAAAGCTTAAGTTGTAAGTTAAATGAAGCTGTAGTTTGACTCATATTTCTTCAGAAGTACCCTGATATTACAGCCTTTCTGTTTCAACATTTAATTCCAGTGCTACTGCTTGAAGTCTTGTTGAAATCACCTTCAATTGTTTGTCCTCTTCCTCCCCTTCAGATGAATATAGAAACGGTTATGAGCTTTCTCTTGAGATTTTTCATGAAAAGGATCTAGAGATAAAAAGGCTCTTGTTGTCCCATATATCTTCTTCTTTAGCAAAGTTTTATAATTGTTAAAGTAAAACTTTCAATGTATTTATGTGATAGGCCAGTGAAATTAATAATTTTTCCCTTCCCCTTGGTGGTTATACATTTTCCAGTGACATATGGAAGGTGATTTAAATTGTCTTTAAAGATATTTAACTTTAATATATCAGGCTTTACTTTAATGAAAAGGTATCTTATAAGTTGAAAGAAAATTCTAGGGAGAACAAAAATAATTGAGGCACTAGATAATTTTTAAATATAATTTCAGAAATGAGGACGGTTATTCAGACATTAGTGGATAATTAATTTGGAATGTAGCACTTAAATGGAATAATTTCCTTTCCACAAAACACCTAAGTGCTATTCAGAAGATGTACAGTTAGCAGAATAGGTAGCAGAAATAAACTGAAGACAAATCAGAAAAGAAGATATTTTCTGAAATAAATGAGCTTGCTCTTGACTTATGTTAATAAACCTATGTCTATTGCCAATATATCCTAAATAAACTGCATTTTCCACATTAGTTTTTCTTCAGACCAAGTGATATAGAATTAAAATATTGATAAGGCATATTTCAAGTGTAGTTAAAGAAAATAATCCAGAAAAGTATGGATGATTTCCCTGGGTATAGCAACCCTTATTTGCAATCTATGTGATCCAGCACAATTTCTCATGTGTATGTTTGAGGCTGCAGTACAATACTCAGGGTAGCCTGTAAGTAGCTACAATAAGTGGCATAAGGTTGGGAGTTAATTCCATATGTGTTGGAGTCAAATAACCCTGGTCTAAATTTGATAGCTATGTGATCTGGGACAAGTTATTGGTCTCCCTTCTTCATATCCTTATATCTAAAATACTGATAATAATTTTATCTTCTCTTTAGATTTTGCAGAATGGGATAGCACAATGCTTACACAATAATATTTATTTACTATGCACTGGAGAAGGAAATGGCAACCCACTCCAGTGTTCTTGCCTGGAGAATCCCAGGGACGGGGCATCCTGGTGGGCTGCCATCTATGGGGTCACACAGAGTTGGACACTACTGAAGTGACTCAGCAGCAGCAGCAGTGGTTACTTCAGTTAGTTTTAATAGAAATATTGACTTCCCTGATGACTCAGCAGCAGAGAATCCTCCTATCAACGCGGGAGAGGTGAGTTAGATCCTTGAGTTGGGAAGATCCTGAGAAGGAAATGGCAATCCACTCCAGTATTCTTGCCTGGAAAAATCTCATGGACAGAGAAGCCTGGTGGGCACAGTTTATGGGGTAACAAAGAGTTGGACATAATTTAGCAATTAGACAACAATAAGTATTATGTATGCACATGTTTTATAATAGTTAATATATAATATAATCAGTTCACACCTATTAGAATGTTATCATCAAGAAGACAAGAAGCAGTAAATGCTGACAAGGATGTGGTAAAAAGGTAATCCTTATACCCTATTGCTGAGAATGTAAGATAGTCCAGCCTTCATAAAAAACAACATGGAGGTGCCTCGAAAATTGAAAATTGAGCTACCATATGATCCAGAAATTCTGTTCCTGGGTACATAGCTGAAGGACATGAAAACAGGATTTTTATAAAATATATATACACCATGTTTATCACAGCATTATTCATAATACCCAAAATATGTGAATAACCCATATCTGAAGACCTATCAATCGATAAGAAATGTAAATATGCATAATAAAATATTCAGCTATGAGAAAGGAGGATATCCTCTCATTTACAATGACATTAATGTATATTAAGCACATTGTGCGAAGTGAGACGGAAAAAAGCAAATACTATATGATATTACTTATAAGTGAAATCTAAAAACATCAAACCTCTAAGAAAGCAGTGTAAAGTGGTGGCTACGAGAGGATGGGAAATGAAGGGAGAAGATTGATGAGGTTTATGGGTACAAACTTGTAACAGGTAAGAAAAAAACCATAAAGATCTACTGTACAGTATAATGAATATAGACAATAAGATTATAATGATATAATATGATAGATATTACTTCAATGACAATCATTACAGTACACAAATGTATCAAAGTAACATGTTGTACACTTTAAAAATGTTAACATTTCAAATTTGTCAAATTAAAAAATGAGTAATGTTATGATTATGTCATCAGTATTACTCTCAGAGTAATCCCCCACATTCTCACAGGATCATATTTCTAAACTTTTGAAATCCATATTTTTTGTACAATTTGATCAATTATGACAAAATTCTGTATGATAAAAATATTTTAGTAGGAGAGATAAAGGGGGAGAGATGCTACAAACTCCAAGGAATATTGAAAGATTAAGAATGACACTCTAAACTATGAAGCAGGACCATGAGCTATTTTATTTTAAAATACTGTAATACAATTTTAGCAATAACTTATAATTTTAACTGTATGTTGAAGTACAATAAAAATAGAAAAAAGAGCAAAGACCCTACATCAACAGCTTAGTAAATTTTTACCAATTAGATGAAGGAACAAAATATTGCTGCATCCTAGAAGTCACTATTTTTTCTCCCAGATTACCTTTAACAGAAGTTATAATAATAGCACAATGTCTAACATAATAGCTTAGATTAACTTGCCTTTTTTAAATGTTAGATAAATAAAATCACACAGTTTGTGTTTTGTGTGTTGGTTGATCTGGTTGCTTTTCACTCAACATTACACTTGTTTATGATATATGATCTTGCCTGGAGAATCCCAGGGACATGGGAGCCTGGTGGGCTGCCATCTACAGGGTCACACAGAGTCAGACACAATTGAAATGACTTAGCAGAGACTTAGCAGATGAAGCTTTGAGTTGTTCATTTCAATTGTTATAGTATTTCATTATGTGAATATATTACAAGTTATTTTTTCATTTAACTTTTTATGGGGCTTTTGGATTATTAAAAAGATGTGATATTACACATAGTACATCACTGTACATCTTTGTTCATGGTTTTGAATGAACACATGTGTATATTACTATTGGACAAATACCTAGAAGTATTGTCTAGGACAAATACCCTAGAAGAATCTCTGGGATGATAGTGTCTAAATTTCTGTACAGAGATTTTTTTCTCTTTCTTCATTAGACCTCTTCTGATATACCATCAAAGTAGGATATAGTTCTGAAAGCATAGATTAGGGAGTTAGCAAAACTATTCAATTTATGTATTCATTTATTCATTCAAATGTTCATTTAAATAGTTAACAAATAATGAATATTTTCTAGGTCTGATTCATATCTCTTAATACCAGGAATATGAAGCTAAATGCATGTAGAACTAGACTTTGATGGTCCCATTGTCCTGTTAAACAAAGAGAAAAATTCAGATATTATTGTAGCTCAGGGAGATAAGTATAATATTAAAAGTATAAGTAACATGAAATGAAGGTAAAGAATATTCACTTTCGGTTTAAGGGAGTCAAAGAAGGCATAGTATAGAAATCAACTTTCAGTTGACAAGGTTGTCTTTGGAGTGAGACAAACAAAGAAAGGGGATCAAGGGCATTTAGCTGAGAGGAATAGTACATAAAAATTGCATCTATATAGAGGCCCTGTTGAAATAGTGATAAAATTTAAAATGATCATTTTGTACATTCTAAGAGAATAGTGCTAGATAGAGCAAAAAAGGCAAATTATAAAGGATTTAGATATTGTCCCATGAGCAAAGGAAAGACAAGAGTTTTTTTTCTTAGTAATTGAGGGACGTGACTAGATTTAATTTTCAGAGACAATAATTCAAACAAGCAAGTTCGTGGGAAATGACTTTTCTGAATATGTATTATTACCTATAGATGCATTCAGGCATTCAAAATATCACATTATTATGAAATCATATTCCGTTATATGTATTTCTTATAGAACAATTATCAAAAGAATATCTTAAATTGATCTCAGAATCATCTTTTATAGAATCTTCAAACTATTCAAAACATCAGTCAAGAAATAATGTATCTGAAATTCCTCCTCCTGCTGCTGCTGCTGCTGCTAAGTCGCTTCAGTCGTGTCTGACTCTGTGAGACCCCATAGACGGCAGCCCACCAGGCTCCCCCATCCCTGGGATTCTCCAGACAAGAACACTGGAGTGGGTTGCCATTTCCTTCTCCA
>NW_011494708.1:6456500-6457397 GCF_000754665.1 Bison bison bison | reverse complement strand
AGTGGAGAGGGGTGCCATTGCCTTCTCCACTGAGGTCTTATTTTAACTAATGAAAGTACTTTAGTAAAACTTTGTCATTCAAAAATCTTAAGAATAAATTTATCATCAATACATTGAGGTTATCATACTGATTCAAACCATAGCATCGGGCCTGATGAATACCTGAATGCAATAACCAATAAAATAACATTTGGAAAATCAGAAAGTTCTATAAAAATGGAAGGTTTGAATCTATTACTGTAATGGATAATTAAATAGGTATTTACACATAACAATTGTCTACTGAAATAGTGACATAAGCCAGAATATTTAGAATCAAAAACTTTCTGAATAAAAAAAAAAAAAAGAAAGTAAAAATGTTCAACTGTGTTACAAAATATGGATTCTTCTAAGTTCTTGTATTTAAGTGTGTGTGTATGTGCTCAGTTGCTTCAGTCCTGTCCTATTCTTTAGGAAGCTATGGACTATAGCCCACCAGGCCTCTCTGTCCACAGGATTCTCCAAGCAAGAATAAAGGAGAGGGTTGTCATGCCATCCTCCATATCTTCCTAACCCAGGGATCAAAGTCTCATCTCCTGTGTTGCTGGTGGAATCTGTACTGCTGAGCCAGTGGGGAAGCCTGTAATTAAGTATAACTAAGTTCTTTTAGTATCACATGACATAAAAAAACTCCAATTAATTTAAACTAAATGATAAATTGGTTTCTACTATCATAATATATAGAGGCTTCCCTGGTAGCTCAGCTGGCAAAGAATCTGCCTGCAGTGCAGGAGACCCCAGTTTGATTCCTGGGTGGGGAAGATGCACTGGAGAAGAGATAGGCTACCCATTCCAGTATTCTCGGGCTTCCCTCATAGCTCAGCTGGTAAAGAAACTGCCTGTAATGCAGGAAACACG
>NW_011494708.1:6453339-6456400 GCF_000754665.1 Bison bison bison | reverse complement strand
TGGTACCTCAGACAGTAAAGAAAGTGCCTGTAATGCAGGAAACCTGGGTTTGATCCCTGGGTTTGGAAGATCCCCTGGAGGAGGGAATGCCTACCCACTCCAGTATTCTGGCCTGGAGAATTTCACGGACAGAGGAGTCTGGCAGGCTACAGTACATGGGGTCACAAAGAGTCAGACATGATGGCAACTTTCACTTTCACCAGAATATATAGTATCAGAAAACTAAATGTAGTTAAATCACTGTAAAAACTCCAGTGATTCATTAATGTTGTCTCTCTCTTCTGCTTTCTTCTTTGTATATTTTGTCTTCTGCAGCTCAGGACCTATATGAGCATCTACATTGTCCTCAATGAAAATAATTTTAGAAGGAAATCTCTTTTTTCTTTAGAGATCCAGGAACGTTTTAACTGGCCTTGCTTTGTCTGAGAACTTCACTAAACCAATCACTGTGATGGGAACAATACCTTGTCATAACTGGACAAATCTGAAGCATGTGCTTTCTCCTAATCCAGGGGATGATAGGGGCCTGACCAGAGCCACACTGATTGGATATGGTGGATGGATGGTAGACCAGAGTGATGTCAAAAATGTATACACACACACACACACACACACTACACACACTACAGTAGGATAAGCACATAATAAAGTATAAAATAGAACAGCATAATTTGAGTTTATATTATCCCCAGAATTATACAGATCTCAAGATTTACAATTAGAAAACCCTTGCTTTAAATTCCACTCTGTCATGGTATGAAGCAGGTTTCTTTTTCTCTCCCCATCTATCAAGAGTTTAAGAAATTGGCTCATGATGGTTGTAGAGCCTGGCAAGTTCAAAACTCTGCAGAGCAGGCTGGCAGGATAGAAGTTGGGAGAAGAGCAGCAGTTCAAGACTGGAGGGAGTCTGCTGGCAGGCTTCCTTCTTCCTCAAGGGATGACAATCTTTCTCTAAAGACCTTCAACTGATTGAATGAGGCTTACCCACATTATGGAGAATAATCTGCTTTACTAAAGTCTACCGATTTACATACTAATCCCATCCAAAATAGAACTTCACAGAAACTTCTACAATAGTGTTTTACCAAATAGTCAGGTACTGTGGTTTAGTCAAGTTCACATAAAATTAATCAATTTAGTCACTATATAGAATATAGGGAAAATTTATTTCACTTAGCTTCAGTTTCATTTCTTTTGTAATGTGCTTGATATAACTTACTTGTAGGACTATTAGAAAATTAAACAGAGGTATAAGTCCTATTAGCACAGTGCAACCAATAAATTTTTGCTATTGCTGCATTTGAATTTAATTAACATACTTTTTACTAGCTAATCTAATGCCATACATTTTTGTGTGCACTAGGTAATCTATGGTTTCTATGGTTTTTATTTCAATACAGAAGTCAAAAAAAAAAAAAAAAACTATTGATGTCAAAGACACAAAGTGATAGTATTTGTTTATCAACTTAAAGGGCCATTAATTGTGAGAAAACTATTTATAATACATTCCCAGTTGCAATCCATGGTGATGTATTGTAAACAGACACCAACATAGTTTACTGGCTTTAGTATCCATGACTGTGTACAGGCTAGTAAAAATCATTGAAGAAGAAAGGGAAAAAAGACCTGATTAATAACAACTATGACATGTATTGATTATAATGACAAATGCTGTAAAGAACTTTTCAAAGGAGATAATTTTAAAAATAAGTAAAATTGCATAATAATAATGTAATATTTACTTAGCTGACACATTTTCTAGCACATCTACTCTATCACAGTATTTTCTTAGGCCATTATAGTATATGTATTCAGTTAGCAGATATTTATTGTACAGCTACTTTATATTAAACCTACAAGCTTCCCCAAAACAAAAATTAAGCCACAAAGCATCTTGTCCTTAATACTCCCAGAATTCTATGATGTACACTTGGTGATTTATCAGACTTTTTTTTTTTCTAATGTAATAAGACTTGTGAAGTAACACATAAACAAATCCCCAGTGCTTTTCTTTACATGATAAGACAGGCAAACTTTCTATAAGTTATAGCAACTTAGAGGCTATCTTTTCCTCTTAACACAGCCTAGAGGCAAGGTTATGAAAGCAGAGAACAACTAAAGGCATTTCTGTCCTTAGGCAGTTTTTAACTATTGGGGTTAAAGACCAAACTTTCCAGAAGCCCCAAGGAAAGAATGCTTGCAAAACAGACCTTCAGAAAAAATTCAGTACTTATTTTGACACTCTAAATGTTAGAAAATGTCTTCTCCTTCATGGAATGGAGATCTGCTAGTTTTATGAAGTTTGGTGATCTATTAATAATTTTCAGTATTTGGAAACATAAATTATCTGCAGATAAATAGAAAAAGACCACAGATGAAAATTTGTATAGTAAGTCTTATACTTGTTCTTTTATTCAGCATAGTTTCTGAACATTTATTCTGTATGAAGCCAGTACCTCTGCTTTAAGGATTCTTCTTCTCTTTGTTTATGAGTTAGGGATCCTCCCTCCTCCAGGGTTGTAGGGATAGCTGAATGTAAGACTCATGACCCCGGACAGGTGAGATAGACAGCAGTTTATTTGTTACATGTAATAATGAAATGGGAATCTGAGCTCTTTGTCCACAAAGCTGAAGAATGGAATCCACACACACACTCACACAGGCAGTTTTGTTTTAGAGACTAGAAGTACAAAATTCTCAGCATAGACACTGAGAGTGGGAACAGTGTCCTGAAACAGTGGGAATCACAATTTATAACTTTGTCAACTACTGCACAATTGCAATCATCTCATACGTTAGTAAAGTAATGCTCAAAATTCTCCAAGCCAGGCTTGAGCAATATGTGAACCGTGAACTTCCAGACATTTAAGCTCATTTTAGAAGAGGCAGAGCAGCCAGAGATCAAATTGCCAACATTTGCTGGATCATGGAAAAAGCAAGAGAGTTCCAGAAAAACATCTATTTCTGCTCCATTGACTATGCCAAAACCTTTGACTGTGTGGATCACAATAAACTGTGGAAAATTCTGAAAGAGATGGGAATACCAGACCACCTGACCTGC
>NW_011494708.1:6452757-6453239 GCF_000754665.1 Bison bison bison | reverse complement strand
CCACCTGACCTGCCTTTTGAGAAATCTGTATGCAGGTCAGGAAGCAACAGTTAGAACTGGACATGGAACAACAGACTGGTTCCAAATAAGAAAAGGAGTACGTCAAGGCTGTATATTGCCACCCTGCTTATTTGACTTATATGCAGAGTACATCGTGAGAAATGCTGGACTGGAAGAAGCACAAGCTGAAATCAAGAATGCCAGGAGAAATATCAATAACCTCAGATATGCAGATGACACCACCCTTAAGACAGAAAGTGAAGAGGAACTAAAAAGCCTCTTGATGAAAGTGAAAGAGGAGAGTGAAAAAGTTGGCTTAAAGCTCAACATTCAGAAAACGAAGGTCACAGCATCTGGTCCAATCACTTCATGGGAAATAGATGGGGAAATAGTGGAAACAGTGTCAGACTTTATTTTTTTTGGCCTCCAAAATCACTGCAGATGGTGATTGCAGCCATGAAATTAAAAGATGCTTACTCCTT
>NW_011494708.1:6439416-6452348 GCF_000754665.1 Bison bison bison | reverse complement strand
GAGAGTTGACTCATTGGAAAAGACTCTGATGCTGGGAGGGATTGGGGGCAGGAGGAGAAGGGGAGGACAGAGGGTGAGATGGCTGGATGGCATCACCGACTCGATGGATGTGAGTTTGAGTGAACTCCGGGAGTTGGTGATGGACAGGGAGTCCTGGCGTGCTACAATTCATGGGGTCGCAAAGAGTCGGACATGACTGAGCAACTGAATTGAACTGAAGGTAATGTGTTGGAATGTATCTATATGTTTCCCTGGGTTATCTGTATAGCTTCCCACATCTTGTTTGATCCATCTTAGTTCTAAGAGGGAGAAGGGCTTATGGACGGGCTTGGTCCAAATTCTCTTCCAGTTTCTACTAAGGGACATATTCAAGTTGGCTTTTGTGGAGGGGTGCTCGCAGATATGGGGGCAAGTTTGAATACAAGTAAGTGAGAGGGTAACAGGCAGAAAGGCCAGGGGTCTCCAAATGGAGGAAATAGGCTGCAAGTGTCAGATATTTTTATCTCTCTTAAACGGCTGCTGCTGCTAAGTCACTTCAGTCGTTTCTGATTCTGTGCCACCCCATAAACTGCAGCCCACCAGGCTCCGCCATCCCTTTGATTCTCCAGGTAAGAACACTGTAGTGGGTTGCCATTTCCTTCTCCAATGCATGCAAGTGAAAAGTGAAAGTGAAGTTGCTCAGTTGTGTTCAACCCTCAGCGACACCATGGACTGCAGTCTTCCAGGCTCCTCCGTCCATGGGACTTTCCAGGTAAGAGTTCTGGAGTGGGGTGCCATTGCCTTCTGTACTCTTAAACAGCAGGAGGAAACAAACTAGGGATATTTGGATAATTTTTTTTTTCCCTTCTCTATACAAATTTAAAAGGAGGTTTCTCTTAAAATACTGTGTTGCCTTAATGACACATGGTTTCACCAGAAGTTAACTATTCTCAATCCTTGAATTAACCAATGCATTTTTCATATGGAAATGTTTGTCTTAAGCTATTTTAATGTACTATGCATTTACCTCAGACTCTATCTTCAAGTCAGTTCCACCTAATGGTTCAGAACCTACTTGACAAACCATTATGTTATACTCAGACATTGTTTCCCTAATCTATGTAAATGAACCTATTTGTATAGTAATCTGCCTTTCTACAAGATTCAAGTCAATTGTTTTATGGCCCGAGATGAATCATCTGGTGCCAAGATTATCCTAAAATACATTTTATGGATGAGGGGCCTGGTAACATTCTGAGTTTTAAGATATTCCTTTCTTTCATTAACAGACTGCTAGTGACTATATAACATCCAGCTGAAGACTAGCAGGGGGGTACTCTTTCTGCCTGCTTCTGATGCCTATGTCAGAAGCTTTCTCTATTTCTTTTACACTTTAATAAATCTTTATTACACAAAAGGTCTGAGCGATCGAGCCTCATCTCTGGCCCCGGATTGAATTCTTCTGTTCCAGAGGCCAAGAACCCCAGCATCTTTTCATGGGTCAGCAACAACCTTTCAGAAGGAGCACCAGGAGAGCCATGGGAGGTGAGCCTTCATGGGCGGCTTCCTTCTCTTGGTTGTCTGTGCCTAACACCATTTGGCTAGTAGGCTCACTTTTAGGGCATACAACAATCCTGTACTTAAGACAGAGTTCTTTCATATTTCTTAGTCGGAAGAAAATCTGGACATAGGGGATCTCTGTCCATTTCTCTTGTCTTTTGCAGAATAAGTCTAGCTGCAGGATGGTATTGTAGTTTAAACTCCCATCCTCAGGTGAGTGTTCCTTGTCCTCCAGAGGATATGACCATGCAGTGGCAAACAATAATTTTAAGTCACTTCTCCTTAGGGTTAAAGAATCAAATAACTTCCAGTTATGAAGGATGCATCTCAAGGACATCTGTTGGAAAGTGGATTGGTTATTTCCCATCTGAAAGACAGTGATGACAGGGAGGAAAAGAAAAATACTAATAGGCCTCCTTCTATTTCCATGGGTGGACTTCCTTAGGGGAAAGTTTTTTGAAAAGCTTATCCTATCCAGTACTGTTGCAACCTGAGAGCCAGGAGTCCTCAGGTCAGGATGTAGATCCCCAAGCATGAGAGCCTCCTGGAGAGTGAATCCCCAGGCAGGTTGAGGCAGGTCAGCCTCCTGAAAATTGTGTACCCGGGCAGTTGAGGCATGTTGACGTCCTGGGACCCCTGGATTGGAGGATCCCTGAGCAGGCTGAGGCATGATAACCTTTTGAGGACCAGATTTCTAGGCAGATTGATCTACTGGGACCTCAAGACTGGAGTTGGGAATCCCCAAGGTCTCCAGCATGATCAGTGCTGGGGGCAGGGAGGCAGAGGGATTAAGGGGTTGCAAACTTAACTCAATACTGGTTTGTGCACAGCAGATGGGAAGAGCTAACATGATGTAAAACAATCCAAGCCTGTGCTCTGAGACTGGGAACCTGGGGAAATAGCCATAAGCCTTATCCTCTTATTTCTCTGAGGGAATGTAAGTTACTGATTTCCTCCCTTAGTCCTCCATAAAACAGCTTAGGGTATTTCCAATGGTAAACATCTCATTGTCATAAATCTGCTTTAGGAAATAACAGAAGTAATGACAAAGGAGAGGGTTATCTGGTCCTGTGCAGAGTCTTCTCTTGTGCTATTGGAAGAGGGTGTTTGCTATGACCAGTGCATTCTCTTGGCAGAACTCTATTAGCCTTTGCCCTGCTTCATTCTGTACTCCAAGGCCAAATTTTCCTGTTGCTCCAGGTGTTTCTTGAATTCCTACTTCTGCATTCCAGTCCCTTATAATGAAAAGGACATCTTTTTTGAGTGTTAGTTCTAAAAGGTCTTGTAGGTCTTCGTAGAACCGTTCAACTTCAGCTTCTTCAGCATTACTGGTTGGGGCATAGACTTGGATTATTGTGATATTGAATGGTTTGTCTTGGACTGAACAGAGACCATTCTGTCATTTTTGAGACTGCATCCAAGTACTGCATTTCGGACTCTTTTGTTCACCATGATGGCTACTCTATTTCTTCTAAGGAAACTGTGGAAAATTCTGAAAGAGATCAAATACCAGACCACCTGACCTACCTCTTGAGAAACCTGTATGCAGGTCAGGGAGCAACAGTTAGAACTGGACTTGGAACAACAGACCAGTTCCAAATAGGAAAAGGAATATGTCAAGGCTGTATATTGTCACCCTACTTATTTAATTTATGTGCAGGGTATATCATGAGAAATGCTGGGCTGGATGAAGCTCAAGCTGGAATCAAGATTTCTGGGAGAAATATCAATAACCTCAGATATGCAGATGTAACCACACTTATTGCATAAAGTGAAGAGGAACTAAAGAGCCTCTTGATGAAAGTGAAAAAGGAGAATGAAAAAAGTTGGCTTAAAGCTCAACCTTCAGAAAACAAATATGATGGCATCTAGTCCTATGACTTCATGGTAAAAGATGGAGAAACAGTGGAAACAGTGACAGACTTTATTTTGGGGGTCTCTAAAATTACTGCAGATGGTGACTGCAGCCATGAAGCAAAAACCACTTATTCCTTGGAAGAAAAGTTATGAACAACCTTGGCAACATATTAAAAAGCAGAGGCATTACTTTGCCAATAAAGGTCCATCTAGTCAAGGTGATGGTTTTTCCAGTAGTCATGTATGAATGTAAGAGTTGGACTATAAAGAAAACTGGGCACCGAACAACTGATGCTTGTGATATGTGGTGTTGGAGAAGACTCTTGAGAGTCCCTTGGACTGCAAGGAGATCCAACCAGTCCATCCTAAAGGAAATCAGTTCTGAATATTCTTTGGAAGGACTGATGTTGAAGCTGAAACTCCAATACTTTGGCCACCTGATGCAAAGAGCTGACTCATTTGGAAAGACCCTGATACTGGGAAAGATTGAAGGTTAGAGGAGAAGGAAACGAAGGAGGATGAGATGGTTGGGTGAGATCACCGACTAACTAAACATGAATTTGAGTAAACTCTGGGAGTTGGTGATGGGCAGGGAGGCCTATTGTGCTGCATGCAGTCCATGGGGTCACAAAGTCGGAAACGACTAACCTGAACTGAACTGATCTGGTCCTGTTAGGGGTGTTAGGAATAGAGTAATAATAAGTGGGGTGGACCGATGTTGCCTAGAAGGGGCAGGGTCCTGCTTGTAGTAGTTAGTAAGTGGCTTAAGAACAAATTGTTAAGAGGAAACAGAACAGATTTTCCTTAATAGTACAGTGGAGATTTATTCCAGGGGCCTGCAGGGCTAACACCCACATTGGCAAACATTATCCTTGGAAGCCCAATTGCCCTTGAAGGGATGGACCAACAGATGGACTTCTAGCAGGCATTGTGTGCCTGTCACCTGCCTTAGCATGTTCACTGAGAGATGGTTTTGTTGCACTTGTTGTAGGAAACATGGAAGATGAAGGCCTGAATGTCTAGAAGGATTGGATATTATATAGTATTTCCCTCCCAAGGGCCAGCTATTTTCTGGTTGTCCTTCCAGAAGATTGTAGAGGTAACATTGTGGACAGGAAGGAGCTTAGAAAAAGAGCATGAAATAGTAGGGGCAGTGGGCGGGGGGCACAACTTTTGAAAGAATCAATTGCCCAAGTCTACAACATAAACCAATTAAAATCAAATGGGTCCCAGATGACAAGTCAAATTCAACTAAACTTTGATCCTCAATCTGCAAGCTAAATGATATACCCAGAGGTGCCAGGACTGTTCCAAGGCACTGTCAAAAGATCAAGGAGTGGATGATTCCCTAATTGTTGGAATGATCCTCCCGCTCATTAGCATATGAAATCACCTAGCTAGCAAAATCTAACCACACCACCTTCCATGACTGCTGTGTAAAACTTGGCCCTTAGAAATATAATAAGTGACTCCACTTAGGGTTTTTACTTTGGATGATAATCTCAATTTTAAGATCCAGGGTCTTTATCTTCTAAGGGCCTCTGTGATGGCCCACACTCTTGGAGTGAGTTTTTCTCTGAACCCAAACAAATCTACCTCTTACTTATCCTTGTGTCTCTCACTGAATTTTTGCAATGAGCCATCAAGAACTTGAGCTTCATTAGGTCCTGAAGTCAAGCACTGAGGGTTTTGGCTGGGCTCAAGTCCCATGAGAGAGGAACTGAAAAATGGAAGGAAAAAGCAGTAGGAAAAACGTGCTGAGGAATCACCTTCATAACCTACCAGAAAATCTGCTAAATACATGAACTGCGCTCACAGTTTTCATTGGCCTGATCCTTGATGCAAAGATGATTAAGGACAGAAGAACCCCCATCTGCTTGGACAACAGCTACTAAGTAGCCCCTGCCAGAGCCCCTCAATTGCACCTACTGCTGCTCACCTGTTCATGGGGGGTTCAAGGAAACAAGAAACAGGAGATTGTAAAGGAATTGAGATTTTGTTAGCCATACGTTCTTCTAGCGATAGAAGTGAGGACCTCCTACCTTAACTTGAGATCTGGAATCTGAAACCGAGCTGCATGAGCTTTCTGCTGAGTTTGTTTTTGCTGTCCCAGTTTCCACCATTCTGGGCTTCTTGTTGCTCCTTGTCGCTTCCCCTGCACTGGGTTTTCCTTGTGTTCAGCTTCCATGGCTGGAGCTTTTGCAGAGTTTGTCTTCTGCTGTGCTTGGCTTCTGCCTCACCAGGGCTGAGCTCACCAGGTTATTTCAGGCAGGTTAAATCCGAGTCATGGCACCATATATGTCTACAGAATGTGTGATTTACTCGGTTCTTTCTGGCCACAGGAAAAATTTGAAGCAACGGATGGACCAGTGTTATAGCTCAGTTTTGTTTGGCAAACAAAGGAAAATATATCCTCAAGGCATGAGGGTGGGCCGACCCAAAAGATGCAAAGAGAAGGGAAACCCCCAGCTCAATTTTGGCTCCTCTTTTTATATGTTTTTTCTCTTCCTCCTGAGCCTGCCCTATGTAAATTGGGCTAGCCGGCAGGGCTGTTTGCTTTACCTGAGGTTCTCACTCTGGTCTTCTGACTTTCCTTTGTTCTATTTTTGCAGACTTTCCCCTTCTTGTCTTTTAGTCACCGCCAAAGGCAGTTGACTGGACTCCTTTTTCCGATTCCAACTACCTAATGGGCCTGCCCTCGTTTTAAAGAGCTTCCCAGGTGGTGCAGTGGTAAAGAATCCTCCTACAAGCTGGAGACCTGGGTTCAGTCCCTGGATCTTCTTGCCTGGAGAATCCCATGGACAGAGGAGCCTGGTAGCTTCCAATCCATGGGGTTGCAGAGTCTAATACAATTTAGTGACTGAACATGCATGGATCTTTTAAAAATCTACCTAGTTCTTGTGCCTATTATTCTTCTGTGTCCTTTTACAAACTACTTAGCAATGACCCCTGAAGAATTCAGAATTCTTTATTTCCAAGGAATTAGCAACAATGTTGAACTTTCTAAGAGACTGGCAGGAGATCACACAGAATAACGAAATTTTGAATCCTTCTTAGAAGCAGAAGAAAAAACCCTGCATTAACTTAAAAGTTAATGGTGAGGGTGGCTTTTGGTGTTTAATAATTATTTTAATTGGTTTGTGTTAGGAGCTGTTTTTAATGCTCTCAGAGGTAAATGAAGGTCTTAGAGGCTCTCAGATTCTTAGGAGAGTCAAAGGTAAGAAAAAGAAAAATAGAGGAAACAAAAGAACAAAGAAAAGGCAAAAATAAAAAGAATAATCATGTGAAAACTAAAGAACCACAGTGTAAGAAAGCACAGAATAAATAAAGTTTCAATACCTTTTCCCTGCTTTACAACTGAGGAATTAAATGAAAATCTTTCAAATGCAAATGTTACTTTGTTCCCATCACTTTACATCCCAAATCAAGTCCTGAGGAAATATAAGGTGTTCCTTTTTTCTAAGAGTACATTTAAAAGACACTATAAACTCTCCTAAAATATTTTATGGAATTCAAGGTGTACATCCTTCATATTAAACATACATGAAATCCAGGACATTTTTACAATTACAATCATCCAGGCCAAAGTTGTTGATGCTACTGTCATTGACCAAGCAGATGCTTGCAAATCCAAATTTGCAAGGTAGATTTTATCAGTTTGGAAGAACATCTCGAAGAAAATGGTGGAATACTCATTTAAGACATGAGTATTCTACTTTGTAGATGCTTTGATGGCACAGAGAATGATGCTACATGGAAAAACTTACATTGATGACTCTGAAACAATGTAATTCAGTAATATCAAACTCTGAATAAGAAGATATTTTTGGAATGCTTTAACCACTTTATTTCACTTATGTGTGTGTTTGTGTGCTCAGTCCTTCAATAGTGTACGACTCTTTGTGAACCCTTGGACTGTAGCTTGCCAGGCTCCTCTGCCCATGGAATTTTCCAGGTAGGGATATTGGAGTGGGTATTTCTGCTTCAGTGATTCTTCCCAACGCAGAGATTGAACTCAAGTCTCTTGTGTTTCCTGAACTGGCAAGTAGATTCTTTACCACTGAGCCATTGTATTTGTTTTATATGTACTCAAGTTTGGTATATGATAAATGCAAACATAAAAATGAGTCTAAAAATAGAAAATAAAAATTCTAAATAATAAGAAAACATTGTGTTCTATTTTGATTGGCCCTATTTTTTTCTTAACACCACTTAAAATAATGCTTGGTCACAAAATTAACCTTATATTTGACGAGAGCTGGTTTTTTGAACCTTCATTTTGTAACTACCTTCCTTCTTTTCAGATCAAGCATAAGATATTGTCATGCTATATGTATGACAAGAGAACAATAAAATATCTACCATTTTTGAAACATACATTTTTATATGAGGCATAAACATGAGTAAGTATTTTCAAAACATGCTGTGTTTAGTTACTCAGTTGTATCCAACTCTGTGACCCCATGGACTGTAGCCTGCCAGGCTCCTCTGTCCATGGGATTCTCCAGGCAAGAATACTGGAGTGGATTGCCATGTCCTACTCAGAGGATCTTCCCAACCCAGGGATCGAACCCAGGTCTCCCAAATTGTGGGCACTTTCTTTATCGTCTGAACCACCAAGGAAGAAGAATACTTGTCCTTACTATATATATATAGCAATTATCCTATCTGTAAATAACCAGAAAACTCCCATTTTGTTATCAGTACTTGGGGTGGGGGTGGGGGAACTCATTATTTTAAATATTTGCAAACAGATAGAGATGCCTTAAGGGAAGGCAATGGCACCCAACTCCAGTACTCTTGCTTGGAAAATCCCATGGATGGAGGAGCCTGGAAGGCTGCAGTCCATGGGGTCACTGAGGGTCGGACACGACTGAGCGACTTCACTTTCACTTTTCACTTTCATGCATTGGAGAAGGAAATGGCAACCCATTCCACTGTTCTTGCCTGGAGAACCCCAGGGACGGCGGAGCCTGGTGGGTTGCTGTCTATGGGGTCGCAGGAGTCGGACACGACTGAAGTGAATTGGCAGCAGAGATGCCTTGCATATTTGTTACTTTTTCTTTTTTTTTCTGGTTTTCACTTAAATGCTATGCTAAGTTACTTCAGTCGTGTCCGACTCTGTGCGACCCCATAGACGCCAGCCCACCAGGCTCCCCCGTCCCTGGGATTCTCCAGGCAAGAACACTGGAGTGGGCTGCCATTTCCTTCTCCAATGCATGAAAGTGAAACGTGAAAGTGAAGTCGCTCAGTCGCAACTGACTCTTAGCGACCCCATGGATTGCAGCCTAACAGGCTCCTCCGTCCATGGGATTTTCCAAGCAAGAGTACTGGAGTGGGGTGTCATTGCCTTCTCCTTGGCCAATTATTAAATATTGTCTTTAAAATGTGCTTTTTGTTATGTTTGTTTGTTTTAGGATGATTTAAGAAATGTGGTTGAAAAGTAGAGATCATAATCACAAGTGTTGGGGAAGAAAGGCACTTTCTCTAGCCTTCTGGATTCTTTGGCTGATGTAAATAATTAAATTAATATAAGACAGATGAACAGAAAAAAACTAACTAAATTTTGTACATACAGGATACCTAAAATATAAGACCCAAAGGCAAGTCAGGCACTTGAGGCTTAAATGCTGTCTTGAGCTAAGTACTAGCATATGGCCTAAAGCTTCAAAGGAGAGGAGGGTAATTCAAGGGATGGTAGGAAAAACAGATATTAAGAAATTAGATGCTTGCCCTGTGGCACAGATAGGTCATACAGATAAAAGTTATCTTTGGTAATCTCTCTCTCTCTTTCTGAGTCCGGCCACCATCAGTTCAGTTCAGTCACTCAGTCGTGTCAGATTCTTTGTGACCCCATGGACTGCAGCACGATAGGCCTCCCTGCCCATCAACAACCCCTGGAGTTTGCTCAAACTTATGTCCATTTAGTCAGTGATGCCATCCAACCATCTTGTCCTCTGTCGTCCCCTTCTCCTCCTGCCTTCAGTCTTTCCCAGCATCAAGATCTTTCCAAATGAGTCAGCTCTTCACATCAGGTGGCCAAAGTATTGGAGTTTCAGCTTCAAATCAGTCCTTCTGATGAACATTCAGGACTGATTTCCTTTAGGATGGACTGGTTGGATCTCCTTGCAGTCCAAGGGACTCTCAAGAGTCTTCTTCAACACCACAGTTCAAAAGCATCAATTCCTCGGCACTCAGCTTTCTTCATAGTCCAACTCTCACATCCATACTTGAGCACTGGAAAAACCATCGCCTTGACTAGACAGACCTTTGTTGACAAAGTAATGTCTCTGCTTTTTAACATGCTGTCTAAGTTGTTCATAATTTTCCTTCCAAGGAGTACACGTCTTTTAATTTCATGGCTGCAGTCACCATCTGCAGTGATTTTAGAGCCCCCAAAATAAAGTCTGTCACTGTTTCCACTGTTTTTCCATCTATTTTCCATGAAGTAATGAGACTAGATGCCATGATATTTGTTTTCTGAATGTTGAGCTTTAAGCCAACTTTTTTACTTTCAGGCCAACTTATCTACATTATTTTAGGTAACTGAGGGCTAGGTGAAAAACTCTTCCTGCAGTCTTCTCATCCTTGATGAACTGTCTTCAGCCCAAGATAATCTCCAAATCAAAGTGGAATGTTTTAGGGAAGCTCATTCTGAATCCCTTCACAGGATATGTCTTCAACACTTCTAACATATTCTCCAAGTCTGTAGAGGTCAAACTGGAAGTAATTCTTCATCCTTTCAAATGTATGTTTTATTTTCCTAGCTGACATCTGTTTCCTTCTTCCAGTCCCACTCAACTCCACTCCTACTCCTCCAGTCCCTGGCATGTTTTCATAGCTTTCCTGATTACCACAGATAAAAGGTTTATCTTTTTG
Source organism: Bison bison bison (assembly GCF_000754665.1). Taxonomy (NCBI): domain Eukaryota; kingdom Metazoa; phylum Chordata; class Mammalia; order Artiodactyla; family Bovidae; genus Bison; species Bison bison. The sequence goes on along the minus strand of NW_011494708.1, from coordinate 6,442,073 downwards.
CCTGATACAAATTTCAGTCCAGAAGTATAAAATCTTCACAGTCTCATCTGTATACTTATCCCTTGTGTACCTTGAGCGAATTTCACCCCAAGAAACCTACAGTTGGAAGAAAGCAAAGTTGTCACCTCCCTTACTCTATTTCCCAGTTCATCTCCTCTTTTTCCCCCTTAACAGCAGTTTGATGCAGTGTTTCTACAGAAGGGAAAGAAAAAGGAGATAAATGTTTTTAATGAACTTCTACAGTTGTAATCTGGGAGTGCCTGATACCAAATATTTATTGAAGGTTTTATTCAAGGGGAGCTTGTGCTATTTCACTCATGCATGCATCCATGCCCACAAACACACACACATACATACATACATATTCACTCTTGGGGATCTCTTGCCTGCAGTTCTTTGGCATTCGGAGTACCATCCAGCTGGCACCAAACAACCCATCAGCTCTGTACTGATTGTTCCACCTCAAGTCACTTTTTGAAGAATTCATGAAGCATCATGAAAATGTTATGGATAGACCTACTTTTTTTTCTTCCCAAAGTCAGTTCAGTTCAGTTCAGTTCAGTCACTCAGTCGTGTCTGACTCTTTGGGACCCCATGAATCGCAGCACACCAGGCCTCCCTGTCCATCACCAACTCCGGGAGTTCACTCAGACTCATATCCATCGAGTCAGTGATGCCATCCAGCCATCTCATCCTCTGTCATCCCCTTCTCCTCCTGCCCCCAATCCCTCCCAGCATCAGAGTCTTTTCCAATGAGTCAACTCTTCACATGAGGTGGCCAAAGTACTGGAGTTTCAGCTTTAGCATCATTCCTTCCAAAGAAATCCTAGGGCTGATCTTCAGAATGGACTGGTTGGATCTCCTTGCAGTTCCAGGGACTCTCAAGAGTCTTCTCCAACACCACAGTTCAAAAGCATCAATTCTTCAGCGCTCAGCCTTCTTCACAGTCCAACTCTCACATCCATACATGACCACAGGAAAAAACATAGCCTCGACTAGACAGACCTTTGTTGGCAAAGTAATTTCTCTGCTTTTGAATACGCTATCTAGGTTGGACATAACTTTCCTTCCAAGGAGTAAGCGTCTTTTAATTTCATGGCTGCAGTCACCATCTGCATCTTCCCAAAGTAACCCACAGTAAATTCTGTCTCAGACAATGTTGTTTAACCTGGTAGAATCTGTAAGTGCAGCCTTTTACTAATGCAGTTAATGTTTCTCTTTGTTCTTTTGTCCCAGGCTGAGCTAATCAATCTACCCAATTGAGAATTTTACTTGGCATATTCCAAATATCACTTCTTGCTTCCTCAAACTCTACAAAGGGGTCATGATGGACTTCCATATCTCTAATGAAATTTTTGCTATCAGTTTATTCAACACTCCAGTGAATTTTTCAAATTAAGTAGCCTGCTGCTGCTGCTGCTGCTAAGTCACTTCAGTTGTGTCCAAGTCTGTGCAACCCCATGGACGGCAGCCCACCAGGCTCCCCTGTCCCTTGGATTCTCCAGGCAAGAACACTGGAGTGGGTTGCCATTTCCTTCTCCAATGCATGAAAGTGAAAAGTGAAAGTGAAGTCGCTCAGTTATGTCCGACTCTTCGCGACCCTGTGGACTGCAGCCCACCAGGTTCCTCCCCCCGTGGGATTTTCCAGGCAAGAGTACTGGAGTGGGTCACCAGTGCCTTCTCCAGTTGTAGCCTAAGTTATTGTAAAAAATATTCTTAGCAAAACCATTCACTATCTGTATTCTGTTCTTTGTAACATCCATTCAAGTACCTAGTTTTAGAACGTGTGATCATTTATCATCTAACCAATTATTCTGATCTTTGTAGGTTTCTCCAGAATTAATGAAACACCCCAGAATACTCTGATTTACATGTCATTTACCTATCATTTACCTATCTCTATCCATCCATTTATAATCTATCAATCAATTTTCATATGTCTATGGAAATTTATAGATGTGCATGTATGTTTGGTTATAAATAAGCAATTAGAAATAGAACGATGAAAAAAGAGGAGAAAGAGGAAAGGCACAGTAGGGGATTAATGAGAAGAAAAGAAGAAAAATGTAGAGAAAGTGTTGGGGGCCAGCGTGAGGCACTCCGCCCGTGGCAAAGGTCATGAGGAAGGAGGCTCGACATATGCAAAGGTGGGATCGAGCCTCAGGAGTCCCCCTGAAAATCCTCAAACATCTACCCCCATAACCAGAGCCTGCCTACTTTACTACTTTGTGCTCTCACCTACACCTCTGACTTTACGGGGGGCTGTCCCCCACCACCTCTTTCGGAGAAGGAGTTAACCTAGAGCTCCAGTTAATAAAAACTCCTGGGTATGACAAGAGTGCTTTAACCTACAAACTCCTCTGAAGGTTCTCTGGTCTGCCTGACAGGCTTGTCTGGCCACATGTGATTGCTCACAGCCTCCCAACCATGAGAGGCACAAGATGCTTTAAACCTTCTAAAAACAGGTTCCTTAGAAAAGTTAGAAAACCATTAGTATAAGTATAGTGGGCTGATTAGAAATTGTATTGGTGAAGGGTTTTTCATTTGTTGAGCCAATGTTTGTTGCTAAGTCTCCACATCCCCTGCCCTTACACACATTAATGAATATATAGAAGAAATAAGTATTAACCTTTGATATTAATCACGTTAGACCTTAG
>NW_011494708.1:6434219-6439237 GCF_000754665.1 Bison bison bison | reverse complement strand
CATCTCAGTGTATAAAAGTAGACCATGGAAAATAAAGAATTGGGATCAGTTTCTCAAAATACTGGTCTCCCCATGTCGCTCTCTCTCTCAAACTCTGGCTGAGTCTCCATCTGGAGCGGGGAACCCACCAAGCTTATTAATTTTGCCTGGGCTTCTAAGATCCGACCAGGGAGGCCTCAGTGTCTCCTCTCCTTTGGGAGAATGGGAGGACTCCTGAGGCCTACATAAGTGGTGCAAACTTCTTGCCTTGAAGTTTTATTGGTCTCCCACGTAAACCAAGCTACTCAGACTCTTTGCTCCACTGAATTTTCCTACTGAGCTGTCCTCATTCTATTAATCTTTACATCCCTAATTAATATCTAATTGAAGCTATTGTATCCTGATCCTCGCCAATGCTGTTCCCGCTTCGAACTCCCTGGATCAGCTGGGGCTGGACCTCGGCAAGAAAGTGCTGTTGTTTAGCTGCTAAGTTGGGTCAGACTCTTTTGCTACCCAATGGACTGTAGCTCATCAGGCTCCTTTGTCCACGGGATTTCCCAGGCAAGAATACTGAAGTGGGTTGCCATTTCCTTCTCCCGGGAATCTTCCCTATCCTGGGATCAAACTTGAGACTCCTACTTGCACACAGATTCTTTACTGATGAGCCACCAAAGAATGTCATAGAAGGGTGATTTTTCAGCTTCCCTCTAGTGAATGCTTTTTACACCCTCTTGACTCTGAGTTTTATTCTTTTCTCAAGAAACATGGAAAATATTTGTTCCATTGCCAATAGGTTAAAAACTAAATTCTGCTTCACAAGCATAAAGTTATTAAACAGTAATCACAGGAAATCTAAATTCTGCTTCACAGTTGTAACATGATTAAACAGTAATCCAGGGAATCTGAAAAAGTGGCAAAATAAGCTCCCTGAATTTCTGGAGCCCTCACTGGGCTTCAAGATACTTCAGTTTCTTTTGCTCCACTATGAGATCTAGAGTCTCTCCTCAACTAGGAATTAGGAATTTCATGATCAAACTAAAGGAAAAGACAGTGTGCTGGCTGACAAAGCTAACCAGCCAATGCGAAACTGCAGGATCCAGGAGAAAACGCCAACCACCTTGTGGTAAAAGGCCTGGTAAAATGAGACAAAATTAGCAGCAGAACAGATTACTGCTGAAGGACTGAAACACCTTCACAACTGATCACTGAGAGATAATCAGAGGTCATTGTAAAGCAAATCGTTGAAAATGCATAACCGTTGAGGAAAAAATGTTGAAAACTCCCACCAATAGATTATTATGAACTATGAATTTTACAAAGCATTCATTATTAAGTATGCTGTGCTGTGTTGAGCTTAATTGTTCAGTTGTCCAGCTCTTTGCAACTCCATGGACTGTAGCCTACCAGGCGCCTCTGTCCATGGGATTTCCCAGACAAGCATACTTTTCTTCCCCAGGGGATCTCCCTAACCCAGGGATCTAACCCAAGTCTCCTGCATTGCAGGCAGATTCTTTACCCTCTGATCCACCAGGGAAGCCCAGTATTAAGTATGTTAAAGATAAATAAGATTTAGTCCTTCACTCTAGGAGTTATAGTAAAAGTGAGATGAAAGTTTAATATAATGTAATAATTAAGCAATTATTTATGTGTATGCACGTGTTTTAAAAAGGACTTGTTTTGCAGTAGTAGCTGTTTTAAGTTTGGACTGTGAAGAAAACTGGGTGCCGAAGAATTGATGCTTTTGAACTGTGGTGTTGCAGAAGACTCTTGAGAGTCCCTTGGAGTGCAAGGAGGTCCAACCAGTCCATTCTAAAGGACATCAGTCCTGGGTATTCTTTGGAAGGAACGATGCTAAAGCTGAAACTCCAGTACTTTGGCCACCTCATGTGAAGAGTTGACTCATTGGAAAAGACTCTGATACTGGGAGGGATTGGGGCAGGAGGAGAAGGGGAGGACAGAGGGTGAGATGGCTGGATGGCATCACCGATTCAATGGATGTGAGTTTGAGTAAACTCAGGGAGTTGGTGATGGACAGAGAGGCCTGTCGTGCTGCGATTCATGGGGTTGCAAAGAGCCGGACACGACTGAGCGACTGAACTGAACTGAACTCCTAACACTGGCTAACCTGATTAATTTTGGAATCCTTATTTGGAACCGCTTCAGACTCATGAGACTTATCCTTGTGAGAAATTTGTCAAGACATTGCATCATATTTCTAAGAGTTTATTTCTCCAAATCAAATGAAGAATATTACCTATTCTATAAACAATTTAGATCTTTCAATTTGCTTTATATGTATTTTTTTCAATGTCAGAATCTTATCTATTTTGCCATTATACTAAATTCAAAATAATGAAGTGCATATACACAAGAAAATAAATTGAACTAGATTATAAGAGGATCAATCTACACACATTTACTTTTCCCTTTAAATTAAACATTCTAATGTTTCTTAGCAGTTACCAAAATTGATATGAGTCATCCTAATGGTTTTGCATTTAAAGCATGTTCACCAATATTCAACTGACATAGGTGATTAGCTTACCTGAGAGTACGAATAATAATATGCTATGGAACTTGAGAAGGTGAAGAAAAAGTGTATTTCTTATAAATAAATTACTTAGTTATGTATTATTTATGTTACACAAATTTAAACAATGTATAATACATGAGGAGAAATTTACTATATTTGGAGCAAAAATAACTGAACAGTCTCTTAGGACCTTTATTAATATTTCAATATCAGTATTATTCTCCTGTATAATTGATTTTTGGGAGAGAATTTTGCATATGTTTTCTGAAATCTAGGACAGAAGCTCAAAATCCTTAGAGTATGCATGAGTTTGATATCACTTGCTTTGGGACAATTTTCTGAGTCTCAGACCAAGATAAGTGAAGTTGCTCAGTCATGTATGACTCTTTTTGACCTCATGGACTGTAGCCTGCCAGGCTTCTCTGTCCCTGGAATTTTCCCAGCAAGAATACTGGAGTGGATTGCCATTTCCTTCTCCAAGGGATCTTCCTGACCCAAGGATCGAACACTGGTCTCCTGCACTGCAGGCAGAATCTTTACCATCTGAGCCACTAGGGGAGCCCTTAGCTATTGTTAAACTGGGAGACACTTTCAACAACTTTCAAAATGACCTTTTCTAAGAGTCTTTACACAGGTTCATATCCTTTACTTCATATACAGACATATGAAAAGAGAAAAGGATCAAAGCCTGCTGCTTTCCCTTATATTCCAGGTCTCATGGCTTTTCCATTTCTTGTTTGAGGGGAGGGAAGAAAGAGGGGTTAATTCCAATTTCTATTACAGGAGACTCTTGGATAATTACTTTTAAAATGAAAGAAATCCCAAATAATAATGCTTTGATTAATGATCTGGAGCACTGAATTTATAAGCAATCCCAAGAAACATTTTTCTGCTTAAACCAGTATTTTGATCTCTGTTTTGAAAAAGCAGGAAATGAGTGACAAAGATTTGCAAAGCTAAGATGAAATGCTTTGTGGGCAAAAATGCGTTTAGTAAATACTTGTGAAAAGAATGTTGAATTACAATAATTTATTGGATTTCTACGAATGAGAGGCATAGGTATTTAACAGATATAAAAGAAAACAACTAGGATACCAATTCAGTACTATAAAACAGTAAGTGGATCAAGAATTGTAACCCAACTCTATTCTACTTCCCTGATCATTCCTTACTTCATTGGCATAATTGTAAGGGCATTAGAGATAAGGTAAACTGCTCTTCTAGTGTATCCTAAAATTTTCAATCTTAAAATTGTAAGTGATAAATCTAATTCTCTAATTATAGAAATAATTATGTTACCGAGTTCAAGCTCATACTGTGCTCCACCAAAAAATCAAGTGCCAATAGACCAATTAATCAAGAGATGAGCTGTTGAGGCAATAGTGACTTTATTCAGAAAGTCAGCAGCTTGGGAAGATGGTGGACTAGTGTCCAAAAGAACCATGTTGCCTGACCTTGGATGCTAGTATTTATAGAACAAAGAAGGGGAGGTGAAAAGGTCAAGTAAAAAAGGGGACATATTGCAAATATTTCCTGTTTCTGGCCAGGTTCTGGAAGGCATGTGTCAATTTCTCCTCTCCTGTGGCCATTCACAATGCATTCATAGGTGGGCCTCATCAGGATGTTTCTTATGAGCTAAACAAAGGTATTTTGGCTTAAGGCTCAGGCACGGGAGCTAGAGTTCGTGAAGATGGGCAGTCACGTATAATTTAAGCCATAGACATCATCTCTTTAGTGATTCAGTTCAGTTCAGTTCAGTTCAGTCACTCAGTCATGTCTGACTCAGTCTGTGTGACCCCATGGACCACAGCACTCCAGGCCTCCCTGTCCATCACCAACTCCCAGAGTTTACCCAAACTCATGTCCATTAAGTCGGTGATGCCATCCAACATCTCATCCTCTGTTGTCACATTCTCTTATTGCCATTATCTTTCCCAGCATCAGGGTATTTTCAAATGAGTCAGATCTTCACATCAGGTGGCCAAAGTATTGGAGTTTCACTTCAATATCAGTCCTACCAATGAACACCCAGGACTAATCTTCTTTAGAATGGACTGGTTGGATCTCCTTGCAGTCCAAGGGACTCTCAAGAGTCTTCTCCAACACCACAGTTCACAAGCATCAATTCTTAGGCACCCAGCTTTCTGTATAGTCCAACTTTCACATCCATACATGACTACTGGAAAAAAAAAATAGCTTTGACTGGATGGACCTTTGTTGGCAAAGTAATGTCTCTGCTTTTGAATATGTTGTCTAGGTTGGTCATAACTTTCCTTCCAAGAAGTAAGCGTCTTTTAATTTCATGGCTGCAGTCACGATCTGCAGTGATTTTTGGAGCCTGCCCCCCAAAATAAACTCAGCCACTGTTTCCATTTTTTCCCCATCTATTTGGCATGAAGTGATGGGACCAGATGCCATGATCTTAGTTTTCTGAATGTTGAGCTTTAAGCCAACTTTTTCACTCTCCACTTTCACTTTCATCAAGAGGTTTTTTAGTTCCTCTTCA
>NW_011494708.1:6410789-6433967 GCF_000754665.1 Bison bison bison | reverse complement strand
CTGCATACAGATTTCTCAAGAGGCAGGTCAGGTGGTCTGGTATTCCCATCTCTTTCAGAATTTTCTACAGTTTATTGTGATCCACACAGTCAAAGGCTTTGGCATAGTCAATAAAGCAGAAATAGATGTTTTTTTATGAAACTTTCTTGCTTTTTCGACCACCCAGCAGATGTTGGCAATTTGATCTCTGGTTCCTCTGCCTTTTCTAAAACCAGCTTGAACATCTGGAAGTTCACGGTTCACATTTTGCTGAAGATTGGATTGGAGAATTTTGAGCATTTCTTTTCTAGCATGTGAGATGAGTGCAATTGTGCTGTAGTTTGAGTGTTCTTTGGCATTGCCTTTCTTTGGGATTGGAATGAAAACTGACCTTTTCCAGTCCTGTGGCCACTGCTGAGTTTTCCAAATTTGCTGGCATATTGAGTGAAGCACTTTCACAGCTTCATATTTTAAGATTTGAAATAGCTCAACTGGAATTCCATCACCTCCACTAGCTTTGCTCATAATGATGCTTTCTACGGCCCACTTGACTTCACATTCCAGGATGTCTGGCCCTAGGTAGTGGTCACACCATCATGATTATATGAGTCATGAAGATCTTTTTTCTACACTTCCTCTGTGTATTCTTGCCACCTCTTCTTAGTATCTTCTTCTTTTAGGTCCATACTATTTCTGTCCTTTGTTGTGCCCATCTTTGCATGCAATGTTCCCTTGGTATCTCTAATTTTCTTGAAGAGATCTCATCTTTCCCATTTTATTGTTTTCTTCTATTTCTTTGCACTGATCACTGAAGAAGGCTTTCTTATCTTTGCTTGCTATTCTTTGAAACTCTGCATTCAAAAAGGTATATCTTTATTTCTCTTCTTTGCTTTTTGCTTCTCTTCTTTTCACAGCTGTTTGTAAGGCCTCCTCACACAGCCATTTTGCTTTTTTGCCTTTCTTTTTTGAGGGGATGGTCTTGATCCCTGTCTCCTGTGCAAGGTCATGACTCCTTCCATAGTTCATTAGGCATTGTGTCTATCCTAGTCACCTATATCTATTTCTCACTTCCACTGTATTATCACAAGTGATTTAAGTCATACCTGAATGGTCTAGTGGTTTTCCTTATTTTCTTCAATTAACTCTGAATTTGGCAATAAGGAGTTCATGATCCGAGCCACAGTCAGCACCTGTTTTGTTTTTGTTGACTGTATAGAGCTTCTCCATCTTTGGCTGCAAAGAATATAATCAATTTGATTTCAGTCTCGGCCATCTGGTGATGTCTGTATGTAGAGTCCTGTCTTGTGTTGTTGGAAGAGGGTGTTTGCTATGACCAGTGCATTCTCTTGGCAAAACTCTACTTAGCCTTTGCCCTGCTTCATTCCGTATTCCAAGGCCAAATTTGCCTGCTACTCCAGGTGTTTTTGGACTTCCTACTTTTGCATTTCAGTCCCCTATAATGAAAAGACATCTTTTTGGGGGGGTTAGGTCTAAAAGATCTTGAAGGTCTTCATAGAACCATTCTACTTCAGCTTCTTCAGCATTACTGGTTGGGACATAGATTTGGATATAGTGATATTGAATGGTTTGCCTTGGAAATGAACAGAGATCATTCTGTTGTTTTTGAGACTGCATCCAAGTACTGCATTTTGTACTCTTTGTTGACTATGATGGCTACTCCATTTCTTCTAAGGGATTCCTGCCCTCAGTAGTAGATATAATGATCGTCTGAGTTAAATTCCCCCATTCTAGTCCATCTTAGTTCGCTGATTCCTAAAATGTCAACGTTTGCTCTTGCCATCTCCTGTTTGACCACTTCCAATTTGCCTTGATTCATGGACCTAACATTCCAGGTTCCTATGCAATATTGTTCTTTACAGCATCGGACCTTGCTTCTATCACCTGTCACATCCACACCTGGGTGTTGTTTTTGCTTTGCCTCCATCCCTTCATTCTTCCTGAACTTATTTTTCCACTGACCACCAGTAGCATATTGGTTACCTACCCACCTGGGGAGTTCATCTTTCAGTGTCCTATTTTTTTGCCTTTTCATAATGTTCATGGGGTTCTCAAGGCAGGACTACTGAAGTGGTTTGCCATTCCCTTCTCCAGTGGACCACATTTTTTCAGAATTCTCCACCATTACCTGACTGTCTTGGGTGTCCCTATACCACATGGCTTAATTTTTTGCATTAGACAAAGCTGTGGTCCTTGTGATTAGATTGGCTAGTTTTCTGTGATGTAGTTTCAGTATGTCTACCCTCTGATGCCCTCTGTCAGTGCCTACTGTCTTAGTGGGGTTTCTCTTACTTTGGATGTGGGATGCCTCTTCACTGCTGCTCCTTACCTTGGACGTGGGATATCTCCTCACAGTTCCCGCTCCTAACCTGGGACATGGGGTTTCTCCTTTCTGCTGCTGCTCCTGACCTTGGATGTGGGGTATCTCCTCACAGTTGCTGCTCCTGACCTTGGACGTGGGGTATCTCCTCACAGCCCCCACTCCTGACCTTGGACATGGGGTTTCTCCTCGCGGCTGCCACTCCTGACCTTGGATGTGGGGTATATCCTCTTGGTCACTCATCTCTTGAGTGCTACGCAGCCACCACTGGCTGCTCCAGCAGCAGGCAGACGCCACGTGCCACTCCAGCACCAGGTCTAGTGATTAACTTGTTGGAAAACTTCCCTGGTGGATCAGATGATAAAGAATCTGCCAGAAGACCTGAATTCCATTCCTGAGTTGGGACAATCCCCTGGAGAAGGGAATGGCTGCCTTCTTCAGTATCTTTCCTGGAGAATTCCATGGACAGTGGAGCCTGGCAGGCCCCATTCCATGGGGCTGTGAATAGTCAGACATGACTGAGCAACTAACACTTGTAGAAAAAGGAATAAGGATTAAAGTATAAGAAACTGATCCAATGTGGAGTCAGATTTGTTCTTCCCTATTACAATTTCATTTCTCTGAGGAAATATTTTGGCATTTATAAATCACATCACTGAGTATGCAGGTTTTTATATATATATATATACTTATAAGTTTATGTCTGAATACATTGCTTCAACTGGGATATATAAGTAGAAATAAACTCACAAAACAGTACAGAATAAATACCTAAACATGCTTAAGAGTGCAAAGAATTTTGTCATAATTTTTTTCATGAGTTTTGAAGAATAACTGTCTGTAGATTCAGAAGTACCCAAATTGTAGCTTTTCCTTTTTCATTTTCTCCCACCATTATTTATCTTGGTATAATTCATTTATTAATTCATATATTCAACAGATATTTATTGAGCACCTACTCTCAGCTAAGCTTTCAAGTGAGTGTTGGGAAAGTCAAGAATTAACCCTACAGAAATTTCATTTCTGCTAGAGATACAAATAAATCTTGTTAGATGTGAGAATAGAGCTAGAATAGGTTCAAGTTCAGAAGTACAGAAATTAATTGGGTACATGGGCAAAGAACCCTGAGCTTACATATGTGAACAATAATTTGGATCAAGAAATGAATAGTTATCCTAAACCTATCTTGGATACAGAATATGAAACTTTGTAATGAGAATATGTCTATGGTGACAAAAGCAATAATGGCATGTCAGTTTATAAATGACTGAGAACATAAATGAATTTCAAAAACCAGGAATTTCTAATAAAATATTGCTTTTCATTAAACTTTTTTTTAATTTAACATGGCCAATAGTTTTCTTAACTCTATTATGAATCCTAGATGAAATCTGAAAGAAGAATAAAGTTATAACTTATTTTAAAAATCACAAACACCATTTCTTTCAATCTTTTATATTATCTCCTGAGATCTCATTCAAGCACTGAGAGGAACTGACCCTACTCAGCTGCTAAGAATTGACAAGCTCACAGCTCAAGATGGTATGTCTTTAGAAAAATGATACTTTATTACCTTTATATTCTTAGTACAAATGTCTCAATAATGTTCTCCAAGTTTCCATCCTTCTCTTTGAAACTCCTCAGTTCTCCACATAATTTTGAAGAATGGTTGTGTTAGATAGGCAGGCCAAAAGTCAAAATGTAAGAAAAAAAATGTTCCACACTTCAGTATGTCATTCTTACCAGCTTATGATCCTGGTGTTTAAGTGTTTTTGCTCTAGATTGTTAGCTAGAATTTAAACAATAGATAAAGGGGAAAATGTTGAATAAATAGTATTACAGATATTGCATAGTACAAAATACTTTTGTGTTAGCAATAATTTCCAATACCAGATGTAGTAACATATTTATGGGATTTCTATGATCTGTCCAAGTGGGTTTCTGTTGGACAGGGATTAGGATGGGGGCTGGGAACTAGAAAGTTCCCCAGATCCATTAGAAAATATTGGGCAAACACAATCTATTTTAAAAACATAGTTAAGTGAGACACCTTTACATCAAGGCCCCATTCCAGATTTTTTCAATGTTGAGTCTATAGCTTAACATTGATTACAGACTCACCTTTTTGTTGGAATTGCACTTCATTTATCCACAAGCAAAGTTTTATTGATCTAAGAAAATACATAGGAAATAAAATTATAACAAGAAAACTCCAACCATTTATATTTGCTTTTTTAAATATAAATTTATTTATTTTAATTGGAGGCTAATTACTTTACAATATTGTATTGTTTTTGCCATACATTGACATGAATACACCATGGGTGTACATGTGTTCCCCATCCTGAACCCCCCTCCCACCTCCCTTACCATGTGTGTTACCTTCTTGCCCTTCTATTCCATCAGGTCATTTGCTTAGAAAATCAATTTTTTAAAAACAAAATTTCTGGATTGAGAGAGGTGCTCCTCTTATGATTATGCGTTATATTTAGGTTCTAAGTTCAGAAATCTTGGACACTTTGAAAGCAAAAAAAAAAAAGTACAATTCCATAGATTCTGTGCTTATTGGTAAAGGTTTGAATTCATCCTCGTGGGCCTGAAAGTTCTCTTATACAGAAAAATGCATTAGGGATCCCTTTGGCCTTTTTAATGTGAAATAAGCTATTTTTATGACACAGATCAATGAGATGTTAAATACATTTTATATAAGTGTGACAAGTTGTTTTCATTGTGAGCATATTTGCATCTCTACAGAAAACTATATTATCTGAAACAAGGCCTAAGAAATGGAATATGAAGAAGTCTTGTATGATCACCGTCTTGAGATATGAAGCATGAACATGGGTCATCCTGTTAATGAAGGCAATTTCCACAGACTTTGTCATTATTTTCCTGTGTCTGAGTGCATGAGAATTAAAATAAAACACCATATTTTGTCTACACTGAATGAAAATATACAATGACTGAAACGAAGCTAGTACTGGTCAACATCATCTGCCATATATATTTAATTTCTAAATATTACCAAATGTGTCCATCTGTAATGTTTCAACAATATGAGGCAATTATGACTAGGCATCTTTCATTTTTGAGTGATTATTAGAGTAAAAAGCAAATGAAAAATAAATTCCCATTCTGCTTTAATAGCTTTGTGGAAAATGGCCAGAGGGAATCTACTAAGATTTGTTATATGGGAACAAAGTACATAGGCAGAAGTCAATGAGTATGCAATAAAAAGTTAATCCCAGAACAGAGAGGAGGAATAGGTATTGGGTTGCTCATCAACTTCATGAGCATACTGCAGCCAAAATCAAAACCTCAGACTTTCTGTAGGCAAGAGCCTTCCCAGGTTCACAATGATACCAAGCCACAATCCAAGGGTGTCACTAATATTATGTCCATTGTTAGCTCTGGAACTGGAAGATATTATGACTTGTGACCAGCAGTAAGTATAAAGAAGGGTAATTAATGTCTATCTATAGTTTCTGTTTATATCACATGACAAATTGGTCTAAAACTGACTTCTAAGTAATAGAAGCAAAACTATCTAAAGTGGATGTCATTTTGTAATGAGCTGAAGAGTGAGAATATTGCCATTGCTATTTCTTCTTATTCTCCTTGAATTTCATAAATAGTTATGTATGTGTCTAAAAAGAAGGTCAGCACTGGCAGTGAAAGTGTCTATCACCTTTAGATGAAATTAGTGTTTTGATCAGATCAGTCTTGTTGGAGATGAACATATGTAGCTCATGGACAGATATTTAGGTGAGAGGTGGATGAAAACTATAAAAGACAATCAGGAACATTTAGGGCTTAATATTTAGTACCTATTTTAAATCATTGTTATATAATACAAAATTAATTCAAGTATGTTATGAGGCACAAACCATAAGAGTTTTGCATATCAAATTCTTATGTCAATTTTTACAAATGAATATATTACATGCTTTTGAATCTTTATTAGGTCAATATTAAAGTATTACAAGCATTTTTTTCCTGATAAAATACTAATTATGCAGTGTGAATAATGGCTTACATAATTATTTATATGAATTCTACCCAAATCATCCTCAGATTTCACTGGAATTGTGCATACATTAAAACATACATTTTAAAAAGCGGGAGGAAGTCCCATGTATTGGGTGGTAGGACCAAAACACTGAAGTTTCCAATCATCATTTGTCCCCATATTCTCATAACCAAAATTTTTGTTAATGGCTCCTTGTGAATAGGTATTCTACTTCAGTTTTCAAGTTTCCTCATTGGAAAGTTTGAAGGACACTGGGTTTCATAATACCAAAAGGAAAGAAAATTGAATATACCCATCACTGCCATCTGAGATTAGGTTTAATATCCACTATCTGGCTCCCTCCCAATCTAGCTCCTATTCTTCAGAGTGGAGTCAGCTGGCCCAATCAATTTATTTGAGAAGTGCTTTATTATGTTATTTAAAAATAAATCAATAAATACAGTTAGGAGAATTTGACTTGTTTTTTAAAGATTTCTTAGATTACTTAAATATTCTGATACAGATCATAAATATATAAAAGGGAAAAAAATTGTCAGTGTTATCTCCCCAAATTATTTCCTTGTTAGACTCTGTTTTCCCATTTTTAACAATTTTTCTAAAAATATCCTTAAGGTTAGTGATCTGTGAAACAAACTTCTGAATGCCATGCCATAGGTAAATATCGAGTCTATAGTAAGTTATCTCTCTTTCTTTCTCTCCTTCCTCTCTATTTATCTGATATCATGTCCAGTAATTTGATAATTTGAATCCAGATAATGATCAAGATCATAATATTATGGACATCAGCTCCCTGTGAACTGCAAAGTGTTCACACAATGACTTTTACCCCATCTCCAGAAAGGACGTTACAAGATGACATCATTTAGTCATATTGCTTTGGAAGAGCCCCAGCATTTAAAAACTTTGTAGGGACTGTATGTCATCCAACTTCCCAGTAAGGATTCCCCATGTTTCAAATTTATGATTTATTAGAGAAATTAATGTGGACATAATTCAATGGATTCCTGGAAATTCTGCAGAGAAGTTTAAGCATATCCCCAGGTCAGTAGGTGCCCAATATGCTACTGGAGATCAGTGGAGAAATAACTCCAGAAAGAATGAATGGACAGAACCAAAGCAAACACACCTAGTTGTGGATGAGACTGGTGTTAGAAGCAAGGTCTGATGCTATAAAGAGCAATATTGTATAAGAACCTGGAATGTTAGGTCCATGAATCAAGGCAAATTGGAAATGGTCAAACGGGAGATGGCAAGAGTGAATGTCAACATTCTAGGAATCAGCGAACTAAGATGGACTGGAAAGGGGAAATTTAATTCAGATGACTATTATATCTACTACTGTGGGCAGGAATCCCTTAAAAGAAATGGAGTAGCCATCATAGTCAACAAAGAGTCCGAAATGCAGTACTTGGATGTGATCTCAAAAAAGACAGAATGAGCTCTGTTCATTTCCAAGGTAAACCCATTCAAAATCACAGTAATCCAAGTATATGCCTCAACCAGTAACATGGAAGAAGCTGAAGTTGAATGGTTCTAAAGAAGACCTACAAAATTTTTAGAACTAACACCCCGCAAAAATTTCCTTTTCATTTTAGGGGACTGGAATGCAAAAATAGGAAGTCAAGAAACACCTGGAGTAACAGGCAAATTTGGCCTTGGAGTACAGAATGAAGCAGGGCAAAGGCTAATGGAGTTCTGCCAAGAGAACACACTGGTGATAGCAAACACCCTCTTCCAACAACACAAGAGAAGACTCTACACATAGACATCTCTAGATGGCCAAGACTGAAATCAGATTGATCATACTCTTTGCAGCCAAAGATGAAGAAGCTCTATACAGTCAACAAAAATAAGACTGGGAGATGACTGCGGCTCAGATCATGAACTCCTTATTGCCAAATTCAGACTTAAATTGAAGAAAATGGGGAAAACCACTAGACCATTAAGGTATGAACTAAATCAAATCCCTTATGATTTTACAGTGGAAGTGAGAAATACATATAAGGGACTAGATCTGATAGACAGACTGCCTGATGAACTACGGAGGTAGGTTCATGACCTTGTACAGGAGACAGGGATCAAAACCATCCCTAGGAAAAAGAAAGGCAAAAAAGCAAAATGGCTGTATGAGGAGGCCTTACAAATAGCTGTGAAAAGAAGAGAAACTAAAAGCAAAGGAGAAAAGGAAAGAATTACCCATTTGAATGCAGAGTTCCAAAGAATAGCAAGGAGAGATAAGAAAGCCTTCCTCAGTGATAAATGCAAAAAAAATAGAGGGAAAAAATAGAATAGGAAAGACTAGAGATCTCTTTAAGAAAATTAGAGATACCAAGGGAACATTTCATGCAAAATGGGCAAAATAAAGGACAAAAATGGTATGGACCTAACAGAAGCAGAAGATATTAAGAAGAGATGGCAAGAATACACAGAAAAAGTATACAAAAAAGATCTTCACACCCCAGGTAATCATGATGGTGTGATCACTCACCTAGAGCCAGACATCCTGGAATGTGAAGTCAAATGGGTCTTAGGAAGCATCACTATGAACAAAGCTAATGGAGGTGATGGAATTCCAGTTGAGGTATTTCAAATCCTAAAAGATGATGCTGTTAAAGTGTTGTACTCAATATGCCAGGAAATTTGAAAAACTCAGCAGTGGCCACAGGACTGAAAAATGTCAGTTTTTCCAAAGAAAGGCAATGCCAAAGAGTGCTCAAACTACCACACAATTGCACTCATCTCACACACTAGCAAAGCAATGCTCAAAATTCTCCAAGCGAGGCTACAACAGTATATAAACCGTGAACTTCCAGATGTTCCAGCAGGTTTTAGAAAAGGCAGAGGAACCAGAGGTCAAATTGCCAACATCCACTGGGTCATCAAAAAAGCAAGAGAGTTTGAGAAAAACATCTCTTTCTGCTTTATTGACTATGCCAACGCCTTTGACCATGTGGATCACAATAAACTGTGGAAAATTCTGAAAGAGATGGGAATACCACACCACTTGACCTGCCTCTTGAGAAATCTGTATGCAGGTCAGGAAGCAACAGTTAGAACTGGACATGGAACAGCCGACTGGTTCCAAATAGGAAAAGGAGTACATCAAGGCTGTATATTGCCACCCTGGTTATTTAACTTATATGCAGAGTACATCATGAGAAATGGTGGGCTGGAGGAAGCACAAGCTGGAATCAAGATTGCTGGGAGAAATATCAATAACCTCAGATATGCAGATGATACCACCTTTATGGCAGAAAGTGAAGAGGAACTAAAAAACCTCTTGATGAAAGTGAAAGTGGAGAGTGAAAAAGTTGGCTTAAAGCTTAACATTCAGAAAACTTAGATCATGGCATCTGGTCCCATCACTTCATGGCAGATAGGTGAGGAAACAGTGGAAACATGGCTGACTTTATTTTTTGGGGCTCTAGAATCACTGCAGATGGTGATTGCAGCCATGAAATTAAAAGACACTTAACTCTTTGGAAGAAAAGTTGTTACCAACCTAGACAGCATATTAAAAAGCACAGATGTTACCAACTTTGCCAACAAAGGTCCTTCTAGTTAAGGCTATTTTTCAGTAGTCATGTATGGATGTAAGAGTTGGACTATAAAGAAAGTGAGCGCTGAAGAATTGATGCTTTTGAACTGTGTTGTTGGAGAAGACTCTTGAGAGTCCCTTGGACTGCAAGGAGATCCAACCATCCCATCCTAAAGGAGATCAGTCCTGGGTGTTTTTTGGAAGGACTGATATTGAAGCTGAAACTCCAGTACTTTGGCCACCTGATGCCAAGTACTGACTCATTTGAAAGACCCTGATGCTGGGAAAGATTGAGGGCAGGAGGAGAAGGGGATGACAGAGGATGAGACTGTTGGATGGTATCACTGACTCAATGGACAATAGTTTGGGTAAACTCTGGGAGCTGGTGACGGACAGTGAGGCTGACATGCTGCAGTTGATAGGGTCTCATAGAGTCGGACATGACTGAGTGACTGAACTGACTGACAATGCATAAATACATCAAGAAGAAAGAAATGAGAATACTGGTATGCATTCTTAAACTCTCAAATACCATAAGATACTTTCCCTTTCCAAAAATAAATATCATTTTTCAAATCTTTTTACTGTATTTAACTCAAAGATGTGTTTAGACTAAGAAGATATTATAGAATTACTAAGCCGAATAGATTTTCCCCCCTAATCAGTAGTTTAAAAAAATACACAAATAATAGAGTAGCGTGAGACAAGAGCATTTCATCTCTAGGTAGAAACTGTGAAGATAAGACTGTGCTCTGAGAGCTGCAAGAGAAAGGCAGAAAAGTAGGAGAGTGACCATCAGAGATTTTCAATTGAACCCAAAGCACAATAGTTTCACTTCACTAGCATACAGTGCAGGCTACAAAAAATGGTCAAAAAATTTACCTTCCATATATATATGTCCTTTTGCAAAGTAATTTTAAAGCTGTTCCAATCAAGAGATAAAGACTATTTCTTCACTTTTTATATCTGGATGTTTCCACATATCTTGTCTTGCCTCATGGATAATAGCAAATGTGATACAGCAAAGGTTTGAAAAGAGTTCAGAGCTCATTTTGTCTATGCTTAAACTGCCGTGTAGGGAAGGAAATGGCAACCCACTCCAGTATTCTTGCCTAGAAAGGGACAGCAGAGCCCAGCGGCCTATAGTCAATGGGGTCATAAAGAGTTGGACACAAATAACCGACTAAAGGGGCTTTCCAGGTGGTGCTAGTGGCAAAGATCCTGCCTGCCAATGAAGGTAGACCTAAGAGATGCAGGTTTGATCCCTGGGTTGGGAAGATCCCCTGGAGTAGGAAATGGCAACCCACTCCAGTGTTCTTGCCTGAGGAATTTCATGGACAGAAGATTCTGGCAGGTGGCAGTCTATAGGGTGGCACAGAATCAGACACGACTGAAGTGACTTAGCACACATGCGAGTGACTAAAAGCAAAACGGTCATGTAACCAAAGCAGACTTGGCTCATTGGAGGTTGAGAGACCACCAGTAGTTTAGATGAACGATCCCACCTGCAGATCCACTATTCCTGGCTTGTCAGTTATGTGACTGAAGTGCTATGAGATCTAACAACCAGCCAACCTGACAGCTGACCACACGTATGTGAGAGACCGACATGACCAGCAGAACTGGCTTAGATCATGAGAATATCAAGACAATCCTTGAAAGCATGAGCTAAATAACACTGTTACTATTTTAAATCATTATATTGGAGGGGGGTAGTTTGTTAAACATCCAAAGCTAACTGCAATGCTTGTTTAGTTAATACAGCAATGACAGTGGCTGTGTTTACTAAATCCTGTTTTATTTTTGTTTTCCATAATTCACAGGGAGAGTAAATTGCTCACCTGCTCTTGTTGTTAGTTTGGTGCTAGATGAGAGATTCTGGCAAATATCTTCCACTGCTGCTCAATTTGGAGAAGGCGATGGCACCACACTCCAGTACTCTTGCCTGGAAAATCCCATGGATGAAGGAGCCTGGTAGGCTGCAATCCATGGAGTCGCTAAGAGTCAGACACGACTGAGTGACTTCCCTTTCACTTTTCACTTTCACGCATTGGAAAAGGAAATGGCAACCCACTCCAGTGTTCTTGCCTGGAGAATCCCAGGGACGGGGAGCCTGGCGGGCTGCCGTCTATGGGGTCGCACAGAGTCGGACACGACTGTAGTGACTTAGCAGCAGCAGCAGCTGCTCAATTAAATTAAAAGTTACATTTTTATGGTTAGATTTCAAATTAAAAACCTCTGTTTGGAAGGAGGGTAAAGTTAGATACCTTTTAGGCTATTGGCTACAAAATGTAAAATACACTTAAGAATAGATTTTAATATGATAATTGATCCTTCCAAGGCAGTACCTGCTAAAATGACATGTAATTACTACCTAGAGACTTAGCTCCAAGCTTTACTGCAAGACCCAGAAATTTTTGTTGAATATATTAGGAGAATAATTTACTCAACTAATAATAATCCTTAATGGTTAAGAAATAAATCAGGACACATGATATATTTTCTTTACTTCTCCTAAATTCAAAGATGAGTATGTTTACTTCAGCACTAAGTTGCAAAGAGTCAGACACGACTGAGTATGTGTGCTCACACACACACAGACACATACAGCATAGTAGATCAACCAAATTACTAAAAGTAATCTCAAGGATTGATGCTTTTGAACTGTGGTGTTGGAGAAGACTCTTGAGAGTCCCTTGGACTGCAAGGAGATCCAACCAGTCCCTCCTAAAGGAGATCAGTCCTGAATATTCATTGGAAGGACTGATGCTAAAGCTGAACCTCCAATACTTTGGCCACCTGATGTGAAGAACTGACTCATTTGAAAAGATCCTCATGCTGGGAAAGATTGAAGGTGGGAGGAGAAATGGATGACAGAGGATGAGATGGCTGCATGGCATCACCAACTCAATGGACATGAGTTTGAGTAGGCTTCTGGAGTTGGCCATGGACAGGGAGGCCTGGCATGCTGTGGTCCATGGGGTCGAAAGGAGTTGGACATGACTGAGCCACTGAACTGAGCTGAACTGAAGTGAATCACAAGGAATCTGGCTGGAATAACGCAGAGGATTCTGTTCTATTCCAGACTAATATTCTTCTTGGAGGGTGAATCTAAAGGGGCCAAAGAAGAGTTTTGATTTCCCCTATTCTCCACTGAAGTCTAACTTAGAATGACCCCTTAAGAAATTTAAACTTGTTCCCTAATAATCATTAAAAACATTCATTTAATTCCTTTTTAGAATCCAAAGGAAGGGGGAAAGACTTGGATATGTGGAAAACAAGAATTTAGAAAAATAATGGGACTATAAAAATTGGAAAGTTGAACACTCGTGGGGAAATAAAAATT
Organism: Bison bison bison; assembly: GCF_000754665.1. Taxonomy (NCBI): domain Eukaryota; kingdom Metazoa; phylum Chordata; class Mammalia; order Artiodactyla; family Bovidae; genus Bison; species Bison bison. The sequence goes on along the minus strand of NW_011494708.1, from coordinate 6,420,736 downwards.
GATTTTGAGAAAGATAGAGTTTCTATTCCTTTAATTCAAATAAAAAATGTGCAGGCTAGATATTGGCAGTGGTAGGAGTTTATGGGAATGAGCGGGTTTTAATTGCTAGGAAATACAGCCTTCCTAATTCCAGGGTTTCTTGCACACTAGGTAAAGTATTGCATTTGGGACTTGGTCAAGTACAAACAGCCTGCTCTTGTCTCCTCTTTTATCAAAAAGTATTAGTTTCTCATCATTTCTTAAAAGGTTAAATTCTAACTTCTTTTCCAGTTTTTAGATTGCTTTAGATTTGTGTTTCATTTTCTAAATAGCTGTCCAGAGATGAATGTTCCCTGAGTTTTTAATAAGTATCTGGAACAACCATTGAAACATTCACTTTAAAACAATAATAGAGATGTTTAAAAAACCGTAATTGGGTGCTCGTCTTTCAGAATATTTTTTTTTTTAAGAGTTTTATTCAGGTCCTCAGGGGGCAGCTTGAGTACAACTTGGGATATACACGTTACAGTTTACAATTTTTTTTAATTAAAGAAATTCCCATTTTATTATTTTTATAGATTGATGTTTAGTGAAGTCTATTAGGAACAAATCCAAATAAAATGTATTCCATATGAAAATTCTATATTTAGTATAAGATTTACACTAATGGTAATAAAGATTCATTTTCTGGGCCTCTCACTTGTACAAGCCATTTGCGAGACTCTGAACTTCACTTTGTAGTTTTAATTCTTTATTCATTTGTTAAAGGAGGATACTAAGAATTGCATCACCCTGCAGAGGCTTGATCTGCTGGGGTAAATAATCACTAATTATCAGTGAGTTATCAGTGTTCTTATCCATTCCACAGCTAATATTCCTAACACCTCTGTATAGATCCCTTTGTCACTACTAACTTTAGAAATATATATACATATATATATATGTATATATATATATACTTTGAGGTCCAAAGTCTGGACACCATTACCCTTTTTTTATTTCTATATGATGCCCCCTTGTCTCCTCAGTCTACAATTCTTGTTCCCCATTCCTTAGATCCTACATTTTTTTGGTAGAATATTATCCTTACGGATGGTACCCATACTACAGAAAGAATAATTCATTGAAAATCATGGCTGTAAAACTTCTCAAAAATCAAGTTTAAATTCAGCTATCATTGAAAAACCTCTTACCATGTGACCCATACTCTGCTACCTGTTTTCATTGCCCACAGAGTTAATCTGCACAACTGCAGGAGCAACAATAATTGGGAGGGTGCTCAGTTATGGCCAACTCTTTGTGACCCCTTGGATTGTAGCCCACCAGGCTCTTCTGTCCATGGAATTTTCCAGGCAAGAAATACTGGAGTGGGTTGCCATTTCCTATTCCAGGGTATCTTCCCAACTCAGGGATTGAACCAGCATCTCCTGTCTCTTGCATTGGCAGGCAGATTATTTAACACTGTGCCACCTGGGAAGCCCCAAATTTGTGTGTGGGGGTATTGATAATGTCACAGTAAGTAACTCTCAGCCTTACCATGGGCTTGTATTCAGAGTCTAATTTGTCACCCTGTTTATCTGACCTAAGGCACTGTTAGGGAGAAGGCAATGGCACCCCACTCCAGTACTCTTGCCTGGAAAATCTCCCGGACGGAGGAGCCTGGTGGGCTGCAGTCCATGGGGTCGCTAGGAGTCAGATAGGACTGAGCGACTTCACTTTCACTTTTCACTTTCATGCATTGGAGAAGGAAATGGCAACCCACTCCAGTGTTCTTGCCTGGAGAATCCCAGGGACGGGGGAGCCTGGTGGGCTGCCATCTACGGGGTCGCACAGAGTCAGACACGACTGAGCGACTGAACTGAACTGAACTGAAGACACTATTAAGTCTTTTCAGGAATTTTGCCCTAGTCCACTAGCATCCCTGCTTCTGCCCTTGACCTTCCACAGTCTCTTTCCCACCCATCACTGGGAAGTGATACAGATATAAATTGAATAAGTTTGTGTCCCTCTTATGTTAACAATCATTCAAAGGTTAGTTGTCTGATCCAAGTGAGACCCCTCAAGTCCCTAAAATGGCCTACAGACCCCTGCCTCTGTATGACATTACCGTCATGCCCTGTTCCCTTCCACCAAGAGTTTCCTTGGTGGTTCAGAGGTAAAGAATTTGCCCAGAATCTGCCTGCCAGTGTAAGAAATGGGTGTTCCCTGGAGAAGGAAATGGCTATCCTTTCCAGTATTCCTGCCTAAAGAATACCATGCAAAGAGGAGCCCAGTGGCCTGTAGTCCTTGGGGGTCACAAAAAAGTCAGATACTACTTAGCACTTAACAACCGCCCAACCACATGCACTTCTTCTAAACATCAGAAATATGCACCTGCTCCAGAGCTTTGTAGGAGAAGGCAATGGCACCCTACTCCAGTACTCTTGCCTGGAAAATCCCATGGATGGAGGAGCCTGGTAGGCTGCAGTCCATGGGGTCGCTAAGAGTCAGACGCGACTGAGTGACTTCACTTTCACTTTTCACTTTCATGCATTGGAGAAGGAAATGGCAACCCACTCCAGTGTTCTTGCCTGGAGAATCCCAGGGACGGGGGAGCCTGGTGGGCTGCCATCTATGGGGTCGCACAGAGTCAGACAGGACTGAAGCGACTTAGCAGCAGCCAAAGCTTTGTACTTCCCATCCCCCCCTTATCGGAATTCTCTTTCCCTGGTTTTCTGTATGCTTTCTGTTCAGTTCTTCGCCAAAATGTCATCATCTTGCTGAGGATTTTCCTGGTTCACACATAGGTTTAACAATGTACATCACTTCCTCTCTCTCTCTTTCTCTCTCACACACTCACATATTCCCTAACACCTTTTCCCTATAAACTTTTTCCACAGCACTTATCAGTATCTGACTCAGTTTTAGTTAATATTTTTGTTTAAAGTACTAGAATAAAAGCTCCCGTCTATCCTTCACCATTTTATCTCTATCACATAGAACATAACCTGACTCACAGTAGGGACAAAATCAATCTTTTACGATTAGATGAATGTTACAGCTAAGTATTTCTGTACAGAGTGGAATAGTTTTTCATGTTTAATCATTTGAAAATTAATTTTTTTTCTGATGAGTTTTATTAATAAGTTACTGTACATTAATTTTTAAAAGAGAGCCAGCACTAGAGATAAAAATAAGGGGGAGAGAGAGAAAGAAGAAGAAAAAAGGAAGAGGAGGAGGAGGAGAAAGACTGAGGAAGAGAGAAAGATTTTCACTAGGAGGCAAGAAAAGATATGTGAGGATTAAGAACATGGATTCCAAATGTATGAGTTCAAATCCTGCCTCTGATCATATTGCTTGACTTGGAACAAGTCATTCACCTTTTTATATTTCAGTTTCCATAAACTTAAAATGCGGATGATCTGGGTACTTCTGTTTTAGTTATGTATTTATTTGTTTCATAATTCAAGGCATTAATACACTGACATATGGTAACTACAAAACAAATGTTAAACTATTATCTTCAGAATAACATCTTGAAGAATATATAATGAAGAAGGACCCAATCTCTCAAAGGTCAGAATCCTAAATAAGTGTGTGTATTAGCAATAAATCAAATACAACTCCCTCAAGTATTGTTGAATACAGATCTCCAGAATGATAGTTCTTTACTAACACTTGCAGTAAGATGATCCTTGTGTGTGTTATCATTGGCACACGCTCAATTCTATAATGAGGACAAGTACTAATTTGCTTTATCCCTACAAAAAAACCTAAGGGGTAACTGCTATCATTTTCCCTCTTTTTACAAATGAAGTAATTGGAACATAAAAGGTACTTAACTTGTCTGAGTCAGGATTGAAACTCATGTATTATATGTAACTTTTTAAAATCTACTACATTCTCAATTATATTATATTTGATTCTTTGGACAATTACAGAGCAGTGATTTAAAATTGATTGCATCTGTTTATATGTGATACACCTACTCTTTTACAGACATTGCATATTCATTCTGCCCTTATCTGATGATAGCAGAGTTTTAAGTGGAATTTTCAAAAACCATCTTTAGAAACTTCTGCAAAAAGATATAAAGACATCTTAAGAAATTCTATTTGGATAATTTCCATTTCTTATCATTTTCCTACTTTTCTTTTGGTATAATTTTCAATATTAATTGGCACAATGTCAATGCATTGAACATACTCTTCTGACTACTTTATACTGTAAACACATGCACATTTATTTTGTTATTGCATTATTGTTATCTAAGATTAAGGATATAATTCTGTCATCTTTCATTACATGGTCCAGAAAAGTTTGACCTCTGTGTATATTTTTCAAATACAGATCTGCTACCATTATTCATACCAGAAAAACATCAACTTGATACTTTTTTGATTATTCCCACCTCACTCTTTCTTGTGGCTCCCCACTGGTTAGGCTTACAAACTGTAGAGTAGTATAGATACCTGGGAAAAATCATTTCTATCTACATAACTTCACCAAAGATGTGTGTATGATCCTAATAACCTCAAACTCTATGTAAGTTCTAAAGAAACTATTTAAAATGCCTCGTCTTTCTGTATATTCACTTGCAGGGCAAAAGTAGACATATATTTCCTTATTTTGAGGGCATTATAGAACCCCCGTGTTCTTCATTCAAAATGCAATTGGGTAAATGGATCTATTAAAGAAAACTAAATTGACAGTCCCTGAATTTAAAATATTAGGGGATTTTGGTTTTAGTGATTTATTTATCCTGTCATTTTATCTATATTATTATGAACCCCATGCTACACATAGATGCTTCCAGATTATTAGAGGTTAAAGAAGTGAATCTTAAAAGATAGAAAAGTATGATTACTGTGAAATACATAGAAAAGTCAACTATTCAATTCAGAGAGAATGAAAATAAAGCTTTCTGCAGCTAGAAGATGAATAGGAATTTACCAGATAAAGGCATTTTGGGATGGGAGTGAGACGTTATAACCAAGCAGAATATGAAAGAACCTGCATAAGAGAAAGAACAAAGTAGAGGCAGCTGAGAAAGAGAATGTCAAGGTCAAAAACCAGTTTATTAAATCCTACAGTGTAAAAATAATTCATCTACTCTATCAGTTCCTGAAATAATTCTGGCTAAAGTGGGAAAGATATTGAGAGGCCAGCGTTAACCAGGGCGGATGTGGTCTAGTATACATTTTGTTGCCCTAAATCCAGTTCCTAATGTTTCTAATGTAAAGTAATTAGCATTCACATGCCACCAAGTTTCCTACCACAAACACGTGTCCAGTTTTCACATTTCATCCATTGATTCTCTACCTGCTTTTTTTTTATTTTTTAACTTTACAATATTGTATTGGTTTTGCCATATATCAACATGAATCGGCCACAGGTATACACGTGTTCCCCATCCTGAACCCTCCTCCCTCCTTCCTCCCCATACCATCGCTCTGGGTCGTTCCAGTGCACCAGCTCCAAGCATCCAGTATCGTGCATCAAACCTGGACTGGCAACTCGTTTCATATATGATATTATACATGTTTCAATGCCATTCTCCCAAATCATCCCACCCTCTCCCTCTCCCACAGAATCCAAAAGACTGTTCTACACATCAGTGTCTCTTTTGCTGTCTCGTATACAGGGTTATTCTTACCATCTTTCTAAATTCCATATATATGTGTTAGTATACTGTATTGGTGTTTCTCTTTCTGGCTTACTTCACTCTCTATAATAGGCTCCAGTTTCATCCACCTCATTCTACCTGCTCTTTGCATTCAGTTATCAACTCATCTTATGAGTAAACAAAGCAAATACCCAGTGAATTCATGCTATGAGCCACAGAAGAGATAAAAATCCTGGCTATGGTGGAATATTTTAGTTATAAAGACTAACATAAGCAGGTATACAAATTATATGTATATGAGTATATGATATCATTATAAACATGTACATATAAATATATAAATTTTACTGTCCCATTTCCCATTGATAGAGGACTGTCTTGAATCCCTGGAGCCAGAATAAGACATTTTCTGTTCCCAGGATAATTTTTTTTAGAATATTGAGCTTCTGGAGTAAACAGACACCACAAAGGGACATTCTAAAAACACAATTTGCAATTGGTAGAAACGTTTCCTAGTTTGTTCTTCTTTGCTTATTGACATGGATTTGGTTTAGCTTCTGGTGATTCCAGTACTAATCACACCCCTCTGGGAACCAACTGACTTTAAAATATGTCATTTTAACCACTTCTACTACAATTTCCTGCTACCTCTCTAGTCAGTTCTTGTGTTCCTTGAAGTTCAAGCATGCTTAATATCCACACTTGGTCAGGTTACTTCCACATGATTTCCCTCTGGCCAATAAAATCCAAGAGCTTTTTCCCTGGTATTAAGGATGGTATTGCTCAGGAAAGTTCAGTTATTATGCTGCAAAGCCAAATTAACTTCTAAATTTCTATTTTTTTAGTTCAATCTTTCATCATTAAGTAAATTAACTGTAGGGTTGTTTTAATATAATTTTATTTATCCATTTATTATTTTTGACTGTGCTGGGCCTTCACTGCACAGGCTTTTCTCCATTTATGATGCTCACACTTCTCATTGTGATGACTTTTCTTATTGTGGAGCACAGGCTCTAGGGCTCATGGGCTTCAGTACTTGCAGCATGTGGGCTCAGGAGTTGTGGCTTCTGGGCTCTAGTGAAGTCAACTGGAGTGAAAGTCACTCAGTTGTGTCTGATTCTTTGCAACCCCATGGACTACAGAGTCCATGGAATTCTCCAGGCCAGAGCATTGGAGTGGGTAGCCTTTCCCTTCTCCAGGGGATCTTCCATGTCCAGGGTTTGAACACAGGTCTCCTGCATTGCAGGCAGATTTTTTACCAACTGAACTCTAGGCTCTAAAGCACAGGCTCAATGGTTGTAGCACATGGGCTTGGTTGTTCCACAGTATGTGGGATCTTCCTGGATCAGGAATTGAACCCATGCCTCCTGCATTGACAGGTAGTTTCCTTACCACTGAAGTTAGGGAAGACCCTAACTTCCAAATTCCTGTGGCATAATAGTCATAGAAAGATTTACTTCTCACTACTTTACCAATCTAATTCAGGTTGCTGAGGACATTGTTAGTCAGTCAGGGTCTCAGGATAACAGAGGATCCACCATCTTTTAATGCTAATACCTTAACACACAACAATATCCCTGACAGTGGAAGAGAAAGCAAGAAAAAGTCATGTCTGTTCTTCATTGCCTGGAACTAAGTGTATGTATTCTGTTTTTAAAAAATTAAAAGGTCTAAATTTAGGCAACCCAATTTAATTTGAGACCCAGTATGACCAATATTATATATAGCTGCCCATTTCTTACATTTATATAGTCTTCAGAAAGTGTGTCTCTATGTTTTCTTCCATTTTTTTTCTTTAATAAAATCATTTGTAACCAATAATTTTTATGCCTATTTTGAAGAAAAGACTTAGCATACACACATATACCTCAAAACCAGGACTATTTTCTGTTGAAATAAATTTACTTCTTTTTCCATTATACTATATCTACTGTACTTTGAGTCTGATCATTAAACATATGTAGAGCCATAGATTTTATGAAGCTTGATGAGACCTTTCAAATAATCTAGTCACCCTCATTTTACAGATGAAAATACCAAAGGCGAGAAAGGTTAAGTGACTTACCTATTGTACTCACGTGCTGACTTCCACTAATCTAACTTCAAAATCCGTGCTCGTCCTACTACTCCACAATAACAGTAGGTTAAGTGCTATGAGGTATAAGACACTCAGTATATATATATATAGTCAAAAGAGGTTTTATAACTGATGTATTATCTAACATCCTCACTAGCTTGGTTGGAGACCTTCATTCACACTTTATGGGATTTCCATTATTACTTTAATGTCAAGGTTACGGACCAAATTAATGTGAAAACATGCTGTTCTTCTCTTCTATCCTTATACACCTCAGAAGCCTCTGCCCTAAAGTTAGCAGCTTGCATGCCCATTTCTGTTTCAAATTGGCTCCTCAGCAAGAAGTGGTTCATCAATGGTGATATTTCCAGGATTTGAGCTTGCTAAGAAATTGGCAGCCCAGTCTTTTTATAAGGCAGCTTTCCTAAAGAGCTTATACCATGGAAGGCAGGAATAAGTGTTTACACAAGGCACATTTTGAAAAATATCTACTTGTTCACTCTTACATTCCTGTACCAAAGTCTTCTCAAGTTCAGGCTCATTGCAAACTCTTGGCTCCTGCTATATACAGAGTTATATTAAGAAAGTTAAAATCCTCTACCTGAAAATTCAAATGCTCTGAATTCTAGTGTAACTTTGTTTCAATTAAGGGTGCTGAGGATGACATATCCGGAATGAAGACTCATTTTCTCACTTTCTCTTTTTTCACTTTTCCATGATTAACTCCTTCTTACTTAGATCTATTAAAGCCTTACCTTTGGGCAAAAATTGATGCATAATTTGCAATTTTTCTCATGAAATTGTTCAGTTATAACAAGCTAATACTTACAGTGTATTGAAAAAATAATAAGAAATTTCTACATAAGTTTTTAAGGATATCAGTGGTACACATAAGAGGCACAGAAAACAACACTTTTTTTTCAGAGAAAGCAGAGAAACAATTATACAAGTAAGAAATTTGAAAGCAATTAGTGATATCTGTTGAAAATTTAATGTACCAAATATTTGCTATGGGTAAAATTTGATATTTAGTCTTCAGTGAGGATTTTAGTAGCTTTATAATCTACCTTAGTTCTACCGGATGTTACTTCATAGAAGTAATATATTATTATCCTTACGAGGATAATAATGCAAATCCATTATTTGCATTACATAAAAGTCACTTTTCTAGAATTAATGTTACTTACTATTGGGAGGTCTTCTCCACATCTTTAGAAACCATATCTTAGTTATATTTAGGAAAGTTCAGTAAACTTAAGCAGAGTACAAGACAGTGTTCCCTAAAGGATGACTATGTATACAATTAGCAATGGCTCAGATAGTAACGAATCTGCCTGCAGTTCAGGAGATCCAAGTTCAATCCTTGGGTTGGGACGATCCCCTGGAGAAGAGAATGGCTACCCACTAAAGTATTCTTGACTAAAGAATTCCAAGGACAGAGGAGCTGGGCAGACTACAATCCATGGGGTTGCAAACAATCATACTTGACTGAGGGACTAACACTTTCACTAAACTTTTTGAGATTTTTGTAGGTGTTACACATGAATATTTTAAATTATTAATTATCATTCTGAATTGATTTTATGTGTATTTGAAAAAATAGTAATATACAGTGTTCAGGTTGTGACAGGTGATTACCAGGTTTTTAAAAAAAAACTGTTTAATAAAAGAAATATAAAGATTGTGGACGGAGTTCTAAAAATGGAATGATGAAACACACAGGGTTAAGCAGGAGAGAGAAAGTCATTCCTACCCTGAGGCTGAAGAGGCAAGTGGAAGGAAAGACAGACAGATCAGTGGCTGTAGAAGGGAGCTGTGGCCTTGGGTGTAGAGAACTGGCCATTGACTTCTTGAGAACCAGTAAAGCAAACCAGGACAATAAGTATTCAGACCTTGCCTTTTTCCCACTTCTGCTGTCCCAAAGCTGAAGTCATACAAAAACTGGAGAAAGAGGGGGTTTGACAGATGTGGTCCATGACTGTATAGAGAAATGTATAAAAGAGTAGAGAGCTAATTAATATTATCTCAGTTTGCCTCTTGAGCAAATATTCTTAGTTGGCTCTCTACTCTACACATATAAAGGAATCTTTATTAGTATAGTCAGAAAGAAATTTTATTATATAAAATTATAGTCAGAACTAACTATTATAGTAGTTATAGTTAGAAAGTAAACTTTTTTCTAAACATTTCATTGAAAACTCTGAATTTGAAATCACACACACACACAAAATGTGTGTGTTAGATGGGGAAACAGTGGAAACAGTGTCAGACTTTATTTTTTGGGCT
>NW_011494708.1:6410227-6410689 GCF_000754665.1 Bison bison bison | reverse complement strand
TCAAGGCTATGGTTTTTCCTGTGGTCATGTACGGATGTGAGAGTTGGACTGTGAAGAAGGCTGAGCACCGAAGAATTGATGCTTTTGAACTGTGGTGTTGGAGAAGACTCTTGAGAGTCCCTGGGACTGCAAGGAGATCCCACCAGACCATGCTGAAGGAGATCAGCCCTGGGATTTCTTTGGAAGGAATGATGCTGAAGCTGAAACTCTAGTACTTTGGCCACCTCATGCGAAGAGTTGACTCACTGGAAAAGACTGATGCTGGGAGGTATTGGGGGCAGGAGGAGAAGGGGATGACAGAGGATGAGATGGCTGGATGGCATCACTGACTCGATGGACGTGAGTCTGAGTGAACTCGGGAGTTGGTGATGGGAAGCCTGGCATGCTGCAATTCATGGGGTCGCAAAGAGTCGGACATGACTGAGCGACTGAACTGAACTGAACTGATGAGTTATTTTATAT
>NW_011494708.1:6403454-6410127 GCF_000754665.1 Bison bison bison | reverse complement strand
ATGTGATGGTGGGAATATTTTTATAATTCCTTTTTAAATTGTCAAATAACACATGTAAAATCTTAAACAGGGTGTAGATCTTTGACTTTATTACATCTTTGCTTCTTTATAACCCTTTTTCCCCCTGAAATTTACTAATTTATATATAGGACACTTTGCACAACAACTATAGAAAATATATAATTTTCCAGCACCCATGGGAAAGTTATAAAGATGCAGTACATGTTTTGGATAACTATAGAGCCTGATTTGCTCAAACTGTTTTCTGGAGGGTTGGCTGGTTAGTATCTCTTTCACAATCAAAAGTGTAACCAATCAGAAATTAAGTAATATTATCACCTTATAGTTACTGAAACGTGTAGTAGGTTTAATTTCTTTTTCTTTTTTTCAAGTATCTAGGCCACACTCTCTAACCATGATTCAGGGAATGCAAAAATTGATAAACAAAAGATAATTTAAAATTTTCTTGTAAATAATCCATACTCTAATAAAATTTTTAAAATAATAAAAAATAAAATCCAAAATTCTGAAAATTAGTGAACACTTCTAAATTACAGATAGTTTGAAGGAAAAAAAAATAACAGTGCAAGTTAGCAAGTATTTTGGAATAAATGATAAAAATATCATATGTCAAAACATCTATTGATTGTTTTTAGTGACTAAGCATGATCAACTCTTTCATTACCCTAGGGACTGTAGCCTGCCAGGCTTCTCTGTCCATAGGATTCTCCAGGCAAGAATACTGGAATGCATTGCCATTTCTGTCTCCAGGGAATCTTCTCAACCTGGGGATCTAACCTGCATCTCCTGTAGTGGCAGGTAGATTCTTTACCACAGGGCCACCAGGGAGACTTAGAAATAAGGCAGAATTTAAGAGGAATACATAGTCATAAAGCTTATACAGGTAACTATAAAAGTAAAATTATAGATTAAACATTCATTCAAGAAATTAGAAAAAACTATTATAGAAAATGTTATAAAAGCAAGAAAAATTAAGAAGAGAGTGCAAAGAAATAACAGAGGATAAAAGAGTTGGCACAGAATTTAGTACAGGAATAAAAAGGAAAAATACCTCAGATATTTCAAACATTAAAAGTGTGTTAAAATAGAAAATTTTAGAAATTATAAAGCATTTTGAATATTTAAATTAATATACAAAAACAATTGAAATTTTAAGATTTAAAATATATCAAATTTATCATTAAATCAGTGGACTCATGTATTTGCATGAAATAATTTATAGCTGATAAGATTTCACCAGTAAGGTTTTCCAAACTTGTAACAACAATTTATTTCCAATGTTATAAAAACAATTTAAAATTAAAACATTAAGAGGCCTTTTCAAACTAATTTTAGGCTACCTTGATATCAAAAGTTGATGCAAAGGCCTCAAATAGTGTATCAATAAATGGTTGTAGCAATACATAAAAGGATATTATATCATAATTAAATTTATCTGATGAGGGAAAAGTTAATTTAACATTAGAAAATTAAAGTTTAACCATATTAAAGACTAGTGTTAAAAAAAATGAAATAGCCTTTTGAATTGATGCCATAAAAATATTTAAAAATTAAGTAAGCATTCATGCTTGTTCTTTTTAAAAAGTGAAAACCTGAGAGACTTTTTCAAAAAGTGATAGAAAGTACCCTCAAAAGTTATAACAAATAATATTTAATGGTAAAATGTTCAAACCTTTCTTTTTTATATCCAGTTTAAAGCCCAAATACCTGCTGTTACCATTTTTATTTGACATTTTACTTCAAAATATAGCCAGCACATTAAATGTAAGTAATTAAAATAAATGTTATAGAAGTTTGAAAGGAAGAAATAGTCCTTTAATATTCACAGATGATATTAATTCATACATACAAATTCCCAAAGCAACGAATAGATAATATTAGAATTAATGACTGAACTCAAAAGTATTGCTGGGCATAAAAGAGTAAAGAATCTCCCAAAAGAATATTATTTTCCAGCATCAAGTGGTCAGAAAATAAATGGCTAAAAAATAAAATTTTTATAATGACACCATTACCATTGTTGCAAAATGATTGAGTATCCAGGAAAAAACTTAAGGCCTTTATGAGAAAATTATAAAAATATTTATGCAGTATACAGGAAGCTTGGGGCTGGTGCACTGGGATGATCCAGAGGGATGGTATGGAGAGGGAGGTGGGAGGGGGGTTCAGGATTGGGAACACATGTACACCCATGGCAGATTCATGTTGATACATGGCAAAACCAATACAATATTGTAGAGTAATTAGCCTGTAATTAAAATAAATAAATTTAAATAAAGAAAAATTCTAAAAATAAAAAGAAATTTATGAATTAAAATATTCATTAAATGTGTTATTTGAAAAATTGTCATAATTCAATATGTAACCTGATTGCACTATACATTAAAATAAATATACCAGTATTTTGTGTGCCTTGGAATGCTGATTTTAAGTTTTATTTCAAGTATAAAAGAGCAAGAATAGCCCAAGATATGCCTAAAGAAGATCAAGTGAAAAGACCTGTCCTATCAAGATACACTGAGTAACTAAGTTTGTGAGACAGAGCTATAAAGATTTTCAGAGATAATAAAATATACAAAGATATTTTCATAACCTCATTCTGAAAAAAAGACTTCTTAAGCAGGGCAAAAAACATCAACCATACATCAAAGAATTATGATGTATGTAACAAAATCTGATTATGTTACAAGTAAGTACTTTTGGTAAAAATCATTATAAAGGAAGTTAAAAGACCTAATAATACATATGGTGGGAGAAGACAAATAATGAAATATAAAATGACTCTCACGATAAGACAAAGAATCCTTTTTAAAAAGAGGGGCAGAAAACTTGACCAATCACTTCACACAAAGGGGACATATAAAAGGCCAATGAAGGTATAAAAATATGTCCATTCTCATTTATGATCTGATAAATACATACTGAGCCTTCCAAGATAGCCCTAGTGGTAAAGAACTCACCTGCAAATGCAATAGATAAAAGGGACCTGTGTTCAAACCCTGGGTTGGAAGATCCTCTGGAGGATGAAACAGCAACCCAGTCCAGTATTCTTGCCTGGAGATTCCCATGGACTGAGGAGCCTGGCGAACTATATAGTCCATAGAGTCACAAAGAATCGGACACAACTGAAGCGACTTAAACACAAATACATGTTGCAACCACAATGTAAAACCTCTACAAACAATTTTAAGAAGTTTGAAAATACCAAGTGTTGATGTGAATGCAAAGGTACCATAAATTACAGGTCCCAGTTCTTTGCTCCTCCCTATATACATGTCTTTGCCATAACCAAACAGTATTTCCCACCAAAGGTGAACTATCTTTCCCCACTTCTGATTTTTGATTAGCCTGATGCCTTGCTTTGGTCAGCGAGATGTTAGTAAAAGTTATGTTAGCAGAAGTTTGAAAGTGTGTGTGCTATTGCCTTGCTCTCTCATGCATCTGCCATCACTATTGGAAATTGAAATGAAGAACACATGAAACAGATTTAGACCCACAAAACTACAGTGGGAAGCAGAGATAATGCACTGAATATAATGAGAATAAATGATTGCTGGGTTCAGTCACTGTGTTTGAGGTGGCTTGTTTAGAGCATCCTTGTGGCAATAACGAACCAATGTAGGTGCAAGGGGATCTCGCACAAAATTATTGTGGCATTATGAAGTGGTGTAAATATTTAGAAAATAATTTTTTACTACTTATCAAATACAAATACATAAGTATTCCTCTAAAACCCAGAAATTTCACCCCTTTGGTGAATACTCTGGAGAAAGTCAGAATACATTGAAAAAAATGTTCAAAACATTATCTGTAGTAATTAAAACTGGAAAAATTCTGGATAAAATAAATAAATATATACCTTGAAATACATTATAAAATGAAATACAATATCATTCAGGAAAAAAACCTCTTTGTTATGCATATAACTATGTATCCTATAAACATAATATTAAATAAAAGAATGTTACTCTACAGAACATTTTGATTCAATTTTATAAAATAAAAAACACATAAAACTATCATTCTCAGGAATGCATATATAATGCATGTATATAAATAATATTCATCATTTTATTGGCTCTTCTGCATCTTGGATGCCTTCTCTTCAAGGAATGGAACTTCCACATTAAGAATTTCTATGTACCCGACTCTCAGTTGAGAATGTACTTCTCAACTATCTATCACTATCCTGACTTCGAGGTCATGAGTATCTAATCTAGGCTCAACCAGCATGACACTCTGCCTGGAACTTCCAGTTTCAAGTTGCATGGGTGTGTGCTAACTCAGTCACGTCTGCCTCTTTGCGACCCTAAGGATGGTAGCCTGCCAGGCTCCTTTGTCTTTGGGATTCTCCAGGCAAGAATATTGGAATGTCTTGCCATTTTCTCCTCCAGGCGATCATCCTGCCCCAGGGATTGAACTGATGTTTCCTGCCTCTCCTGCATTGGCAGGCAGATTCTTTTTACAACTGAGCCACCTGGGAAATCCAAAGTAAAAACAGGGCAGTGAAAAATGTATGCTGTTACAAAACCAGTATTTCCAGTGACAGTAGTTTCCATGACAGCGTCTTTCTTTGGCAAGGTTTTGGCTGGCATTCTAGTAATCTAAAGTCCTTTGAACTTTGTAAATTTGTTTGTTTTGCTTTGTTTGTCACCATAAGTCATCAGTCTCCTAGAACTTTTCTGTGTAAAACACTACACTTCCAATAAAGTCTTCTTTTACAATGAGCCTGGGGTGATTGCTAGGGACTGCCACTAAGAAACCCATGAGATATTATCTTACAAGACTTTAGGATGGGAAAAGACTGCTTGGGATCTTTCTTTCAAGTTTGGGTCAACAAGGTACTTAGAAAAGAATATGTCCAGCTAAATATATGCCACCTCACTACCAGGTATCTGAAGCCCTGGATAAACCTAGGTCAGTGATTCAATTTTTCTTTATTAGACACTATTCTCTGTATTAGTTTGAAACTGTAATCCGAAGTGAGCAAAAAGGCCTTTGTTTTTCTGTTCAGAATGTGCCATGAGGTTTGCTCTGAGCCATCTTCCACATCACAAGGAATTGCCTCATTAACTTCGATGACATTATAAGAGCAACTGTATTACCTCATGATGCTGGAAAATATACTCAATAATCATTCTACTGCTTTACTTTAGCATCTGTGATTTCTGAAAGGAAATGTGTCCCTTTGAAACTGCTATATCCTTCTATTTCTCATGTTTAGTAATACAAAACCCTTTGAAAGGCCTGGAAGGGTTTATAAACCATGATAATTTGTAACAAACACAAACATAAAAGAAACATGTGTTGTAGAACAGAGTAAATTCACATGAGACACTGGTTTCACATCTATTTTGACTATAGCAGCAAAACAAGAGCATCAGAGAATCAACAAAGGGAAAACAAACGGCAGGGGAAAAAATACAAGCTGACAAACAAGTCTGAACATGGAATAAATGCAGCAACACAGAAAAAAGCAAACTGAAGTAAGACAAATGAGGTCTAAAATAAACAAAGGTAGCCCATCATGAAAACAATTGATAAAAACAAAAACTAAATAATCTAGCCAAGCTGAATAATACAAACGAAAAAAAGAAAGAAAATTTAAATTTCAGATTTAATTTTCTCAAGCAAGAAAGGACACACTAGAAGAAGAGGGGAAAAGAGACACTAGGAAAAGAAAAGGGATATTATATTGTGTGCAAGTTCTACCCCATAAATCTTAAAATACCTGAGAGACTTGAAATATTCTCACTCTTTAATAAACACATATAGAAACATATTTTGCTATTCTCAAACTGTACTTTCTCACTATTACTGCCTTTGGGAATAAGGGGCTCAAAGCAGAAAGAATTTCAGGTTTAGTTTTCAGGGTTAAGTTTCCATAAGTACTTACAGACATAAAACAGGTCAAAGAAGAAGGGCATGGCATGGTAGCACATTCTGAAAATAAATGACCCCCATAATGAATAAATATTTTCAATAATAAATTTGGTCATATATTTAATTGGTGAACACTTTCCTTTAAAGTAGTGGAGGCTACTCTAACCATAGGTAATTTCTAAGAGGTCTAATAAACAACAACAAACATGAGTATTTATATTCAATGCTTGAGAATTTTCAAAGCAATCTCACAGATGCTAATAGTAACCTCATTATTACAGGTTCTCACATTGTTTCCACATAGCTGATAGAAACAGATAAGTGGTATTTCACATAAATACTGTGACATTTTTGGCAAACTTTCTCAAGTGAAATTTATGAGAAATTAAGTCACAGAGGAACCAGAGATCAAATTGCTAACATAGGCTGGATTATTGAAAAAGCAAGAGAGTTACAGAAAAACATTTGCTTCTGCTTTACCGACTATGCCAAAGCCTTTGACTGTGTGGATCACAATAAACTGTGGAAAATTCTGAAAGAGATGGGAATACCTGCCTCTTGAGAAACTTGTATGCAAGTCAGGAAGCAACAGTTAGAACTGGACATGGAACAACAGACTGGTTCCAAATAGGAAAAGGAGTACGTCAAGGCTGTATATTGTCACCCTGCTTATTTAACTTATATGCAGAATACATCATGTAAAATGCCAGGCTGGATGAAGCACAAGCTGGAATCAAGATTGCCGGGAGAAATAGCAATAACCTCAGAT
>NW_011494708.1:6398917-6402857 GCF_000754665.1 Bison bison bison | reverse complement strand
AGGGAGGCCTGGGGTGCTGCAGTTCATGGGGTCGCAAAGAGTCAGACACGAGTGAGTGACTGAACTGAACTGAAAATTATTTATAAGAACTTTATCTTTTTTAAGATTTTTTTTTATGTGGACCATTTTTGATGTCCTTTATAAAATTTGTTATAATATTGCTTCTATTAAGTTTTTTTTTTTTTTTTGGCCTCAAGGCATATGGGATCTTAGCTTCCTGAACAGGGATGGAACTTGTACCCCCTGAATTGGAAGGTTAAGTCTTAACCACTGGACCACTAAGGAAGTCCCTTGAACTTCGTTCAATAATACTATTCTAGATGTAAAGGATAGAAGAAAACTAGTTACATACAAGAGCTGACTTAAGACATGTTTCTCAAAGATTCTCATCATCATGTAAGAACTTGTTAGAAATGCAAAATATAAGTTTCCGTCTCAGACCTAATGAATCAGATATTCTGAGGGGTAGAACTAGGCAATATGTGTCTTCATGAGAACTACAGAAAACTCATATGCTGAAATTCATGTATTGGTTTATGTTTAATCTTTTATTAATGTTTACAATATTTATTAAAGATTTATAATATTATATTAGTTTCAGATGTACAACATAGCAATTCAACATTCTACAGATTATACAGCATTTAAAGTTATTGCAAAACAATGGCTGTGTTTCCCTGTTCTGTATCTTTTGAGCTCATTCCTCTGTCTTGCTCCTCACCCTTTCCCACTCCTTACTGGTAACCACTAGTTTGTTCTTTACATCTGTGAGTCTGCTATATGCTTTTGTTTGTTTTATTTTTAGATAACATATAAAAGTGATACTATTCAGAATTTATTATTTGCCTGTCTATGTCTAGAAAGTCCATGTTCATTTTACTGCATTTACCCCTGAGATTATGTCATTTAACTAGGTGTCAGAAAGAGATGATATGAAGACTACTAAAACCAATGACACTGGGGTACATATACCTTTTCAGATTAGTGTTTTCATTTTCTTTGGATATATATGCAGGAAGTGGGTTGTTAGATATATGATAGCTTTATTTTTAGCCTTTTTGAGGGAACACTATATTGTTTTCTGGGCTTCCATGATAGCTCAAACTGTAAAGAATCTGCATGCAATGCAGGAGATGCAGGTTTGATCCCTGCATCAGGAAGATTGCCTGGAGAAGGGAATGGCTACCCACTCCAGTATTCTTTCCTGGAGAATCCCATGGACACAGGAGACTGGTGGGCTACAATCCATAGATGTCCCAAAGAGTCAGCCACGGCTGAGCGACTAAGCACATACTGTTTTCCATTGTGGTTACACCAACTTATATTCCCACCATCAGTGTACAAGAGTTCTCTTCTCTCCATATCCTGGTCAACTTTTGTTATTTGTGGATTTTCGATGAAACCCATTCTGACAGGTGTGAGGTGATATATCATTCAGGGATGGACAATACAATTTATGTCAAAGAGTGTTCTACCATGTTCTTTTCCAGGAATTTTATGGTTTTAGGTCTTATATTTAGACCTTTAATCTACATTGAGTTTATTTTTGTATATAGTGTAAATAATTTTCTAATCTCTCATTCATTACATTTACATGTAGCTGTCCAGTTTTCCCAACATCACTTATTGGAGAGACTGTTTCTCCATTGTAAATTCTTGTTCCTTTGTCATAGATTAATTGACTCCGAGTGTATGGGTCTATTTCCAGGTTCTTATTCTATTCTATTGATATATCTATTTTTGTGCCAATACCATACTGTTTTGATTACTAAAGCTTTGTAGTATAGTCTGAGGTCAGAGAGAATGATATGTCCAGTTTTGTTTTGTTTTTCCTCCAAGATTGTTTTTGCAATTTTGTGGTTTCTTATAAATTTTAGGATTATTAGTTCCAGTTCTATAAAACGGTATATGGGTATTTTGATAGGGATTGCATTAAATCCTTAGATTGCTTTGGGTAGTGTGTACATTTTAGCACTAATACTTCTAATCCAAGAATATGGTATATCTTTTAATTTATTTGAATAATTTTCAAATTCCTTCATTAATATTGTATCATTTTCAGAATATAAATTGTTCACAAACATGGTTAAGTTTATACCTAGGTATTTTCTTCTTTGTGATGTGATTTTTAAATGGATTTTTTGCCTCTGCGTTCTCTCTCTAATCATTAGTAGTGTACATAAAGGCAACATGTTTCTACCTATTAAACATGTAAAGAAGAGCTAATAACTATCCTAAAACTGTTCCAAAAAATTGAAGAGGAAGGAACATTCCCAAAGTCACTCTAAGAGATCACCATCGCCCTGATAACAAAACAAGACAAAAACACTACAAAAAGGAAAATTACAGGCCAATATCTCTGATGAATATTCATACAAAAAAAAAAAACTTCAACAAAATGATAGCAAAACAAGTTCAATAATACATAAACAAGATAATATACCATGAACAAGGTGTATTTATCCCAGGGATGCAAGGACAGTTCAATATTCTCAAATAAATCAATTTGATATACCACATTAACAAATGGAAATATAAAGATCACATGATCAACCAAACACACACAGGAATAGATCATCCTTTTGAAAAATTCAACATTTATTCATGATAAAACCTGTCATCAAAATTGGTATATATAACATAACTATTACATTAAAGGCCACTTACGACAAACCCACAGCTAATGTCATACTGAACGATGAAAAGCTAAAAGTCTTTTTCTTCTAAAATCAAGAACAGGCCAAGAATACCTACTCATCACTTCTACTTAACATATTGATTGTATTGATCAGTGAGCTGGAAGACAGGACAAAAGAAATTTCCCTAACTGAAATCCAAAGAAAAATAATAATAATAAGAAAAGAGGGAATTACTTGGTAGTCCAGGGGTTAGGACTTGGTGCTGTCACTGCCACGGGCCTGAGTTCAATCCCTGGTCAGGGAACAAAGATCCTATAAACTGCACAACACTGCCAGAAAAGTAAATAATAATAAAATAAAGACAGAACAAAAGAAAAGAAAAGAATAGAATATTCAAGAACTATGGGACCATTTCAAAAGGTCTAACATTTGTCTAATTAAAATAGAAGGAGAATAAACTTCACATTGTCTTTTAAGAGTTTTGTAGAGTGCATACTCAACACTTCTGCATTTTCTCTGTTGCCAAAATTTGATCCTATAACCTGCAAAGGAGATTGAGAAATACAGCCTTTTAGCTGGGCACATTGATCAGTGCTCTATTACACAGGAAATTTTAGATAATAAATGTTGCCTTTGGGAAAGTCTATTCCATTTAGCTAGAAGTAATGAAGTGGGAGTCAAACAGTTAGTTTCTAGAAACAACCTTTGCCACTCTCAGGTTGAAGAATTTTATACTGTTATGTTTATCTTCTACTATTACAAATAGCTGTGAAAAGAAGAGGAGCGAAAAGCAAAGGAGAAAAGGAAAGATATAAACATCTGAATGCAGAGTTCCAAAGAATAGCAAGAAGAGATAAGAAAGCTTCCTCAGTGATCAATGCAAAGAAATAGAGGAAAACAACAGAATGGGAAAGACTAGAGATCTCTTCAAGAAAATCAGAGATACCAAAGGAACATTTCATGCAAAGATGGGCTCGATAAAGGACAGAAATGGTATGGACCTAACAGAAGCAGAAGACATTAAGAAGAGATGGCAAGAATACACAGAAGAACGGTACAAAAAAGATCTTCACGACCCAGATAATCACAATGGGTGATCACTGACCTAGAGCCAGACATCCTGGAATGTGAAGTCAAGTGTGCCTTAGAAAGCGTCACTATGAACAAAGCTAGTGGAGGTGATGGAATTCCAGTTGAGCTATTTCAAATCCTGAAAGATGATGCTGTCAAAGTGCTGCACTCAACATGCCAGCAAATGTGGAAAACTCAGGAGTGGCCACAGGACTGGAAAGGGTCAGTTT
>NW_011494708.1:6396955-6397872 GCF_000754665.1 Bison bison bison | reverse complement strand
ACAGGCATCACTGACTCGATGGACGTGAGTCTGAGTGAACTCCGGGAGTTGGTGATGGACAGGGAGGCCTGGCGTGCTGCGATTCATGGGGTTGTGAAGAGTCAGACATGACTGAGTGACTGATTTAATCTGATCTGATTATGAGAGATGCCTAGTCATTCCTTCTATATAAATGAGGTTGTTCTGGTAAGTGCATGCGTGCTAAGCTGCATCCATCATGTCTAACTCTGTGCAACCCCGTGGACTGTAGCCGACCAGCTCCTCTGTCCATGGTACAGTCATGTGCAAATCTGTATGAACTGCATAAAGATGAGTATATCTCTCTCAGTTGTGTCTGATTTTTCGCAACCCCATGGACTGTAGTTTGCCAGGCTCCTCTGTCCATGGAATCCTCTAGGCAAGAATACTGGAGTAGGTATCTGTACTCTTCTGCATGGGATCTTCCCAACCCAGAGATCAAACCTAGGTGTCTCGTATTGCAGACAGACTCTTTACTGTCTGAGCCACCAGGGAAGACCATATCTCACCTTAGAAATACTGATTTCTATTCCTCATATCAACATGGTTGATACTGAGTGGAAGTCATACTACAGTGCTGAAAAAATTCAGAGGATTAAGTTGTATTGGGGGACCAATCCCAGGCATCCAATATGTAAACATCGAGAGTAGGATTTGTTGTCAAGTCTGTTGAACCATGGGGCTTCCCAGGTGGCTCAGTCGTAAGAACCCACCTGCCAATGCAAGGAGACATGAGAAATGCTGTTTCAATCCCTTGGTCAGGAAGATCCCCTGGAGAAGGGCACGACAATCCACTCCAGTATTCTTGCTGGGGAATCCCATGGATAGAGGAATCTGGTAGGCTACAGTCCATGGGGTCAGAGTTGGGCATGACTGAAGCAACTTAGCAGCAGCAACTA
>NW_011494708.1:6392324-6396855 GCF_000754665.1 Bison bison bison | reverse complement strand
GGAGACATGAGAAATGCTGTTTCAATCCCTTGGTCAGGAAGATCCCCTGGAGAAGGGCACGACAACCCACTCCAGTATTCTTGCTGGGGAATCCCATGGATAGAGGAATCTGGTAGGCTACAGTCCATGGGGTCAGAGTTGGGCATGACTGAAGCAACTTATGATGTGTGCATGCACTGTTGAAAAACATGGGAGGAAAACTTTTTTTTTTTTTGAGACCACTTAATTTAATTTTATTTATTTATTTTTCATTAGACTTAACTCTATTCTTTATTTTTATTATTTTAATATAAATTTATTTATTTTAATTGGAGGCTAATTACAATATTGTATTGGTTTTACCATACATCATCATGAATCCACCACAGGCGTACATGTGTTCCCCACTTTAATTTGGGTGGAATACCAAGTGGATTAATGGGAGAAAAATATTTAAAAGGGAATAAAGAAAAAAAAAGAGAATGTTTCAAAGCTAGAATTCATAAAAATGCAGGCAACCTTTCAGTTCAGTTCAGTACAGTTGAGTCGCTCAGTTATGTCCAACTCTTTGCAACCCCATGAATCGCAGCATGCCAGGCCTCCCTGTCCATCACCAACTCCCAGAGATCACTCAAACTCACGTCCATCGAGTCAGTGATGCCATCCAGACATCTCATCCTCTGTCGTCCCCTTCTCCTCCTGCCCCCAATCCCTCCCAGCATCAGAGTGTTTTCCAATGAGTCCACCCTTTGCATGAGGTGGCCAAAGTACTGGAGTTTCAGCTTTAGCATCATTCCTTCCAAAAAACACCCGGGACTGATCTCCTTTAGAATGGACTGGTTGGATTTCCTTGCAGTCCCAGGGACTCTCAAGAGTCTTCTCCAACACCACACTTCAAAAGCATCAATTCTTCAGCTCTCAGCTTTCTTCACAGTCCAACTCTCACCTCCATACATGACTACTGGAAAAACCATAGCCTTGACTAGACAGACCTTTGTTGGCAAAGTAATGTCTCTGCTTTTGAATATGCTATCTAGGTTGGTCATAACTTTCCTTCCAAGGAGTAAGCGTCTTTTAATTTCATGGCTGCAATCACCATCTGCAGTGATTTTGGAGCCCCCCAAAATAAAGTCTGACACTGTTTCCACTGTTTTCCCATTTCCCATGAAGTGATGGGACCAGATGCTATGATCTGGTCAAATTATTTAAGTTTGCATTTTATGGGAAATGTGAAGCTATCCAACTTTAGAGTAGGTTGAAAAAGCTGAGAAGTTTTCACAGTAAATAAATCACAAAAACTGGCTTTAAAAAGAAGAAAACTGAAGATAGAAAATTCTGTTGGGGGAATGGCACATTTATAGTAGAAGTAGTAGATAAAGTAATACATAAATGTGAATCATGTTTAAGGCAACATCTGTCTACTTCCCTAATTTAGCTATAGACAATGTTTGAAAACAGCCAGGGCACCCAAAATCTATACCTCACTGGAAGTTACCTTGAATTCCACATTTGACTGTATACTGAAAAATATATTCTAGAATTTTAGATGCACTGCAAAATTTACCTTATTCTTACTAAATTATTTTTTGGAGGGAAGAAGTTACTCATTTTATTCCTTTCTTTGCCTGAGATTGGAAAATATCAATTAATCAATCTGAAGTTCAGATCCTCTTTGAACAGTTATTTTGAGAGTATGCAGTATACTGGGAAAAAGAGAGCTCACTGTCTGCTCACTTACTCACCAGAAGTTTAACATGTTGAGAAGCATCTTGTAGTATTTGGAATTTATCCGTCATTAAACATAAATGAGAAAGAGACTGTGATACACAAATGTGCCAGTGCCAAATGGATGCATGTATTAAAGACACTGTAACCATCTGGACTCAATATGGGACCCAGAATGTTCCCATTTATCAAATTATAATTCCCATACAATATTTTATATCTGTAATTCAATGTTGATGAAAACAGAATTATTTTCAATTTGTCCAAGTGGTTTTCAGGAGTAGTGTAGAAACTTAGGGCTTTGCTGGTTTCTCAGATGGTGAAGAACACACTTTTCAGCATGGAAAAAGATTTGTGACCCATAAAGAACTTTACAAAAATGCCTTTGACTCTGTGGAATGAAGAAACATAGGGACAAATGTTAGTCACCATCAGAGAAGCATGCAAAACATTTAAGAATTTACATATTTGATGATTATTTTTACCTTCAGCCATCTGAATTCATTCTCCCAACCTTTAAAATGCTTCCCCTTATTAATTATTTGAATATGAAGTAGATTGCAAAGTTGAATTCAATTTTTCCATATCCATACAAATTTATCACTTTCTCAGTGGCAATCACGTGTTTCATATCACATGCGTTTTATTATCACTGCAATCCCATTAATAAAATATTATTTATCCACTTTTAACAAAAATGAAAACTATGTCAAAGAAGTTAAATATCATCCTTAAGATAACACATCTTTTTTTAATAGAACAGTTGGAATTTATTTCTAATTTAGGATTTTCCAAATTTTATATCCATTTTACTGCATTTACCCTCCAGATTATGTCATTTAATTTGGTGTCAGTTAGAAGTGAGGCAAAGCTTACTAAAAACAATGAGCTTTTACCAAGAAAAGGCTCTTCTTTCAAGCAATGAGATGAAAGGGTAGGATCAGAGATCTTGTTGAGGAAGTAGTCATCACTCTCCTTTGTTTTTTCCTTTTTGCCAGCACTTTAACTTTTGTAACAGAGAACAAACCTGACTCCTTTATCTCCAAACCTTGTGCTCCTTTACCTGTGCCTAGTCATGCTGACTCTACAATGTTTCCCATCATGCTGATTCTCCAATGGTTTTCCATCACAGGTAGAAAAATACTCAGATTTTCTCTTGAGCTAACAGGTTCTGACATGAGCTGTTCTCTGGTTGCTCCCCTACTCACTTCTTACTTCTTTCCTTATTGAGTTCTTGCCAAAAATTTAACATACCAAAAAAGCATACTTTGGGGTCATGGTGCTTACTTATATCCATCCTCTTCTAGCTAGCTCCATGACTGATTCTTCTTTCATATACATGTCAGATCAAATTTGTTATCATGAGAAAAGACTTTTCTGGGGGCTCAAATTAAAGAGAAATTCTCCATACATGAATAACTTCTAACCCCATGTCCAAGGAGCAGTGGCTGTATGGGCGCAAGAGGGCCTAGAGAAGCTATCCCACGTTGAAGGTCAGGAAAGGTGGCGGTGAGGAGATACCCCTCGTCCAAGGTAAGGAGCAGTGGCTGCGCTTTGCTGGAGCAGCCATGAAGAGATACTCCACGCCCAAGGTAAGAGAAACCCAAGTACAATGGTAGATGTTGCAAGAGGGCATCAAAGGGCAGACACACTGAAACCATACTCACAGAAAACTAGTCAATCTAATCACACTAGGACCACAGCCTTTTCTAACTCAATGAAACTAAGCCATGCCCATGGGGTACCCAAGATGGGCAGGTCATGGTAGAGAGATCTGACAGAATGTGGTCCACTGGAGAAGGGAATGACAAACCACTTCAGTATTCCTGTCTTGAGAACCCCATGAACAGTATGAAAAGGCAAAATGATAGGATACTGAAAGAGGAACTCCCCAGGTCAGTAGGTGCCCAGTATGCTACTGGAGATCAGTGGAGAAATAACTCCAGAAAGAATGAAGGGATGGAGCCAAAGCAAAAAGAATACCCAGCTGTGGATGTGACTGGTGATAGAAGCAAGGTCCGATGCTCTAAAGAGCAATATTGCATAGGAACCTGGAATGCCAGGTCCATGAATCAAGGCAAATTGGAAGTGGTCAAAGAAGAGATGGCAAGAGTGAATGTCAACATTCTAGGAATCAGCGAACTGAAATGGACTAGAACAGGTGAATTTAACTCAGATGACCATTATACATACTACTGAGGGCAGGATGCCTCAGAAGAAACGGAGTAGCCATCATAGTCAACAAAAGAGTCTGTAATGCAGTACTTGGATGCAATCTCAAAAACGACAGAATGATCTCTGTTTGTTTCCAAGGCAAACCATTCAATATCACAGTAATCCAAGTCTATGCCCCAACCAGTAATGCTGAAAAAGCTGAAATTGAATGGTTCTATGAAGACCTACAAGACCTTTTAGAACTAACACCCAAAAAAGATGTCCTTTTCATTATAGGGGACTAGAATGCAAAAGTAGGAAGTCAAGAAACACCTGGAGTAACAGGCAAATTTGGCCTTGGAATACGGAACGAAGCAGGGCAAAGACTAATAGAGTTTTGCCAAGAAAATGCACTGGTCATAGCAAACACCCTCTTCCAACAACACAAGAGAAGACTCTACACATGGACATCACCAGATGGTCAACACTGAAATCAGATTGATTCTATTCTTTGCAATCAAAGATGGAGAAGCTCTATACAGTCAACAAAACCAAGACCAGGAGCTGACTGTGACTCAGATCATGAACTCCTTATGCCAAATTCAGACTGAAATTGAAGAAAGTAGGGAAAACCACTAGACCATTCAGGTATGACCTAAATCAAATCCCTGTC
>NW_011494708.1:6391623-6392175 GCF_000754665.1 Bison bison bison | reverse complement strand
ATCCCCATGGAAAAGAAATGCAAAAAAGCAAAATGGCTGTCTGGGGAGGCCTTACAAATAGCTGTGAAAAGAAGAGAAGCAAAAAGCAAAGGAGAAAAGGAAAGATATAAGCATCTGAATGCAGAGTTCCAAAGAATAGCAAGGAGAGATAAGAAAGCCTTCCTCAGCAATCAATGCAAAGAAATAGAGGAAAACAACAGAATGGGACAGACTAGAGATCTCTTTGAGAAAATTAGAGATACCAAAGGAACATTTCATGCAAAGATGGGCTCGATGAAGGACAGAAATGGTATGGACCTAACAGAAGCAGAAGATATTAAGAAGAGGTGCCAAGAATACACAGAAGAACTGTACAAAAAAGATCTTCACAACCCAGATAATCATGATGGGTGATCACTGACCTAGAGCCAGACATCCTGGAATGTGAAGTCAAGCGGGCCTTAGAAAGCATCACTATGAACAAAGCTAGTGGAAGTGATGGAATTCCAGTTGAGCTGTTTCAAATCCTGAAAGATGATGCTATGAAAGTGCTGCACTCAATATGCCAGCAAA
>NW_011494708.1:6390750-6391523 GCF_000754665.1 Bison bison bison | reverse complement strand
ATATGCCAGCAAATGTGCAAAACTCAGCAGTGGCCACAGGACTGGAAAAAGTCAGTTTTCATTCCAATCCCAAAGAAAGGCAATGCCAAAGAATTCTCAAACTACCACACAATTGCACTCATCTCACATGCTAGTGAAGTAATGCTCAAAATTCTCGAAGCCAGGCTTCAGCAATATGTGAACCGTGAACTTCCTGATGTTCAAGCCTGTTTTAGAAAAGGCAGAGGAACCAGAGATCAAATTGCCAACATCTGCTGGATCATGGAAAAGTCAAGAGAGTTCCAAAAAACATCTATTTCTGCTTTATTGACTATGCCAAAGCCTTTGACTGTGTGGATCACCATAAACTGTGGAAAATTCTTCAAGAGATGGGAATACAAGACCACCTGACCTGCCTCTTGAGAAATCTGTATGCAGGTCAGGAAGCAACAGTTAGAACTGGACATGGTACAACAGACTGGTTCCAAATAGGAAAAAGAGTACATCAAGGTTGTATATTGTCACCCTGCTTATTTAACTTATATGCAGACTACATCATGAGAAACGCTGGGCTGGAAGAAGCACAAGCTGGAATCAAGATTGCCAGGAGAAATATCAATAACCTCAGATATGCAGATGATACCACCCTTATGGCAGAAAGTGAAGAGGAACTCAAAAGCCTCCTGATGAAAGTGAAAGCGGAGAGTGAAAAAGTTGGCTTAGAACTCAACATTCAGAAAACGAAGATCATGGCAGCTGGTCCCATCACTTCATGGCAAATAGATGGGGAAACA
>NW_011494708.1:6389494-6390650 GCF_000754665.1 Bison bison bison | reverse complement strand
ACTCTTGAGAGTCCTTTGGACTGCAAGGAGATCCAACCAGTCCATTCTAAAGGAGATCAGCCCTGGGATTTCATTGGAGGGAATGATGCTGAAGCTGAAACTCCAGTACTTTGGCCACCTCATGCAAAGAGGTGACTCACTGGAAAAGACTCTGATGCTGGGAGGGATTGGGAGCAGGAGGCGAAGGGGACGACAGAGGATGAGATGGCTGGATGGCATCACTGACTCGATGGACGTGAGTCTGAGTGAACTCCGGGTGGTGGTGATGGACAGGGAGGCCTGGCGTGCTGTGATTCACAGGGTTGCAAAGAGTTGGACATGACTGAGCGACTGAACTGAACTGAATCAATAAACTATTAGTACCTTGGGAGCAAGTATATTATTTATACTGACTATGGTACCTGACATGTAAGAGATGCATAATAAAGTTTTCAACCAATACACAATTAATAGTGAATATAAAAGCTCTATGGGCTGCCTAGGTGGTGCAGTGGTAAAGAATCTGCCTGTTAATGCAAGAAGAGGCAATAGACCAGGGTCCAGTCATCTAATTCCTGGGATGGAAAGATTCCCTGGAGGAGGAAATGGCAGTCCAATCTAGGATTCTTGCCTGGAGAGTCCCAGGAGAGAGGAGTCTGGCAGGCTACAGTCCACAGCATCTCAGAGACTTGGACACAACTGAGTAACTGAGCACAAACATACATACAAGTTCTATATAGCAAAAATAAAGGAAAGGAAAACGAAAAAAATCCATTATGAGTCGCCAGTCCAGGTTCGATGCACGATACTGGATTCTTGAGGCTGGTGCACTGGGACGACCCAGAGGGATGGTATGGAGAGGGAGGAAGGAGGAGGGTTCAGGATGAGGAACACATGTATACCTGTGGCGGATTCATTTTGATATATGGCAAAACCAATACAATATTGTAAAGTTAAAAAATAAAATAAAATTTAAAAATTTTTTAAAAATAAATAAATAAAACAAAAACATTCAATTTCGTTCAGTATCTCAGTTGTGTTCAACTCTTTGAAACCCCATGGACTGCAGCATGTCAGGCTTCCCTGTCCATCACCAACTCCTAGAGATGGCTCAAACTCATGTCCATCGAGTTGGTGATGCCATCCAACCATCTCATCCTCTGTCATCCCCTTCTCC
>NW_011494708.1:6343560-6389394 GCF_000754665.1 Bison bison bison | reverse complement strand
CTCATGTCCATCGAGTTGGTGATGCCATCCAACCATCTCATCCTCTGTCATCCCCTTCTCCTCCTGCCTTCAATCTTTCTCAGCATCAGGGTCTTTTCCAAAGAGTCAGTTCTTCATATCAGGTAGCCAAATTATTGGAGTTTCAGCTTCAGCATCAGTCTTCCAAGGAATATTCAGGACTGATTTCTTTTAGGATTGACTGGTTGTAACTCCTTGCAGTCCAAGGTATTCTCAAGAGTCTTCTCCAGCACCACAGTTCAAAAGCATCAATTCTTTGGCACTCAGCTTTCTTTATAGTCCAACTCTCACATCCATACATGACTACTGGAAAAACCATAGCTTTGACCAGATGAAACTTTGTTGGCAACGTAATGTCTCTGCTTTTTAATATGCTGTCTAGGTTAGTCATAACTTTTCTTCTGAGGAGTAAGCATCTTTAAATTTCATGGCTGCAATCAGCATCTGCAGTATTTTGGAGCCCAAAGAAATAAAGTCTCTCTCTGTTTCCACTGTTTCCCCATCTATTTACCATGAAGTGATGAGACCAGATGCCATGATCTTAGTTTTTTTGACTTGTGGTAAAGGTGTAAAAACAACAACCAAAAAGATACTATCATTCACAGAAACTAAAAGAGGAATTTAGAATTCAGATATTTTCTGGATTCTTTCCCACATGATTCCTTCTTGAAAGGAAGGTATTACAATATTTTCGTTCATAGTCTAGGACAAATATTTAATCATGATTGTGATTTGATGTGCTTATCTTATGGTAAAATGTCATGAAGGGGATAGAACCTTTTCTGATGTCTCTATTTCCACTGCACCAATTCTTCAGAAAAAGTCATCTGACCTATGCTCTTTGCAGCAGATTTGCTAATTTCTACTCCTTTTTTTCCCTCCATTGCACCAAAGCGGTAAAGGGCTAGTTGTACCCTGTTTGTTTTGGGCCTTGCAGTTTCCCATGACAGGTCTTTGTTAAATTCCAAAGTTTATTTTGGAGGTTGGGAGTGGTAAAATAGATAAACAACCTTATGTTTATTCAATGTGGGGTGCATATGTGGCCCAGTGTTCAATGCAGTCCAATCTAGCTCACCAGGAAGACTGTGCATTGATATTCCAAATACATATGTAGAAAGGATAAAATATTATTGTCTTAATGCTGTCATTTTCTCTTATTTTTTCATTTCTTTTCTTACTGGGGGAGCTATGGTTGAAAATAGCATTCCAGTATTTCAAAGTTTTCCTCAAACAGTATATAATAGAATTATGAACTCTCCTATCAAACCCAAGCTCTCTGTGTGTGTTTGTTCCCTGTGTGTGCTTGTCTGTTTGTATACTCAAGAGAGAGAGAAAAAAAAAAAAAAAGATCTTGTGACATAAAATTTTTGGTACATTAACTGATTGAAAAGTTGAAAATTACTTTGAGAGTTATATGTATTAGATATACAACTAAGAAATGAATATTGAGAAAGAAAGAAGCACAAAAAAAGGAAAAAAAAAAGACTGGTAATACCAAGGGTATCTTTATCAGACTAATTTGTACCATTCATAATGGCACCTAGCCATACTCTGCTGCTGCTAAGTCGCTTCAGTCATGTCAGACTCTGTGCGACCCCAGAGACAGCAGCCCACCAGGCTTCCCCGTCCCCGGGATTCTCAAGGCAAGAACATTGGAGTGGGTTGCCATTTCCTTCTCCAATGCATGAAAGTGAAAAGTGAAAGTGAAGTCGCTTAGTCGTTCCTGACTCTTAGCGACCCCATGGACTGCAGCCTACCAGGCTCCTCTGTCCATGGATTTTCCAGCAAGAGTACTGGAGTGGGGTGCCATTGCCTTCTCCATGCCATACTCTACTCTCCAAGAATTCAGTTTATCCTTTAAGTCCTGACTCAGTTACTCTAAAACTGTGTCTAATTTCTCCAAAAGTATGTGCATCATACAAAATAATTCCAATACTCCCTATATTGCATCTGACTTTGATCCTTCCTTTTAAAGTTAATTTAAATTTTTCTTATGTAACCAAATTAACTGGCAATTTTGGGGCCATTTAGTCTACAGATAGATTATAAACATCAATATCTATATAGATATGTTAATAGATACAATTTACCCTCAAACAACATGGAGGATTAGGAACATGAAGAGAGTCAAAAAACCCACCTATAACTTTAGAGTTGGCCTTCATATTCCCAGTTCAGCATCCATAGATTCCACTAACTGCTAATCATGTTAGTTAGCTGCTACGGTATGTACTTAGTGAAAAAAAATACATGTGTAAGTGCACCCACAGTTCAAAACCATATTGTTCAAGAGTCCACTGTATAATCAATTATTTTCACGTTACCAAGTCATTCCTCATAATTGCTATCTTGAAATTTTAATCAGTCACTTAAATTTATCACACTCACTGTTTGTGAGGTTATTGAGAGTTAATGGAACAATTTGGTTTTGTCACATTTATGCCCATTAAAACTGCTTTCAACACAGGTGACACTCAATAAATGTTCTTTGAATAAGTAAACAAATTATATTTCTGCTTCTTTGCCCATACTCTTAGCAGAAGCCTTATCATCATTCCTTTCCAAGGAGTTCACATTCCACACACACACACACACACACACACATATATATATATATATATATAAATCCCCAGTAATAGCTATCTGAAAGCTTCCATATACCATTAATTCCCTCAAGATCTTCCCATACCAACTCACTGACAAGTATGATATTATCTGTCCATAAATGCATAATACCCTTGAAAGAAAACATTTGCACATTTCCTGTAGTTTCAAGTATTGTAGTCTCAAACAGTGTTACAGAATTAGAGAAGATTTATGTATCTTTTTTAATCCACATGTCATTTGACATCCATTTATGATGGATCATAGCAAAGAGTCTACTTGGTCTAGAGTTATGTAAAATTGAATCACTTATTTGATAAGGAAATTTCAGGAACACATGAAATACCTAGATACTGCTCTCAGCTATGAATAAAATAGTCAACATAAACTGAAAAGAAAAAGTGAAGTAGTGTTTAAAGGATAAAAAATAATACTGTGAATATTTCATTAATAAAATTGTCTGTATGTCAAGTACTTCTCTGACAGTAGTTGAAATGAAAAAATTGTCCATGAGAAAGAGATCACTGAAAGTATCAGTGACTGTGGCAGAGGATAATGATGAGGAAATGTGGATATACATGCAGAAAAATATAATAAAGTGAAAAGAAAGTAAGAACTCAATTAGCTCTTGGTAGGAATTAAATGGCTTCTCTCATGGGTCAGACAGCAGAGAATCCATCTGCAATGCAGGAGACCCAGGTTCAATCCTAGGATCAGAAAGATCCCCTGAAGAAGAGAATGCCAATGTACTCCAGGATTCTCGCCTGGAGAATCCCATGGACAGAGGAGTCTGGTGGGCTACAGTCAACAGGGTTGCAAAGAGTCAGACAAGACTGAGCAACTAACACTTTCACTTTCAGGAATTAAATATGGGGCTTCCCAGATGGCGCTAGTGTTAAAGAACCCGCCTGTCAATGCAGGAAACATGAGACATGGGTTCAATCCCTGGTTCAGGAAGATACCCTGGAGGAGGGCATGGCAACCCACTCCAATTTTCTTGCCTGGAGAATCCCATGGACAGAAGAACCTGGCGGGGTATAGTCCAGGGTCGCAAAGAGTTAATAAGACTGAAGTTACTTAGCACACAGCAGTAATCAAATCCATGAAAGAAATGACTAGAGAGCTAACCTCTTAGCTCATTTTAAATATGCAATACAGTATTATTAACTATCATCACTATACTGTCTGTCAGATGTCCAGAACTCATTCATCTTGCATAACTAAAACTTTGTACCCTTTGACAACTATTTCTCATTTCCCTCTCCTTGCATCCAAACCTGGCAACCACTATTCTACTTTACTTCTAGGAATTTGACTATTTACATCCTCCGTATAAGTGAGATCATGCAGTGTTTGTCTTTCTGTATATGGCTTACGTTAAATCTTCTACACACACACACACACACACACACGTGATATATGACACAGGAATAAAAGAACAATTCTGACTCTGTGAACAGATGGCTATTGTGACACAAAAACGAAAAATAAACTCATTTTGAAGGAGATGGGAAACATCCTAAAGCTAACATTATTCAAGAAGTTCTTAGAAACTACTGAAAACACAACATTATTGGGCTTCATTGAGAAAGTATCTGTTCATATGTGCTGTATGTAACATTGCTATATGAAACAATTGCAGTTCAGTGATTAAGTAGCTTCTCATTTTTATTTTATGGGGAAGACTTTGGATGTAATTCTAGATCTGATTCCCAAACTTTGCAAATAAGTTCATTATTTTGATTTTTCTTCAAAGAATACAATTACATCATCCCATAATCGTAAAATTACTTATTGTTTTAAAACCATTTTTCTATGTAACATGGCAGATAGTGGAAATCACATAGAATTTAATATCAGAGACCTAGATTTAAAGCTGAGTTTTGATGTTTGATAGCTGTGGATCTTAGAATATTAACCTCTCAAAGCTTTTGTTTCTTCATGTGTAAGTGGATTTAACAAGGTGTAGTCACAAAATTATTTGAATAACGAGGAGTGATAGGTTTAAGAAGCATTTTTAAACTAAATGTTACAAGATATATTTCCTACTATATTTACATAAGAAAATGAAAGACTTGGTAAAATTTCCATAAAATGCCTGATTAAAAAAAAAATCAAACAGAATAAACAGTTATTCTGCTTAACAGAATGATATGGCCATTTCAAAAGAATCACTTTTCTAAATCATGCTGCTAAAGCAGAGTTGTACTTCTTCGGGTGAGTTTCCATAAGAGCTACTTTCTGCAAGATGCTTTATACATATTTGCGTCCCTTTCCTAACTACCTATTAAAGACATAGAGAGGCTGGCATCCTTAAAACACTTCTTATTTCTCTCTCTCCTTCCTTATGACTCTTTACATTGGATGAGATGCTAATCAAAATGTAGGACATGGTGGGTATTTTTCTTTTGCCGTGGAAAAAAAAATAAAAAACACAGTGTCAGTCATTGACAGTCTTTAAAGAGTGTCTTCTGTTGACTGACAACTTTTAAGCCAATTCTATTTTGCCTGAGAATGCCTGAGATATCAGACTTCATAGTTAAGGATGCTATTTAGGAACTCTAGGAGTTTGTGATGTTCTTACTGCTCAACAAGTGTAAGTAAGAGCTCCCACAAGGCTGCTGTAAAAAGAAAATCCCTTTTTCTTTCCACTTAATCTCCCATTTCCTCTCCTGAGCCTTTGCTTCATGACCACTTTAATTCTTTGAAGATTGTTTTTCTGCCTGCACAACCCCCCCCCCCCGCCCCATCCATGTGAATCACAGCAAGCCAAATTCTGCTCTTGCAAGTACATGAAAGTCAAGGGGAGCTGCCAGCCTGTATCTAAAGGATGGATTTAGCACTGTCGGTGGTGGCTGTTCTCTAACAAGTGTAAACAAAACCATCAGCAAAGTTAAGCTAGGCAAGTGTTCAGGAGTTATGTTTTAGCAGAGTAACCAAACAAAGATTTTTATATGGCATTACAGACATGATTGTATTTTTTTTCTTTTTATTTTTTGCACTTCCAATTCTACTGTGATTTTTATAAACTATAGATTGCTTAAAACATTGAAGACTTCTTGAAAAATATCATTATCTTATAACAATATTCTTACTGTGAAGTGAAGTGAAATGAAGTCTCTCAGTAGTGTCTGACTCTTTGTGACCCCATGGACTGTAGCCTACCAGGCTCCTCCGTCCATGGAATTGTCCAGGCAAGAGTACTGTAATGGATTGCCATTTTCTTCTCCACAGGATCTTCCCGACCCAGGGATCAAACCCAGATCTCCCACTTTGCAGGCAGATGCTTTACCGTTTGAGCCACCAGGGAAGCCCATTCTTACCATAGAACTTCATATTTGAAAGTACTTTCAAAAAGCCTTTTTCTGGACTTGAATCAAGATGGCAGAGAAGGAGGATATGAAGATCACCACTCTCCATGAACATATTAAAAATACATCTACATGTGGAACAATTCTCACTGAAACCTAACTGGAGGCTGTCAGAAAGGCTGTAAGAAAGCTACTTGCAGAATCAGGTAGGAAATGAAGAGAAGCAATCGAGGGTTCCTGGGAGGAAACTCAGAGGAAAAGGGAGATTACATGGGCAAAGACTATCCCTGGGGAGTAAGTGGTTCAAGCCACATATTGGGTGCCGTAGGCTGGGGTTCCACAAAGGAAAAATGAGCCCCCAGCCTGGTTGGAAGCCTGATGAGACTAATAGGAGGGCTGTAGGAAGCCTGGACTCTGCTCCTGAGGAGTCCATAGATAACTGATTGTGCCTAAATTGAGGAGGAGAGGAAGACTTGAGACCATGCAGCTGGCTTCCTGCTTTTCCACAAAGCTCCCTGGCACATGCCCAAGCATGAGCCTAGTGAATGCTGTAGTGCCACTTGCTTTACATTGCAGTTCAACACTGGATCGACCCCGCTAGTACAGGCAAATACACAGTAAAGGCTGAGAATAAACCACTTAAATAAGTATAAAGATTAAAAGACAAAAATTATAAAATCAACTGTCACCACAATAAAGGGATAAATATGAAGACTTAAAATATGATAGCAAAAACACAATGTGAGGGTTAAGGGAAAAAAAATGTAGATCTTTTGGAATGTGATTGAACTTAAAGGATTACCTGTTTAAAATAAATAGATATAGGTCAACATATAGGAACCCCATGGCAGCCACAAATCAAATTTTGGGACACAAAATTTAGAGAGAAAATAAGACAAGCCAACAAGCATACCACTAAAGCATATCATCAAACTGAAGGGAAGAAATTGAAAGAAGAATAAAATAGGGAAGGCCTACAAAAACAACCAGAAAACAAGTCTAAAAATGACAATAAGCACATATCTATCAATAATTACTTTAAATGTCAGTGGACTAAATGTTCCAATTAAAAGGCATAGAGTAACTGATTGGATTAAAAAAGAAAAAAAAAAAAAGACTCCTTACTTTAGCAGGAAAGAGTTAGCTACTCTAAGAAATGCAGCCTTTTCTGAATGTCTGGCTATCTCACAGTAAGTGCAATTTTTCATCTTTGTCTTCTATAATTGTCTGAATAAATTATTGTAAGTTTGGCTGCTGACACCTTTTAAACTTAATCTCTCCATCTTTCCTTTTCTGCCCTACATCTCAGAAATCTGGTAAGACAACCTGGATCCTCCCTTATTTGATACTGATGGGATTCAAACCACATGACTGATACCAACACCTAACTATCATAAAATTCTCATTTCAATATCCTTTCTCTGTTCTCTCAATACATTTTACACTTACTAATAAGCTGCCCTGTTCTCTCTAGAAAGCCCAGTTATTGAATATTACATATTTCGTAGTATCCTGGTGTGTGTATGGCACCATCATCAGCCTCAACAAGCAAATCACATTTTGGGTAGAGTTATGGTGGTTCAGAAAGTAAAGAATCTGCTTCCAATGCAAGAAACCTGGGTTCAATCCCTAGACTGGGAAGATCTCTTAGAGAAGGGAGTGGCTACCCATTCCAGTATTCTTGCTTGGAGAATTCCATAGACAGAGGAGTCTAATGGGCTACTGTCCAGGGATGTACAAAGAGTTAGACACAACTGAGTGACTAACACTCTTACTTCACACCTATTTCTGTGAGGTGGCTGCAAAATCTTCCCTCCAGCTTTAGGAAATTAAGATATCTTTGCATCCTCTCAAAGAGGCCCCTTGACTCTCACATTTTTGTTATATTTTGTGAATAATGGACACAAATCCATGGCCTTAATAGTATCCATCCAATTCCACAGGCCATATGGGTATTATTTCCTTCAGATTTATCAAATATCAGAGAGATTGTACAAGGCAAAACATTTCTTGTACTTCTATCTTGACCTAGTTTACATAAGAGGAGTTTCACCAGTCACACTGCGGGAGCTTGCCAGGGACCATCAGTGTTTCACAAAGCACCTGTCATAGGTCATCATTGCCATCCAGCAAATAAATTATACCAACTTAGCAACCCATCCTTAAAGTGCACTTTCTTGCACTATATCTGATATCAACTGTCTTAAGTTACATTTTCCAAGCCTCAGATGAGGATTCTTGTACAAAACTTTTTTTCAAGGATGTGATTTGGGTAAAACATAGAAGGGAAGGTGGGAATCAGAATTGGTCAAGATAAGGAGCTAGGTGAAATGTGTGCTCCCAGCCTGATCCCACGGGAAGATCTGGAGCATGAATTGCACCACAGGGTTGTTACTCTCGTGAGACCAGGAGGATGAAATTTACCCCCTCATACCACCGCTCATTGGTTGTCAGCTATCCCTCCTGCAAGGGGTAATTTACCTTCTGGTCGTATCTGAGCCAGGTGACATATACCACTGAGGGCAGTTTTCCAGGATGAACAGCTAAACTCCATAG
The DNA here is from genome assembly GCF_000754665.1 of Bison bison bison. Lineage (NCBI taxonomy): Eukaryota > Metazoa > Chordata > Mammalia > Artiodactyla > Bovidae > Bison > Bison bison. The sequence continues at coordinate 6,380,905 of NW_011494708.1, read as the reverse complement.
TGGCAGGTGGATGGATGCATCAGCTGATAAAGGAGGACCTGTGTGTGACATCAAGAACATGTCTTACATTACTAGACAAATGTAAGGTAGAAGAATACTCCAGTGAGGTAGTGTAAAACCACTCACTTAGCCTCTTCCAAGAATAACAAAGACAGTTCTGCTGTAGCCAAGCAGAGATGAGGAGAGCAATCTGATATGAAGCGGAAGAGGTAGACAGAGGCTATATACAATAAGTTTTTGAATAGGCTGGGGAAAGAGTTCGATTTATATCTAAACTATGTAGAGAAGGCTTCAAAAGATTTAAGACAAAGAATGAAACATTCTCTTTTATTTTTTTAACTTGGAAATTTTTTTAACGTTTATTTACTTTTTTTAATTTAATTTTATTTTTTAACTTTACAATATTGTATTGGTTTTGCCATACATCAACATGAATCTGCCACAGGTATACAGGTGCTCCCCATCCTGAACGCTCCTCCCTCGTCCCTCCCCGTACCATCCCTCTGGATCATCCCAGTGCACCAGCCACAAGTATCCAGTATCGTGCATCAAACCTGGACTGGCGACTCGTTTCATATATGATATTATACATGCTTCATTGCCATTCTCCCAAATCATCCCACCCTCTCCCTCTCCCACAGAGTCCAAAAGACTGTTCTATACATCAGTGTCTCTTTTGCTGTCTCGTATACAGGGTTATTGCTACCATCTTTCTAAATTCCATATATATGAGTTAGTATACTGTATTGGCATTCTCTTTAATAATTGATCCTTATAAGAGAGTTAATAAGCCTTTGTTACTGAAGCTCTTTTCTAAATGGAAAGGACTAAAAGATTTTTCAAAGGGGGAAGCTGCAGAAGAGGAGGAGAAAGGACATAACCTTTTTAAACTTTTAATGTCTCTTTATCAAGATGAAACAGAAAATAAGAAATGAAAAAAAATTGTTAAAAAAAGAATAAATTGACAATACATTTCTTAATCAACATGGTGAAGCAAGATCAGAAAAATAACTGACTTGAAATAGGACGTTAAAGAAAAATTGACATTCTTTGCACATAGTCAGTTGGGCAAATGACACTTATTACATATGCAAAAACATATCTAAATATATCTCAGTCTTGAAGGGCATGTATTATATCATTTGAACCGTCAAGAGAAGCTTTTTTGGCATTGAACTGTGACAGAAAGTTACATACTTTATATAGTACAAAATCTCACACACAATGAAATTTCAATATATATGCAAAATTTGTTCATGAGCTTTATTTCACAAAAGACAGGAAAAAATAAGAAGCATATTCCAAAATGCTTCTATTAGTTCATTTTGTGACTATCATTACCATACTATGTCTTTATTAAATTGAATATTACTTTGAAAAAATATATTTTTAAGAAGAACTAATATTTAAGTGATGCTATGTCCAACTAATATAAATTTTTCATTTTAATTGAAAATGATAGTTTTCATAAATTTTTCTCATTTTAGCCTAATCATTTAGAATATGTCAGTAGTTTTACTTTAGAGAGAAAGAGAATATTCTAATAGTGGAGATAACAAAGTATTAGTTTGCCCCTTGGACGAAAAGCTATGACAAAACTAGACACCATATTAAAAAGCAGAGACATCACTTTGCTGACAAAGATGCATATAGTCAAATCAATGGTTTTTCCAGTAGTCATGTATGGATGTGAGAAGTGGACCATAAAGAAGGCTGAGGGAATAAGAACTGATGCTTTCAAATTGTGGTGCTGGAGAAGACTATTGACAGTCTCAGACAGTAAAGAAAGCAAATGCATCAGTTCTAAATGAAATCAATTCTGAATATTCATTGGAAGGAACAATGCTGAAGCTGAAGCTCTGATACTTTGGCCACCTGATGCAAAGACTCAACTCATTGGAAAAGACCTGGATGGTGGAAAAGATTGAGGGCATAAGGAGAAGGGGACAACAGAGGATGAGATGGTTGGATGACATCATCGACTCAATGGTCATGAGTTGGAGCCAACTCCAGGAGATAGTGAAAGACAGGGAAGCCTGGCATGCTGCAGTCCATGGGTCATAAAGAATCAGACACAACTGAGCAACTGGACAAAGACCACAACAGGAGCAGGTACTGATGGTATGTAACGTATAACAAGTTAACTACTGAATAAAATACAAAAGAATAAAATTTTGAGAATTTACCTAGACAAATTTATGAGTTTAATGTTACTTGATAGCAAATCAATTTCCTGTTTAATGATAGACTTATAGTAGAGAACAAAATGAATATATGAGAAGTATGCCACACTATTAAATTCAAACAAAATATACAACTTTTTTACTTTTTTGTGTAGCAATCTACATATATTTTGTATATATTAATACATTGGATATCACTTTAATGACTGCAGTGTTATTTATTTAATTGAAATTATCATGTTTTTAATTACTTGCAATCACTCTTTATTATGTTTCAGTCTATTAAAACCTAGGTCATAAAGATAAAAGAGAAATAAGAAGCTTTTTCTCCCCTTAGAATATTGATATTCTAAAATTAATGATTCTAAAGGGGATGTTGGCATCCCAGGCTGGAAACAGATCGATGATCATGAATGTGAAATCTAAACTATAGTATTTTGAACTGAACTGTGAAATAAGTGAAGTTTCACAGATAATGAAAAGAAAAAATATATTTGGAACCACATTTTTCCTGCGCTTCCTCCTTACAAAATACTTACTGACTCTTTTGCATTATATACTTGCTTTAGGAAAGAACTGAGATTTTGCTATCTAAAGAAATGGCCAAGATTTTTAATCAAGCTAAAATTTTATGTAGCTCAGCATTACAGAAAGAAACTTATTTGCAAGCTGATTTTTTTAGAACACATTTTTTCTATAGACAATAACCCAGCCTTCCATCTCTGAGTTTAATTATGTACATTTTATGTAATTCTAGGAGACAATTTAAAAAGATAGATGCAATATTCTGATTTATGTTAATTGAGTTTTAGAAGGCAAAAATACAGTAGATATTTTATTATAGTAAAAAAAAAAAATCCAAATATTATGGAGTAAACTCAGTCCTTCTTTAGGACTCATTTATAAGGAGTCATTTATACTTCTTTATGGAGAAGGAAATGGAAACCCACTCCAGTATTCTTGCCTGGAGAACTCCATGGACAGAAGAGCCTGGTGGGCTACAGTCCGTGGGGTCGCAAAGAGTTGGACACAACTGAGTGACTAACTTTATATACTTATATATAGGGAGTGAGTGCTTTCCAGGTAGCTCAAAGTGTAAAGAATCTGCCTGCAATGCAGGACCAGGGTTCAATCCCTGGGTCAGGAAGATGCCCTGGAGAAGTGTATGGCAACTCACTACAGTATTCTTGCCTGGAGAATCCTATGAACAGAGGAGCCTGGCAGGCTACAGTCCATAGGGTCACAAAGAGTCGGACACCACTGAGAGACTAACACACGTACATTAGGACTGAAGTCCTTAAAAAATGAGAAATTCCGATCAATAAACACAGAGTGAAGATAATGAGAAGAGACAAATGGGAAACACCATGTGAATTTGGAGGCCAAAGAGAGTTGTGCTAATACAAACCAAGAAACATCTGGGCCTATCGGAAGGTGGAAGACATAAAGAGAAATTCATTCTGAAGGAGATCAGCCCTGGGATTTCTTTGGAAGGAATGATGCTAAAGCTGAAACTCCAGTACTTTGGCCACCTCATGTGAAGAGTTGACTCATTGGAAAAGACTCTGATGCTGGGAAGGATTGGGGGCAGGAGGAGAAGGGGACGACAGAGGATGAGATGGCTGGATGGCATCACTGACTCAATGGACGTGAGTCTGAGTGAACTCCGGGAGTTGGTGATGGACAGGGAGGCCTGGTGTGCTGCGATTCATGGGGTCGCAAAGAGTCGAACACGACGGAGTGACTGAACTGAACTGATACATTTTGGAGACAGTAGGGCCTGCCACCCCTTGATTTCTGGTTTATAACCTCCAGGAAGTGTTAATTGCTCAGTCATGTCTTTGCAACTCCATGGACTACAGCCTTCTAGGTTCCTCTGTCATCAAATTCTCCAGACAAGAATACTGGAGTGGGTAAGCATTCCCTTCCCCAGCATATCTTCCTGACTCAGGGATTGAACATAGGTCTCCTGCATTGCATGCCAATTCCTTACTGTCTGAGCCACCAGGGAAGCCCATAACCTCCAGATTTGTGAGACAAATTTCTATTGTTACACCACTCAGTTCATGGTGCTTATAAACTACTGCTGCTGCGGTTGCTAAGTCGCTTCAGTCATGTCTGACTCTCTGCGACCCCATGGACAGCAGCCCACCAGGCTCCTCTGTCCACGGGATTCTCTAGGCAAGAATACTGGAGTGGGTTGCCATTTCCTTCTCTGGCTTATAAACTAAGAGTAGGAATATAATTCTGATAATGAAATTATGATTTTATAGTACAATCCAGGAAAATAATACACACACACAAGTCAATTCATATTTTGTCTCAGTTAAAACTCTGAATAAGCTAGTTGAGAAATCATGTGTATTTTCAAAGGAACCAAATACCTGGGTAATTGTCTATGATATTTCAACCAATCTCACCCATATTCGTAAAAATTAATATAAAATATTGTTTGAAATGTTAACATTATTAATTTTCACTTAAGTGTTTATATATCATGCTGTTGGAAAAATTCACTAAAATTCCTAAGCATTGAACCTGAAAGACTTGTCTAGGATTGTAGTACAATCTCCCACTTAGTAAGTGTGTGGCCTAACTAATGTGTATTATTCCTACATGCAAAATTAGCACTCTGGTGAAGAAAGTATCCCTTAGTATAATCTTTTCTCCTTATTTCACATTCTAGTACTAGACCAGGAAACCTAAACTACAATTCACAATTAGTCAGAGGCTCGGTGTGGAAAAGTCTGAGTGTTAAAATATTTCAGAGAGATCCAGTCATATGAGGAGGCTGTGTGTTAGTGAATTTTACCTACAGGAGCCCTGCCAGGTTCAAACAGTGAATATTAGAGGGAAACACACCAATGCTTCTGGCAGTGGGAGAGGAAAAGTAACCATTTGAAGCTGTCAGATTATTATGTTTTGCCTAATAAGACCAGACCACAAAAAAACAGAACAAAACAAAAAAAAAACTGTTTTACTAAAGACTAACCTGTACATGCCTGGGTGCTAAATCTCTTCAATTGTGTCCCACTCTTTTTGACCCTGGACTTCCCTGGTGGCTCACATGGTAAAATCCATCTGCAATTAGGGAGACCTGGGTTCAATCCCTGGGTTGGGAAGATCCTCTGGAGGAGGACATGGTAACCCACTCCAGTATTCTTGCCTGGGAGAATCACCATGGACAGAGGAGACTGGTGGGCTACAATCCATGGGGTTGCAAAGAGTCAGACACAAATGAGTAACTAAAGCACTTTTCAACCCTATGGATTATAGCCTGCCAGGCTCCTCTGTTCATGAGATTCTCCAGGCAAGAACACTGGAGTGGGTTGCCATGCCCTCCTACAAGGGATCTGTCCAACTCAGGGATTGAATCTATGTCTCTTAAGTCTCTTGCATTGGCAGATGGTTCTTTACCATTAGCACCACCTGAGAAGCCCCAAAGGCTAACCTACTGGGATTTTTTTATATCTCAACGACCCAGGGGAAGGGAAGTATCCAATTCCAGGCTCCTAGGCCACTACATGTGGAGAAGGAAATGGCAACCCACTCCAGTATTCTTGCCTGGAGAATCCCAGGGATAGAGGAGCCTGGTGGGCTGCCATCTATGCGGTCGCACAGAGTTGGACACTACTGAAGCAACTTAGCAGCAGCAGCAGCAGGCCACCACATGAAGAGGAAATTCTGAATTTCCACCCCTTCTATCCTTCCCATAGAGGAGCACTTACCTGTAGAAGCACAGAGTCAATAGAAGACAAATCTAATCATTGAACTATAAAAACACTTCCCCTTGCCCTATATTTTACCTCCACATTACTAAAGATCTATTTACTGAAGCTCTTTTACCATTTCAGGCTTTCACAAAAAATTAACAAGGTGTAATAAAAGATAAAAATCATAGTTTGAAAGAACAATCACCAGAACCAGACTCAGACATGACAGCGATGTTGGAATTGTCCAGTCTATAAATTAAAACAACTATGATTAATAAATTAAGGGTTCTAATGGAAAAAAAAATAAGACGTGTAAAAATAGATGGGCAATTGCAAGCAGAGAGGTGGACAGGAGTGAGTAAATAGGGGGAGAGAAAGGGAAAAGTTTCAAATGATATATATTCTATGTGTCCAGATTTTATAAGCAGTTTTCTGTTAGTCTGTTGCTATTTTTTGTTTTTATATGCATTATTTCATATTATTGTTTTATATGCATGAGTGCTTAGTCACTCAGTCATGTATGACTCTGCAACCCATGGACTCCTCTGTCCTTGGAGATTCTCCAGGCAAGAATACTGTAGTGGGTTGCCATTTCTTCCTCCAGGGGATCTTCCTGACCCAGGAATCAAACTGGTATCTCCTGCATTTTCTGCATTTTCTTGCAGATTCTTTACCACTGAGCCACCTGGGAAGAACCATTGTTTTATATATATGTATTCATAAACATTCATTAATTTATTACTTATTCATATTATTTCTATATAGTATTTATATACTTTATATACTATCAATATTTCTTTTATATTGTACATATTTCATATTTTACATTAGCTCTGTATTTAATAGCCCTTAAAGTATTTTAGAAATGTGTGTGTGTGTGCTTAGTCCCTCGGTCATGTCCAACTCTTTGTGACCACATGGACTCTAGCCCATGAGCCTCCTCTGTCCATGCAGATTCTCCAGGCAAGAATACTTGAGTGGGTTGCCATGCCCTCCTCCAGCGGATCTTCCCAACCCAAGGATTGAACCCAGGTCTCCCGAATTGCAAGCAGATACTTCACCATCTGGGCCACCAGGGAAGCCCTGGTGAAAAAAGAAAAATAAAGAGTATGTTTATTTAAAAAAAAAAAAAAGCTCTTTTGAAATAATTCGGTATTTAACTTGGCATAAAATGCCATTTAAAGAAGGCTATTTAACTAAGAGTCTTCTGTGTAAAAAAGTGTTGGATATAATGATCACTGTGAGCATTTTCAGTTTTAAAATGACTTTAGCTATGCTTTGCTTTGTATCCTTTCAACTTTTAGTAATTATGATACAATTCTACAAAGTGTCTTCCAATGTGGAATTTATATCCTCATTTTAAAGATGAAGAAACTAAGAACTTTCTAAGTTCATGACAGTGAATGTTTGTAGTGGGGCTCAAACCTTGCAACTTGAATATCAATGATCTGCTATGTGATATATAGTACAATGACAAGGAACACAGAAATTTAGGTCATGTAGATGTGACTCCAAACACTGTTTTTTCTACCCCTTAACTAGATGTGTCCTTAATCAATTTTTTTAATCTCCCTAAGTCTCAATTCCCTCATTCTTATAAGCAGACATTTGCAGAACAAACCATTGTTTTTTGCTTCCTCCCTAAATAAGTTAAAACTCAGAGTTTACTATTTGCATAGGAATCTAGGAGGATTTATTCAGCTGCAAAATAAATAACCAGTTCTCTTTATTTTATACCATGTGATTGGATTTTATTGGCTTCAAATCATTATGGTTTTAAATGCATGAGGTTTTTTTGCATTTAATTATTTTTAAATTGCTAGAATATGGATTTTTTTTCCAGTTTATGCTCAGGTTAATAATGCCATGTGCAATGTTTGTCATTTTAATGGCTTTTAATTGTCCTTTGGTCAATGTAAGCATATGTTAAATGTGACTTTCTTATAGCTTGCCCACATGCAGCTATCGTAATTGGAACTTTCAAATATGCAGAGAAAGTTGGATAGCAAAATTATAATTAACTACTTTCTACTTGTGTTTTACTCTTGGTTAATTGTCACAGGTAACTTAAGATATGCTGCTGCTGCTAAGTCACTTCGGTCATGTCCGGCTCTGTGCGACCCCATAGACAGCAGCCCACCAGGCTCCCCCGTCCATGGGATTTTCCAGGCAAGAGTACTGGAGTGGGGTGCCATTGTCTTCTCTAAATGTGAGACATAGATTTCTAGAAATAAATAGTCTCATAGAGACCACTAACTCTTCATCATACAGAAAATACATTAAACATTAAATTTAAGATATATTTATGGATTTGAGAGAAAAATATAGAATAGTTCATTTGTGGGTCTATACCAACTTCCAGCACTTCATTTATTATACATCTCGTATCTCACCAATTAAATCACAGTCTACCACAAAAGCTTTTGTGAATTTCACATGTGACTTTGGTATTTTCCTACCAATGAAAACTATAGTGAACAAAAGCATAATGTATTTTATATGTAAGACTGAGGTCTCCCAGTACTCTAAGTTTATACTTCATATTTCCTTGAAAGATACAAATGCTCTTCAGTTTTAACCCAAATTTTGTTAAAATCAACCATGTCAATCAATGCAGGATCAGATTTGTTATATTTATAAAACTTCTTTTAAATGCTTGTTGTTGTTTATTCACTCAGTTGTGTCAGCTCCTTTGTGACCCAAAGACTATAGCCTGAAGGATCCTCTGTCTATGGGATTTCCCAGGCAAGAGTACTGGAGTGGGTTGCCATTCCCTTCTCCAAGAGATCTTTCTAATTGAATCTGAGTATTTAGTTCTAATTCCACCACAAGTGGAGTACCAGTGGTAACGCCCTTGTATATGCAGCTAACTCTTCTTCGTTCTTTTTCTTCTGACTGTGTGTGTTTAGTTGCTTAGTTGTGTCTGACTCTTTGTGACTCTCTGGACTGTAAACCACCAGGCTCCTCTTTCAGTGGGATTTTTCAGGCAAGAATACTGGAGTGGGTTGCTGTTTCCTCCTCCAGGGGATCTTCCTGACCTGGAGATCTTCCTGATACAGGGATTGAACCAATATCTCCTGGTCTCCTGAATTGCAGGCAGACTCTTTACCCTCTGAGCCATCAGAAAGCCATATGGCTAAACATAAAGATTTGACATTTAAAATTGAATTAATTATTCCAAAAATTCTTCTCATAATAAGACAGTATTATAGCATATGAGGATTTACCTGAAAATAATATGGAATTAAACTTTAAATCTCCATTATAATAACATTAGTGGTAAATGCTTTTATGAAATGGATAATTTGAGTTGATAAGCAGTTCTTGCAGACCATCATATTTGATTTTTTTTTATCCCAAAACCTCACTGGGGTGAAATTTTATACAGATAGCCTCTTGCAATCTTGAAAATAGTAGCTCTTATGAAAGGTTCGCTTCACTGCCTTTGTTTTACAGTCATTTATATCTTGTGCTGCACCTTCCTTAATTTTTAAAAAATATGATAATCAAATTAATGAATTTCCTAAAGACCTACAAAATCTGGCATTTAAAATAAGTCAGTATAGAGACATTTTGAGCTTTAAAATTACCATAATAACTCACATTTGTATAACGCTTTACAATTTTAAAAGTCCTTTAACATTTTATATAATTTAATTCTCAACTCAAAGCTGAGAAATGAATACAGAACGTCTCAATCATCTCAAATTTAAATATAAAACATTGAAGCACATCTTAGGAACATTTTAAGCCCTAGTTCACAAAATATTTACGTAAAATTTGTTTGACTAAATTTTCTCCCAAACTCCTCTTTCCCTCACATTGCCGGACTGCCTTAGGTCTAATATTACTTCTTAACTTTATGATTAAAATTAAATTATTTCACCTGTTTTTAATATGTGAGATGAGACCTTTATGAAAGCGCTGCTGCTGCTGCTGCTGCTGCTGCTGCTGCTGCTAAGTCACTTCAGTCGTGTCCGACTCTGTGTGACCCCAGAGACAGCAGCCCAACCAGGCTTCCCTGTCCCTGGGATTCTCAAGGCAAGAACACTGGAGTGGGTTGCCATCTCCTTCTCCAATGCATGAAAGTGAAAAGTGAAAGTGAAGTCGCTCAGTCGTGTCTGACTCTTAGCAACCCCATGGACTGCAGCCCACCAGGCTGCTCTATCCACAGGATTTTCCAGGCAAGAGTGCTAGAGTGGGGTGCCATTGCCTTCTCCTATGAAGGCACAGGTTAATAATAATAACTCTTGCCATGTAAGTTTTCAGCAAGAACTTTTAAGTGCTTTTTTCGCATTGTCTCATTTAATACACACAACATTCCATTGAGGTTAGTATTTTTAGTGAGAAAAGTGAGTTTTGGAGAAATTAAGCATATTACCCAAAATCACATAAACAGCAAATTGAGTTGGAAATTGAACATGGTCAAGTCGTCTCTATATGTCTAGTTACATGTATCAACAACTGCAATAAGCTGCAAATACCATTTAATTTCATTAAAAGATCAAAATTATAAATTTCCTGACTAAAATAAATGAAGCATGGCCATTTCTCTCCCATCTGATAAAAGTTCAACATTTTTTTCTCTGGGAAAATTTATAGAATACGAAGAGTTTTTTTTTTATCTTAAAATAGTAACAAAAAGAAACAGTAACTTAGAGAGTTAACCATTAATCTAGAAAGAATCTTAAAAGAAACCTAAGATACATTTGTAGGGGGGAGACTCAAAAACGAGCTGATGTCAGAAGTTAAACATTTTGATACTAGTATATGGAGCTCTTGGGCTTACTGGGTGATGCTCGTGGTAATGAACCTGACTGCCAGCGCAGGAGAGGAAAGAGACATAGGTTTGATCCCTGGGTTGAGAAGTTCCCTGGAGTAGGACGTGGCACTTCAATTGTATTCTTGCTGGAAAATTCCATGGAGAGAGGAGACCGGTGGGTTACAGTCTATGGAGCCATAAAGTCAGATCTACAAATGGAGCTCAGTCCTAAATTTCAGTGCACAGAATGAGGAATTCAAGTTACTTAATTTCCACAGTTACATATGAACTGACATTGGAATTTTTTTCCTGTAACCTATCTTGTTGGTTTTTTTTTTTTTTTTTCTAGAAAGTCCATGGAAATGATATGTTCCATTCACCTATCAATTAGATACTTCATTGCCTCCAACCTGGACTGGAAACAATTGAGTTTCATTATCCTTGATTGAATACTTGGACAGTTACCATCATAGCCCTCCACCTTTGACGGTATCATATCATCTCATTTGATTGTGTTTTATTTTATTGTTGCTAAATTTTAGTCATATACCCATTACACTGGGCCTCAGGTCACTTTTCTACTTTGTTTTATCTCTCAAGGTTTCTCAGGATACCTTATGACTATATATATCTATACACTTTCCTTTATCATCATTGTTTCTTTCACAGTTTTTCAGTATCTTCCTTCCTAACTAACCACAAAAAAACGAATTGTTACTGAAAGACTCTCCTTTATACCCTTGACACTAATATAATCAACAGATACAGTTCTAAATAATTTTAATTATTACATAATATTCAAAATGCATATATATTTAGTATATATAATTTAATATTTATGGGTGTCCCTGGATAGCTCAGTTGGTAAAGAATCTGCTTGCAACGCAGGAAATGCTGGTTTGATTCTTGGGCCTGGAAGATTCACTGGAGGAAGATAGGCTACCCACTCCAGTTTTCTTGGGCTTTCCTTGTGGCTCAGCTGGTAAAGGATTTGCCTGTAATGTGGGAGACCTGGGTTTGATCCCTTGGTTAGGAAGATCTCCTGGAGAAGGGAAAAGCTACCCATTACAGAATTCTGGCCTGGAGAATTCCATGGACGGTATAGCCCATTATCTAAATATAAATAATTTAATATCTATATTTTATATTATATATAAATGAAACATAACAACCATTCCCATATTGATAAGAATTTGTTTTGTTTCTAACATTTCACTAATTTAAAAAATGACAGTTGCTTATATGTATATATTTATATATTACTATCTCTATTTTTCAGTCTATACATATTTCTATCCCTATATATCTATCCACATACACACACACACACATATATCTACATAAATGTGTGTGTGTATAATCCTGAGTGCTGATTTAAAAAAAGGTGACTTGCTTAAACACTATATTTCTGCATTGTAAAAGGTGTACTTGTGAAAAAGCCAAGTAATTCTACAAACAATTCTCTTCACAATCCTTTTCCCCAGCTCTCTCTCAGCTAAATGGATTTGTGGAGTACTTGTGATAGTCTACTCTCATATTTTGGATTTTACAGGGCAAATTCTTAAATAAATTATTGAGCATTTGTTTGATTCTGAAGCTGTGCGTTAGCTGAGCTGTGAAAGTAACATGCACTGAAAAGGTCCTTATAATAACAGAGAATTTTAGGTTACAAATAATTTCCTTCTGCATTATTCATTTAATTTTCACCAGAAACCTGTGCCATAAGCAAAGCAACATAATGATGTCCATTTTATAGTGGAAGACACTGAGTGGTGAAGAAATAAATTCCCTGCACAAGGTCAGAGGAATTGAGACTAGGAGTCAAACATTTTTTTCTTTCTTTTTTTTTTTTTTTTTTTTATAACTTACAGCTACATATTCTACAAACACAAGGAGAACAACTTTACTAATTTCTAAAAATAGAAAATGTCTCAACTAAAAGTTATTTTATTCACAATCTATTAGGTGCTTTATTTTTTAGCCTATAGAATATATGATTAGAAAAATGTGTCTTTTGAACTATCCACAGAATATTAATTCCAACAGGGACATAAGAGATCTAGTCTCCCCCTTTAAGTCTATATATAGGAGCAAGAGGCAAGTGGATTTTTTTTCCTTATTTTTTTTTTCAGCTAGTCAGTATCCAGCATTAGAAAATCGATTTCCTCAAATCCAATGTTTTTGAATCTACTCCCCCACTGAGTTTTAGTTCTTTAAAAAGTAAGTTGCTCCCATTCAGACAGGACTTACTGATTACCCCTTCAGAAAAAGCTATTTTTATGTCTAAAACATAATGATAAGTTTCGATTGGTAACGTAAGGAAGAATGGACCACAATTTATTATTAATCTAATGAATTATCCTTCACTATATTAGCCAATTTTTATCATCTTTTAATGCAAGTAAGTCACTGTTCAGTACTTCCGCTTAGTTTGTATCTCATAGAATTATCCAGATGACTGAATCATTACATAAAAATGAATATTTCATTTTCATAATATGAAAAAATACGCTCTTCTTGGAATGTTTGCTGTACCTTTTAATGAAAATTGTCAATATTCTGTAAGCTATAGCTTTGATTTTTTATTTCTCTCTATAAGACAAATTTATGAAAAATGACTTATATAGTTCTGCGTTATTACTCTAAAAGGAGTTGTTAAAATTACCCACCTCTTTAACCACTTACGAGAAATAGCTATTCTGGCCTTCTACATAGCTGATGTGCAGGAAAGTGATTCTTGGTTTTTGCCTGTCAGATGCTCTCATGGGGAGAATAAGTCTTTCCAGTGCTTTTCTGACAAAAGGGACAGGAAGGGTCTATTTTTTTAGAAGCAGCAGTGACCAAGGTCTAGTGGTAACTTTTGTGATGCTGTGATTCTAGGTGTCTGTAAGAGACAATAGCATTTCACTGGGCCCCACAGGAGTCATCTAATGGTATGATTTGACCATTATTTCTGGCTGCATGACCCCAAAGCCTATTTCTCTGTCTTTTGGGAGATTCTGTGAGCTATCAAACATTCTTTATTATATTCACATTCTCAAAGAACCAGCTGTAGGGGATTTATACTTTTTTATTTATTTTTTTTTCAACTAAGACCCCAACTGATATGAGTAACAAATCAATATTCAGTGGCCCTCAAAGCTGTCATCATCTACTAGATTTTCAAGCAAGCTGTGGCAACTGGGTTTGTTAGACTCATAAGCAACAATATTTTTTAGCTATATTCTGTGTTTGATGTGAAAAAAAAAATAATGAGAATTTTGAAAGATCTTAGCTTTGAAGTTGTTAGTCTAGAAAAATAGACAAAAATATGTTTCATTGCTATATAGCATGGTATGTTCTATGTTAATGCAAACTTCAGTGCATTCTGGAAGCATAGAAAACACCCAAAACAATCTGGATTTGGGGGAAAAAAAGGTATAGTATTTCTCTAGATGCAAAACCCTTAGAAAAAGCATTTTAAGAAGACAAAAGAGCATGAAGAAACTCATATAGATTGAAAGTGAATAAGGTATTGACAATTTAATATATAGTCCTATAATGTAAAAATCAAGGATATAATTAGAATATCAGGATATGACAGGAAAGCAGTGAAAGGCAGTTTGACAATGGATAAAGAAGATGATGAAGGTCCTTAAAAATTTTGATAAGCATTTTGAATATATACTATGGTAGACTTCAATGTGGAGAAGGCAATGGCACCCCACTCCAGTACTCCTGCCCGGGAAATCCCATGGACAGAGGAGCCTGGTGGGCTACAGTCCATGGAATCGCTGAGGGTCGGACACGACTCAGTGACTTCACTTTCACTTTTCACTTTCGTGCATTGGAGAAGGAAATGGCAACCCACTCCAGTGTTCTTGCCTGGAGAATCCCAGGGACGGGGGAGCCTGGTGGGCTGCCGTCTATGGGGTCACACAGAGTCAAACACGACTGAAGTGACTTAGCAGCAGCAGCAGCAGACTTCAATGACCCCTCTCAAGATACCCACACCCTAATCCTTAGAATCTAGGAATATTCTACTTAACATGGTAAAGAGAATTTTAAATATGTAATTAAATTAAGGTTCTAGAGATAAGCAGATTTCTTTTGCTAATTGGGGTATATATATATATATAATATATTAATATATAATATTAATATATTAGCCTACACTATTAAATATATTAACTGTAATCAAAGGGATATTTTTAAGGGGACAGCAGACATGTGACTATTAGTAACAAGAGGTCAGAGTAATGCTAGGAAGGGTCCAAGAATCAAGGAATAAAAAAAGTCTCTAGAATCTGAGAAAAATAAGGAAAGGGATTTTCTCTTAATGTCTCTGAAGTGAATACAGCCCTGTCACCACCTTGATTTTAGATTTCTGACTTCCAGAATTATAAAAAGAATAAATTTGGGTTGATTTAAGCTGCTAAATTTGTGAAATTTTGTTACAGCAGCCATAGGAAATTATCATATGCCCCTTACAAGATAAAGGTACATTATTAACATTTGTAATTCAAGTAAGAAATATGCCAGATCCTCATTTTATAAAGTTGAGTTGAATAAAGTATGGATGCTTAATTAGAGGGACATTTAAAGTTAGGAAAGATAGATGACATTTGCCATAATTAGTTGAAATTCTCTGTAGATGATAAAAGAAAGGAAGGGACAATTGTGAAAAATATTATAGTGGTAGAATTTACTGACGTAAAAAGTATAACAGGCTAAATAAGAAGGAGATATCCAGGATAAAAAAAAATGTTATATGAACTATAATGAACATTTATAGTATGGGACATACTCTATAAGAACTTCACAAGCATTGCCGTATTTGCTTCTTATTTTGGCTCTATGAATTTGATATTATTATCATCATTCCATTTTATAAAAAGAAAATTCTGGTTTAGCTAGACAGAATAACTTGTCACAAATCATAGAGCATCTGAACTGTCATATTAATAAGAATGAAAGGAATTCTGATAGAAATGAAAAAAGCGTGACTGGGACAATGGTTCTACTGAGTACATAAACACAGACTTGTTTACTTCAGGAAAGAAATGGGACATCTAAACACTCTAAGGAGCTGGCTTTGCATAATGCTTCCCTTGCTAATACTAGTACTTACAAATGTATAACTTTGGGGGAAATATCAGTCTCCTGAAACAGGGCCCCAAGGGACTGCCAAGCATTTGTGAAGCCAGCATTCATTCCTTATGCCTAGACAAGTTGTACAGAAAGTGTCTAGAAAGTGACATAAATACCAAAAAGTTTCCTCAGGTTCCATTATGTTACATACTTGTTAATCCATACTTAAATTTGTCTTCAGTTACAAAATCATACTAGGCAAGGGGCCATAAACAATGCCACATATAATTTTGCATTCAGCTTATATATTTTCTGGTGATTAAAGATATTAGCAAACAATCAAGTAGTGAGGAAATCTGTTCATCTCTGGAAAATCAAGGTGGTGTCAAGGTTAAAGATTTAATAGAGGAAAGGATATACATACATATAATTGTGACTAACTTTGATTTGATAGAAATTTGTCTAGAAATCTTCTATAGGTGTATTCTCTGAGCCTAGAAAGAGACTGAAATTTTAAGTAATAAAAAACCTTTGAAAGCATTTTTTAAAACTGTACAGATGTTTTTAGTAGACTTAATGTTTCAAGTGAAAGATGGCTATATTTTAAATATATTATGTTAAAACATTATGGAGAAAACCATCTTATAATTTGTGACCTAAATGGAGAGTACTTATGAATAAATTTCAGAATGTTTGACCTAGAAATTTTCTTTCTGACTTCCAATCTATTCTAAAGACAAATTTGGGCCAATAAGTCTATGTGATCACTTTGTGCTTTCACTGAAGGTTTGTTTGTGATAAAATCAGGGCATATTCTTTGGTCGTTGCATGGACATAAGTTTTAAATGGCACAAAATATTGAAAGAAGATATTACTCTGATGAATCACCCAATAAAATCCTTAGATAATGTAATGGAAGTATTTTCACTAAATACGTGAAAGAGTGATTTGGGAAAAAATAATATTCTGACTAAAATGCCTTGAACATTGTGGCGGATTAAATGTGACTGTAAATTCTCCCATTGAAGGATGGAATTTTTCTCTATCTCCTTAAAAGTGGTAAAGAGATACTTTTCACGCATTGAGTTATGACTCCTTTGACCAATAGAGCACAGTGAAAATGAAAATCTAGTTCCAGCCCATTTACAGTTTCTTTCTTGCTCATGATACCAAATGAAAGTTTGTCTGCCAAACTTTGTGAAGCCAATGAAGCCAAACAATCCAAAACAATGAAGTCTGTAGTAGAGTAAGGTTTATTTCAGGGCAAAGCTAGAAGAATGGGTTACTCATGCTCATAAAACCTCAAACTTCCTGATGTTTTTTTGGGAATAAATTTTTATAGGCAAAATTGGGGGTGAGGGCTTCCTAGTGTGTGACTTTCTTCTGATTGGTAGACTGTGAAGTAAGAGGGCAGTGTTCCAGGAAGCTTGTGCTCAGTCTGAATTCAGCATCCTCCACCTGGGTGGAAGCCTTAGTTCCTCCAGAGAAACTCAAAGATAGATACCCATATCCCTTGTGGAAGAAACAGGATCCTGCTTGAATCTCTGCACTACAGTTTCTCTACTTAAAAAAAAAAAAAAAAAAATTGGAATATAGTTGATCTACAATGCTGTGTTTGGAGAAGGCAATGGCACCCCACTCCAGTACTCTTGCCTGGAAAATCCCATGGATGGAAGAGCCTGGAAGGCTGCAGTCCATGGGGTCGATGAGGGTCAGATGCGACTGAGCGACTTCACTTTCACTTTTCACTTTCATGCATTGGAGAAGGAAATGGCAACCCACTCCAATGTTCTTGCCTGGAGAATCCCAGGACAGGGGAGCCTGGTGGGCTGCTGTCCATGGGGTCGCACAGAGTCAGACACGACTGAAGTGACTTAGCAGCACAATGCTGTTAGTTTCTACTGTACATCAAAGTCAATCAGTTATATGTATACACATATCCACTCTTTTTTTAGATTCTTTTCCCATATAGGACATTACAGAATATTGAGTAAAATTCCCTGTGCTAATACTGTAAGTCCTTATACTTATCTATTTTATATATAGTAATGTGTATATGTCAATCCCAATATCCCAATTCATTCTTCCCCCTCTTTCACCCCCAGAAACTGTAAGTTTGTTTATGACTTTATTTATGTTTTGTAAAAGAATTCATTTGCATCTTTTTTTTATATATTCCACATATAAATAAAATCATGTGTTGTCTTTCTCTGACTTACTTCACTCAGTATGACAATCTCTAGGTCCCAAATAGGAAAAGGAGTACGTCAAGGCTGTATGTTGTCACCCTGCTTATTTAACTTATATGCAGAGTACATCATGAGAAATGCTGGGCTGGAGGAAGCACAAACTGGAATCAAGATTGCTGGGAGAAATATCAATAACCTCAGATATGCAGATATGCACCCTTATGGCAGAAAGTGAAGAAGAAAAAAAGAACCTCTTGATGAAAGTGAAAGAGGAGAGTGAAAAAGTTGGCTTGAAGCTTAACATTCAGAAAACGAAGATCATGGCATCTGGTCCCATCACTTCATGGAAAATAGATGGGAAAACAGTGGAAAGAGTGGCACACTTTACTTTTTTGGGCTCCAAAATCACTGCAGATGATGAGTGCAGCCATGAAATTAAAAGGCACTTACTCCTTGGAAGGAAAGTTATGACCAACATTGACAGCATATTATAAAGCAGAGACATTACTTTGTCAACAAAGGTCCATCTTGTCAAGGCTATGGTTTTTCCAGTGGTCATGTATGAATGTGAGAGTTGGACTATAAAGAAAACAGACTGCCAAAGAATTTATGCTTTTGAACTGTGATGTTGGAGAAGACTCTTGAGAGTCCCTTGGACTGCAAGGAGTTCCAACCAGTCCATCCTAAAGGAAATCAGTCCTGAGTGTTCATGGGAAGGACTGATGTTGAAGCTGAAACTCCAACTTTGGCCCCTGATGCAAAGAGCTGACTCATTTGAAAAGACCCTGATGCTGGGAAAGATTGAAGGCAGGAGGAGAAGGGCATGACAGAGGATGAGATGGTTGGATGGCATCACCGACTCAATGAACATGGGTTTGTTTAAACTCCAGGAGTTGGTGATGGACAGGGAGGCCTAGCATGCTGCATGCAGTTGCAAAGAATCAGACACGACTGAGAGACTGAAGTGAACTGAACTGAGGTCCATCCATTTTGCTGCAAATAGCATTTTTTCATTTTTTATTACGGCCAAAAAAAAGAACAAACTTATGCCCTGTAGTTTCTTGATTTTTCCTCCTTTGCTTCTGAATTCCCTTACCTCCCTGACTGACAACATTTTGAATCTACTCTTTAGTATTCAGGAAAGTCTAGAAACCTTTTGCCTGGATGTACAAAAGGGGACACAGAAAGACTTTATTGCCCAGGAGGACACCATAAGGAGCTGCTTAGTTACACACTTGAAGCTCTGAGTCATTGCATATGGAGCTCGAATCCCCTGATGATGAGGCCATGAAAAAAAGATATGAAACTACACGAAGAGAAGAGTTGCTTCTTTGATTCCTATCTTTCAGTAGTTCACTTTAGGCCCTAGACCTATTGAATGAAGGCATCTTAAACACCCAGGCCAGAGTAGCTACCATCTAAATGCCACCTAATGCCCCTGATGATGCAACATGGAACACAAGAAATACCATCTGATCCCTGCTGACTTTCATGATCTAAAGCATTGTGAGACATAATAAAATGATAGTTGTTTCATGCCAATAATTTTTGAGATGCTTATGTACAATTTGCATAGCTTCACTGTTTCTCCCTTTCAGCTATAAAATAGACAAGAATCCAAAAAGTTTCTCATGAAACTTAATTGAATTAGTGCAGTGTAAAAGTTTAGATTGTCATCTATCAATTTTTACCATAGTAACTGACACTTAGCAATAATAACTAACTTTGGAACAATTCCTAGTTGCTAGGCACTGTGGAGACTCAGTAAATAGCTGTCCCTCATGAAGAAAAATTACACTGCTAAATCTCTGAGGTTGAATAAGCACTTTAATTTTTCTCCACTTGTAGGAGTAAGTTTACATTGACTCTTCTTAGTTCAATCATCTTGTTTTGTTAAAATGCAACCCCTTTTTCAAAGCAGTTAATCATCTATAGGAAAGCTCACCATCTACTTTTATGAGTGAATGTACCACTTTGACTACTTAAACCAAAACACTTAACATTTGTAAGACAAAATTTATAAATACTTTCTAAGCATGTCATATATTTTTCATCTAATAAATAAATCTTATGCAGCATACAGTGAAGAATTATCCCATTTTGCAGATGAAAATCATGAGCCAGGGATGGATGTGATATGTGAAGATCAATATTAACTGTATGAGCTGAGAAAAGTTAAGACCTGTTTCAGCATATTTTGCAGTATTCCCTCTTTGCTCTAGCATAACAATTTGAGCTAAACAAATTGTGTTGTGCCTTTTCAAATTATTTTCCTCATTTTTTCAACATATGGATTATTTTCTTCTGAAAGATGGATTTTTATTGTCAGTTAGTCACTAAGTCAAGTCTGACTCTCTGCAATACTACAGACTCTAGGCTGCCAGGCTCCTTTGTCCATGGGATTTTCTAGGCAAGAATACTGGAGTGAGTTACCACTTCCTTCTCTGGGGGATCTTCCCGACCTAGGGATCGAACCCAAGTTTCCTGCGTTGGCAGGCAGATTCTTTACCACTGAGCCACGAGGAAAGTCCATAAATATGCATATCAATATAAAATATGAATTTCAGAAATGCAATGTTGCATTATTTTAGAAATCTCTAAACAAGTATTGCATTTGGATACATGGATTCAAATGTGAAATTCCAAAAACAATACCCAGAGAAAAACCTGAGTAAACAATGCCAGCCTTTTTTGGACAAGTGTGGTTCAAAGTTCTTTGTTCTAAGAGGACAAAACAGTTCCACTTAAAGTGCCTTAACATGGATGCTTAATGTGAAACAAGTGTCGTTTCCAGGCAACCTCTGAGCAGGTGTTTAAAATTGTTCTGGCCCCAGAATAAGTGTTCCTGCTGTGGTATCACAGTCTTGAAAGGCTCCAGTGGAGTTTGTGGCTAGAATTATATCAAAAACACGTAAAAATGTGTTTCTCAGTAATGCAGGAGACTAAACAAAGTAGCCAGTTTTTTGAAAATCCTGGTGTAAAATTTAAGATTGAAGTAACTTTCATTTTATCAAATCCTACACTAATATGCACTAAGTGTAAATTAATGGGATCAAAAAGAAAATATGAAATAACTAAATGACTAGAAAGAACATACTCAGTATAAAAGTATTTCTTTAACACCTCCAAGTTTTTATTTTTAATTTTAAAATTTATAGTAGGGGAGAATGAGGCAGTGCCTATGAGTGAAAGTGAATGTGAAGTTGCTCAGTCCTGTCTGACTCTACGAGTGCCCACTGCCAAAATAAATTTCCCGATCTGATGACCACGTGATTCAAAAAAGTATGCCAAAACTAATCAACATGTCTAAGGATTTTGTGCCCACAGAACATGATACATATTATTTAATCCTTTGCAATTTATGGGGCTTTCCTGATAGTTCAGTTGGTAAAGAATCCCCCTGAAATGTAGGAGATCTCAGTTCAGATTCCTGGGTTGGAAAGATCCCCTGGAAAAGGGATAGGCTACCCACTCCAGTAATCTTGGGTTTTCCTTGGGGTCGAGCCGGTAAAGAATCCACCTGCAATATGGGAGATCTGGGTTCAATTCCTGGCTTGGGAAGATTGCCTGGAGAAGGGAAAAGCTACCCACAGCAGTATTCTGGCCTAGAGAATTCCACGGACTGTATAGTCTATGCGGTCGCAAAGAATTGGACACAACTAAATGACTTTCACTTACAATATATTTGCAGCTCTACAAATAATAACTACAGTATTTGGGCAGTTAGTTTTCCATATAAATGAGACTAAAATAGAGCCTACTTCAGAAGTCAGTAATAAGTATTAGTAAAATATCCTTGTAAATTTGCAGCATACTGTTCAACACAAAACACAAAGAGAGCTAGTCTAAACAAGTAGAAAGGCTGTGTAGACAAGATTGAAGAACATGGAGTTAAACAGACTAGATCAAAATCCAGGTTCAACACCTTAAGAATTATAAGTGAAAGTAAGAAAGCGTTAGTCCTCAGTCACGTCCAACTCTTTTGTGACCCCATGTACCATAACCCTCAAGGCTCCTCAGTCCATGGAATTCTCCAGGCAAGAATACTGGAGAACAATGGCAATTCCTTCTCCAAATAATTATAACTACAAGTAAATCAAGTACTTTTTCTGATTTATTTTCCTCATTTGAGGAAAAGACAGTTTATCTCATAAGTTTGTATTAAAAATTAAGTGATGTTGGGACACATGGAAAAATTCTTGGAGCATGGTAAAATCTTAATATGTGTAAGTAACTGTTATTTTAAGTGAAACAGCTATTTTTTTTACTCCAATCCAAAGTTACCATTTAATTCAATTTTTACATTAAATTAAGCAATTCATAAAAATACTGTCTTTTTGAATCATGTAGAGAAAATACTTTTTTTTCCTCATTTTTGGACCCTGGGTGACACTTAACCCTTTGGAATATATCATACACAACCTGAATTAAGTATGTATTCTGGCAATGGTGATAGTATGAACCCTGTGGTAATGTTCAATTTTAGATTATAATTAAATACTCCATTTTGTTTTGCTATTCACAGACCTATTTTGTTTCCTACCTAAGGTTCCGTAGGTTCCATATGTGCTCAGTCACTCAGCTATGTCCCACTCTTTTCAACCTGTTGGATTACAGCCTGCCAGGCACCTCTATCCATGGGATTTTTCAGTCAAGGATACTGGAGTAGGTTGCCATTCCCTTCTCCATGGGATCTTCCCTACCCCATACAACCTGCATTTCCTGCACCTCATGCATTTTGGGTGATTCTTTACTGCTGAGCCATCGAGGAATCCTATAACATTTACTTATGACTAAAGTAATATTCACAATGCCGTCTATGGGGTCGCATGGAGTCGGACACGACTGAAGCGACTTAGCAGCAGTAGCAGCAGCAGCAACAAATTTAAACATTAATACTGTCTTGTTCTGTTATTATTTTACTAAATCAAAATTACTTAACAGACACTGCTTATAAACCAGAGACTGGAATATATACTATGAATACAATGGAGGGAAAAAAAAAATCTTCCCTCTCCTGTTTATTAATGTTTTCCAAGGGCCCAAGTGGCACAAGAGCTCTCTCCCCTATGAAACAAGCAGTCAGTGTGGGCACAATACTAATTCATTTTAACTGTCCTTACTCAAAATACAAACTAGGATTTTATAGTACCTGAAATTGAAACCATAGACTCCCCTGGGCTGATTAACTTTTTCCAAAAATTCATTTGTAACACTATTAGATTATATTCTTAGAGAAGATACTATATATAGTGATATGAGCAGCAGCTATGCTTGTAAATGCAATACATTCATTCATATGAGATCTCCATGTAGCCCAGGTGGCTCAGTGGTAAAGAATCCACCTACAATGCAGCAGACAAAATGACGCAGGTTCAGTCCTGGGGTCTGGAAGATTCACCTAGAGGAGGGCATGGAAACGCACTCCAGCATTCTTGCCTAGAAAATTCCATGGACAGAGGGGCCCCATGGTCTACAGTCCATGGGGTTGCAAAGAGTTGGACATGACTGAGTTCACCCATGCACACTCCATGTAACAAAGAGCCCAGTGGATAGTAGATGTTTAAAACAATGTTGATGGAGTGGGGAAATTGATGAATGTTTCTAGTAAAAGCAACAACAACCATCCTAACAATTTTCTGTTCAGTGATTACGCTTCACACATTCTATTCCTAAACTTTACTGCAGCCTTGATATTTAGTTATTATCTGAATTTTATATAAAATTGAAATGAAGGCCAGAAAGTTTTAGAATATGTCAAATCAATGATAATAATAAGAAACCAATTGTTTCATCTTGAAATTAAGGAAAATATGCATAGTGAGCATTCAGGATATTCTGTAAAGATACATGCTTTGAATGTACAGCTATGAACTGGGTAATAGGCAAGATGAAAATAGGATGTAGGATGCTCTATTACAGGTATCCCTGTATCAATGTGGAGAGATCTTCATTCGAAGACTCTAGATACCAGATGGCTCAGAAAGCCACAGGGTTGACCTCTGCCTGAGTCCCTTCTTTACTCTTGGATATAACCTCACTGATGTCAAGTTCTATTTAGGTATCAAAAGAGCTGAATGCCTGGAAAAATTAAAAGGCAAAAATAAGTTTTTGAGATTGAACAGATTACTCTGTCACCCAGAACTACATATCTGGAAGCCAAATCTTTTCTCGCTGAGACATTTTTTTGTTTTGCTTTGCGTTGTTTCTATGGCTAAACAAATATTCATCTTACAGAGAAAGCCTGCATGGATTCCTGTAACAATAAGCAACCTATATGAAATATTCACGAAAGTGCATGGAATGTTAGGTAGTAAGTGTTTTGGACAGTTCATGAAACTGATGAAAACTGATGTAAATTTGGTTATATTAATATTTTTTCCTTTCAGCATTTTTAAGAAAATATTTTTATATTAATCAGAAGCTCAAAAGATTTTGTAAACTAAGTACACTCTCTTGGGAGACTTAAAGTGATAAATGCTTTTATGTGTGGTGTATGATAGAAGCACACATAGGTTGCCATGGAATTTGAAATTAGAGTCATCTGGTTTAGACATAGACATCACAGAACAATTCTAGCAAAAGGTAACACTTAAAATTACCTTTAAATGATGAGTGGGAGTTAACTGGTTGCTTAAAGATGTCACGAACACTTTGTGAGAGAAAAAGCAAGTGCAAAGAGATAATTGCCAAAGAGCCTGATTCTTCCTGTAAATGGCAAGCTGTCCATTATGGTTAGAATTAACTGTGGAAGGAGAATCATTGCAAAAATAAAAGCCAATTTCTTCGTTTATCCTGATTATTGTAAGCCCCTTTAAGAAACAGAACCTCATAATCTGATAGCCTATGGCTTAAGCTATTTAAATATCAATGATAAAATCCAGTTGGAGTGGGCAAGGAATCAAGATACTCATTTTGCTTTAGGGGAAATATATTAAGTTTGAGTAAGAATTTCATAATTTAAAAATAAAAAAAATTAATGTTCAGATTATAAAATGAGTCTTTAAAGCCAAAGATAGAAAATCAGGCACTCAAAATAAAGCAATAAAACTACTTTTGGAAAAGGTTTTCCTATCAAAAATGGAAATTAATATAGAGAGCTTCTGGTTTGTGCTCCTAAAAGAAATAAATGAAATTTATGAAACAACAACAACAAAAAAATATAGACAAGAAGACAAGACCAAAGATTTGATTGAAATTATAAAATTGGGGAAAATACTAAAAACTTATAAAATAAAGTGACAATACAAGTGAAAAATAGTAAAATTAATTTTAAATGGTTTGTAACTTGCTAGCAACAGAATCAATTATGTAAAAACTCGGGTGATGTAGAAAACAAATCAGAATTGTTAGTTGAGAATTCATGTTGGGAAGTTGAAAGGTTAATGATCATCTGAAGGAAGAAGATGAAACCTAGGTGAGTTAGGGTTAGCATTAGAATTAGAATAGGACTTACTTAGTGTGAGGATTAAGATAGTGTTAGCTTTGGAACTGTATCAAAATCATTAAAATTACCTGAAGAGTCAAGAGTAAGCAGAGAAAATTAAAATACTCAAATTATTATAAAGACAATATTTTCTGGGTTGAAAGCAATGACTCTATGGATGAAATCATTCCTTGATTTACATGACTAATTAAATAATGAAATCAAAACCACACTGTGAATATCTTAGTGAAATGCTTGATTTTTAAGGAAAACAAAGAAAATCTAACATCCAACAAACACATACACAGAAGAAAAAAAGTTTGTAAATATTAAAACTAAATCACTAGGCTCTGAGGTATGATTTTTCATAGAATCAGTTAATTTTCACCTAACAGAATTATTTTTCTTAATTGGGGGACTTGTGGAAAACATTCCAGTTTGTTTTCTGAAATAAGCATAATCCTGATATCAAAAGTGGCTAACAATAAGTACTTTATAATGAACTTGACTGGATTCAGTCTGGCTTCACTCTTTATTCACTTTTCAAATTTTATTTGCTTTATAACATTACAAATGTACTAGTCCTTTCAGATTGCCATAAATATAATAAAAATTGAAAAAATAAACTGAGTGGTATAGACAACAGAGATGTATTTTCTCACAATTCTTGCACCTGGAAGTCTGAGATAATGGCAGCACAATGAGGCTCTGGTGAGATCCCTCTTCCTCACTTGCATATGAGGCAGAGAGAGAGCTCTGGTGTCTCTTCCTCTTCTTATAACTCTAATTTTACCAAAAGGGCCTCAACTTCATGACCGCATCTAAACCCAATTATCTCCCAAAGGCCTCATTTCCAAATATCATCACTGTGGGTATTACAGTTTCAACATATGAATTTTTCAGACAAATTTCAGTCCACTGCATTCACCTTCCTCATATATAAACATGAAATATAAATAGAGCATCTTCTTTAGAGGGCTGTTGTGAAGAACAAATGAGGTAATAGATGCCATGGAATTAGAAGAGATGTTAACACAGAGTCAATACTACATGAGTGTTGGCTGATATTGTTAATTATCTGGCATGATCACTTATGTACAGATATAAACAAGATGTTTAACAAAATACAAGCAACTGAAACCTAGAAGTTATTAAAACAGATGATCAAAAATCAATTTCTTGAATTCAGAGACTTTTATCATTTATTTTATTAAACTGTATAATTCATCTTATTACTAATTTCACATATACTATCCACATCATCATATTTCGGGATAATAGAAATACAACCAAAGGGCATTTATAATATGACTTACAAAGAGAGAATATTAGAGAACTGCTTTGAGGCATTCTCATAAAAAGAAGGAAAAAGATAAATATCCCATCGTTAGCTAGTATTATTTAATTCTCTCTCAAAAGTGTCAAGCCTTGAAGTAATAAAATGCTACTGTATTAATTATTTTACAGAAAAACATGTCTAAGGGTATAATCATCAGTATAAGTTGAAAAATTATTAATTTAAGTAAAATGATTATTTTACTGAGAATCAAATTAATTGTAGCAATATGTAGCAAATAATGTGTATATAACACTTTTGTCTCAGAAAAAAAAATAGTTCTTTATGATATGAACATCATGTGGACAAAGCACTCACTTTTCTCTGTGATTGAAGTAGAAGTTATCATATCAAAAGAATGACTGAGTTAAACAATGGAATTATTTTTGTCCTTTATTTTCCTCTCCATTTCCTGACTTTCAGTATTGAAAGACACAGATATTTTGAATAAAAAATCTCAATTAATTGAGTAGTAAACATATAAAATGGCATACTACTTAATCTCATTAGATTTATTTGAATAAAAGTAAGTATAGAAATGCAGCTTTTGATATCTGTATATCTGGCATTAAAACAAAATTGCTAATGTACTGTTAATACAGCAAAAACAACAAGATATTTTAAGGTACAAAAGAAAAGATATTTTTCAATGATGCTTATATTAATCCAGCAGTTTATGAAACTGAAAAGGCAATCATATCAACACCTAAAGAACTAACTTCTGTAAAACATCAGGTAGTCTGTATTTTTAAATCAAAGTATACTTGTTTTATGGATATGCTTAATAATAAAGAGAGACTAAAGAAGGCAGAGAAAGTATTTTTTAAGTTAACTACATATTTCAAAAAACCCTAGCTATATTGTTTAGTATTTTTAATTAATGAAGTTAGAGAAAACACAATTCCTACTTCAGAACATTTTAATTTTTTACACATTTTTTTAATGATGCATATTAGACACTTTGGCCTTTTATTTTACGTTTCAAAGATATTTGTAACAATCGAAGCATAATAAAACATTTTCTCAAATATGATAAAATCTTTCAGTTCAGTACTAAATTTCAGAATGATGGAGAACAGCATAAAGACAGAAACACATTGCTATTCACAAATGTAACCAACATCAGTCCTGGTTAAATTGTATCTCTCTAATATATCTATTGGAGAAGGAAACATCAACCCACTCCAGTATTCTTGCCTGGAGAATCCCATGGACAGAGGAGCTTGGGGAGCAACAATTCACAGGCTTACAAAGAGTTGGACGAGACTAAGCAACTAACACACACACAAAAAATTTTTCCAACAAACTGTATAAGGTCTTCATTACATCTCACTGTAAA
The DNA here is from genome assembly GCF_000754665.1 of Bison bison bison. Classification (NCBI taxonomy): domain Eukaryota; kingdom Metazoa; phylum Chordata; class Mammalia; order Artiodactyla; family Bovidae; genus Bison; species Bison bison. Next base: position 6,352,887 of record NW_011494708.1, on the reverse strand, counting down.
TTCTTTTCTCCTTTCACTTCTCTCTATTCAGACCTATCCTCTTGAACTGTGTAGCTAAATTCATAATGTAAAAAAAAATTGTTTTCAACAACAAAAAGGTAATAGTAATAGTCTCACTTCTTTCCACTAAAATTCCCAATTTTAGCTATTTCCAAGACAGAAGGTCACTTACTAATTGTCTTTGGGAAATCATCTATAGCTGCAGACCACTTTTCAGAAGGAAAATGTGTAAGGTCCAGCCTACTTTCACACTGTTGAAGTCTCTGAGTGTCAGTCTCTAAGCTGAAATGGCAGGACCATTTCCTCAGTGTCCAAAGGCCAGACAAGTAGAATTTTGACCAATTTCTGGTCCCTTTCTTTTAATGTTGTTATCTAATTGCTTTGACTTATGAACTTGAGCTTTTAAATGTATTGGCATTTTTGGCAAAACAGAAGAGGTATTTCACAGTAAGAAAAGCCTGGAGGTGGGTGGTAGATAAGAAAATCAGCAAATTTTCCTTTTATCAAAGGAGGCCCAGGCAGGAAAGCAAAACAGAAGATATGGCTTCTAGATGAAAAATTTTATATAGTCATACACTAGCTAAGTCATGTTGGAGTTTAGATAAAACAATGAAATCACATAACTTCTGAATTATGTAATTTATAAATAATTACTAGTATCTCTGCTAATTGGAAGAAATTTTACTCAATAATTATATCTTGCATGCCTAATTAACTTGCATTTTCTGTTTGCATGCTGGGTTAAGAATTTTTGTTCTTATGTGTTTGGGCTCATTAAAATGCTTCATATTTATTAAAATTAAAAGAATAGTCTTTTGATTTATTCTTTAGCCATGAACATTTATTAAAGAGAAACAAAATTTTTGTTCTGTGATCTATTATTAATTATAGTGTAATTATTGAATGATGAATAATTCTGAGAAAGGGATAATATGAATGCCTGTAGGGGGAATGTATTTCACTGACTAAAAGCATTGCAGATTTCTTTCTTTGATAGTTACCAAATAAACTACATTAATTTTTAGAAGATCCATAAGTATTAGTCTTAAATCTTTTATTCTAGGATGCTTATTGACACAAATAACAAAAGAGCATGAATGTCACCAGTTTAACCTATTTTTAAATTATTGCTTAAAGTATGCTGTGAACTTTTTATTCCTTGTGACAAAAAGTTTCAGGCGGCAATATTGGCAGCTACCCCAAACTAGCATTTGTCTTCACCAGAGACTTGTTAAAAAGTAACACATAGAAAAGAGAAAATTTGTAAAAGAGAATTAAGGAATACTATTCACAGTGATAAAAATTTTATATAGTTTTAGAAAATATATATTGGTGTGATTCTCATGCATGAGAACAACTTCATCATTTTTGTTCTAATGCTAATTCATTAATTCTAATGCATTAAGAATTCTTTAGCAGTTCTAGGACTAAGTCAAAGATAATCTACTATGGGATTCTATAATTAATATAAATAATATTACTGATATACCTACAGCATAATAATGTATGGACTTCCCTGGTGGCTCAGATGGTAAGGAAATCTGCCTGCAATGCAAGAGACCTGGGTTGATGATATATTATATATATCTGAATATGCTACTTTTAAAAAAGTATAAAAATGGTAAATTTAGGACTTATTAAAACAAATGACTACCCAATGAATTCAATGAAAAGCTAATTTCACTCAATATAATAAACTCCTTCATTGTTTTCTTTTCAATCTTTCAATTAGCTATTTACTAATAGGAAGTATTTGTTGTAGGATATTTTCCTCCAAATTCTTTTTTTATTATCCCAAGAAATACAACCTGATTATCATCAAACTAAGAGCATAAACTGCTAATTTGAATTCTTTTCTTGAACCTCATGCTCTGAATTTTAGCAATACCACTGAATATGTTCTTAAGTCCTCACTGATGAAATAGTCTTCAGTGATATTATTAGTAAACTAGCTTTTTAAATTCTGTATATTTATTGGAAATATTTAATATAAAGACTAACATAAAAGGATTAAAATATAACATGAATCAAGCAAAACACAACATTGTCTATTTAAGATTATTTGTGTGATAACACAAACCTTGTATCTTTCTTTTTCCATCTTCAGTAGTTTTCTTTTTTATTTTTCACCAATAGCAGCAGTAATATAAGTTATTAGTGAGCACTTATCATCAAAATGTATAATCATAGAGAACACAAAGTAGTAGATAAACAAAAGATGAGGGATGAATTAGGTGGTAAAGCATAAGTGTATAATCCTCAGTTTCAAAATGTTGACATAATATGAAAGTGATATGTTTGCCTCAATTTATGATCTAGAAATGAAAAAGATACTGTTACCCTAATCTTAAAAATTAAAACAAACCAGATAAGATATACATTTATAGTTTTGGGGTTTTGTTTTTGCTTTTAATTATCAGGAGAATGAAAGTTAACAGGGCTAACTTCAGAAAGTGATGAGCCCTTGGGAGAGAGGAGACCTGCATCTGTATTGTGTGTGTAACTGAAATTTAAAATAGCACCATTTACAATAACATCAAAACACATGAAACATTTGGGGAAAAATCTTACAAAATATGTGCAAAATTTGTATATTACATGCTGTAAAATTTGATTTGAAAAATCAAAGAAAATTTAAATAAATGGTGAGATATACTTCATTCATGGATTATGAGGAGTATTTATAATATTCTCTTCAAACTGATGTACAGTGTAGTTCCAATCTAAACACCAGCAAGCTTTGTTTTTTTTAAACTGTCAAAACATTTCTAAAATTTATATAGTGAAACAAAGGATTTAGATTAGCCAAAAAATAATTTTGACAATGAGAAATGAAGTTGTAGTATTCACACTACTTGATTTCAAGACTTTCTTTAAAAGCACATTATTCCAATAGCATGACATGGTGGAAACAGATATCAATGGCATACAGAATTGAGAAATAGAACCACATATTTGTGGTCAATTAATAGCTAATAAAGAAAGAAGAATTCTCAACTTATGAGGCTGATGCATTCAGGCAACAACATAACAAAAACAAAAAGACTTGAAGCGAATCATAGGTTTAAAAAATAAAAATAAAAATCTTCTGGAAAACAAACAAAAAATCTTTGTGATCCTGGGTTAGACAAATATTTCCTAGGAGAGAAAAAGTACTAATAATTTTTAAAAATTCCATAAGTGGACTTCAGTAAAAATTTGTCTCCTGTTCAAAAGACACTGTTAAGAGAATAAAAAGTATCCAAAACATATTTTTGATAAAGTAATTGTGTCCAAAATATATAATGAATATCAAAGTTTTAATAATAAATAAGTCTAATTTCTTTTGAGAATTTTAGAAATTTTAATACAGTTCAAATCAGTGTGTGTGGTTTATTTCAGTTCCTTCACTGCCAAACCTGGAGTTAGGGACTGTTTCAAATTCTGCACTTTCTTTTTGTCTGTGATGAACAAACAGGTGTAAAGGTATATGCTGCATCCAACTTTAAACTTCACATTATCTGTTTTTCTTGATCTTGACAGACTTAGCATCCTTTTGCCTGACTGTGAGCAGAAAGTCTTTGATTTCCTCAATTTTGAGAGGCATGGTGATGAGGTACAGAGAGCACAGCTGGAACAAGGAGTTGGCAAGAAGCAAGGAGAAGGGAAAAGTACGAAAGTGTAACTTTAAAATGGATAAGAGATCTGAGCAGACACTTCACTAAAGATATAATATACCATATATTCATGGGGGCAAATGGTTTAGTGAACAGATGTTTGACATGATTGGTTATTAAGGAAATACAAATTAATTTTTGCAATAATTAATGAAAATACATACAGAGCATATAAGACATATGTGGTCTTATACATACGTATAAGACGTATGTATATGTTTGCACATCTTATAAGACACATGTTGCATTTAAGACACAATTAATGTATAGATAAATTCCTCATTCATTTGTAATGAAGTACCATTGCATATGGACCAGAATGGCAAAAAAAAAAGCAAAACAAAAGGACTAACATTGGCATGGGCACTACCAGTGTGTTGACAATGATGTGGAACAATTTGAAATTTTTGACATTTCATATGGAAATGTAAAATAAAATAACCACTTAGAAAATGAATATGGTAGTTTATTATAAAACTGAACATGTATAATTACCATGCCACCCAATAAACCTACCCCTCGGTACTACCTAAGAGAAAACTCATGTCTCCCAAAGACCTGTATATAAATATTTGTAACAGCTTTACTTATATTCTCCAAAAATTCCAAAACAATCTAAATATCTGTTATTAGTGACAGGAAATTATACTACATTTTTAAAATTCAATACTACTAAGCAGTAAAAAGGACCAAACTGCTAATAAATGCAAAAACATGAATAACTTTCAAAAGCATCATACTTGATGGAAATAAAACAGACACAAATTTCTAATATTATTAATATCTGATCAACTTATTTGACATTCCCGTAAAAGCAAAACTATCAGGGAAAAAAAAAAGTCTCTAAAGTATCCTCATATGTCTATTAAATAATGAAAGGGAAGATGGCACATCAACAAAAATAAACCACCTATTCTTAAAAAAAAAAATCCCCTCAGTTTTAGAATAAATAACTTACATCAATATTTAATAATGCAAAAGAACTCTAACAATAATGGTGGTGGTTGTTTAGTCTCAAAGTCACGTCTGACTCTTGGGACCCCATGGAAAGAAGAGCCTGGCAGGCTAGAGTCCCTGGGATTCTCCAGGCAAGAATACTGGAGTGGGTTACCATTTCCTTCTTCAGGGATCTTCCCAGCCGATGAATCAAACCCTGGTTTCATTCATTGTAGGTGGATTCTTTACCAACTGAGCTACAAGGGAAGCCCCAACAGTTATAGTTAAAGAAAATAATTTAATTTAGCCTTAGATTTTGCTGAGGACTCCCCAGTTAAAATCAGTACTTTTAATATTTCTTAAACTTTCTATTTTTATTTGTAATTCTGTCAGACAACTATACCAAACTGACATTAGATTGGCAGTTATAAAAATATTCAAAAATTTGTTGATTACTTAAATACTTTAAGGATGTTAAATTTGTAATTAATTTTAAAATATATTAAAAAGAATTGGCATTGATATTATAAACAAAGTCATTTGTAATAAGGGATTACATAATATTGTAAGAGAAACTACTCTGGCCTGTGGTTGGTTTTATTGAGTTATTTGAAGTGTGCTATCAAGTTTTTATTTATGCCTTATTGCAAATATGGGTTTCCCAGGTAGAACTAGTGGTAAAGTCTTCTGCATGCCAATGCAGAAGACTTAAGAGACTCAGGTTCATTCTCTGAGTCAGGAAGATCCCCTGAAGAAGGGCATGACAACCCATGCCTGCAAAATTCCATGGACAGAGGAACGTGGCAGACTATGGTCTATAGGGTTGCAAAAGTCAGACACTAGTGAAGCAACGTAGCATGCATGTATTGCCAATATAAATATTTTTACATTTTGAAACAGGTATTTTCATTTAAAAAATGTGTTTGCATATTACTGTATGGTTTATGCATCCACATCCTATCAAAAATAATTTCTGCCTATTTTATTCTTTTTAATTTTATGCAAAAATATAGTTTAAAAAAAACATGAACTTACTAACTGATTGAATAGATTAAACATAATTCTTAGGATCCTTTTAAACAAGACTTTACATTTACTGGACCACTGTATTCTATCACAAATATCAATGGTGTACTGAAGCCAGCCCACTCTGCCTCAAAAAAAATTGATCATTCATTTTTCAGGAAATTTGCTGTTAATTGCTATATACAGACGTTAGTAAAGGTGGTTTGTTGTTGTTTAGTTACTAAGCATTGTCCAACTCTGCAACCCTATGGACTGCAGCACACCAGGCTTCCCTGTCCTTCACCATTTCCCAGAGTTGTTTCAAACTCCTGTCTATTGAACCAAGTTAGTTATGCTGTCTTTGGAGAAGGAATTAGCAACCCAATGTTCTTGCCTGGAGAATCCCAGGGACGGGGGAGCCTGGTAGGCTGCCGTCTATGGATTGCACAGAGTTGGACATGACTGAAGTGACTTAGCAGCTGCAGCAGCAGTTATGCTATCTAATCATCTCATCCTCTGCTGCTGCTGCTGCTGCTAAGTGGCTTCAGTCGTGTCCGACTCTCTGCGACCCCACAGACGGCAGCCCAGCAGGCTGCCCCGTCCCTGGGATTCTCCAGGCAAGGACACTGGAGTGGGTTGCCATCTCATTCTCTACTGCCCCCTATTCCTCTTGCCCTCAGTCTTTCCCAGAATCAAGGCCTTTTCCAATGACTCGGTCTTTTGTATCAGGTGGCCAGGGTATTGGAACTGTAGTTTCATCACCAGTGTTTCCAATGAATATTCAGGACTGATTTCCTTTAGGATTGACTGGTTTAATCTCCTTGCTCTCCATGAGACTCTTAAAAGTCTTCTCAAACACTGCAATTCAAAAGCATCAATTCTTCGGCACTTAGTCTTCTTTATTTTATTTATTTTTTTTAATTTTTAATTTTTCTTTTAACTTAAAAAAAAAATTTGCCGTATGTCAACATGCATCCGCCACAGGTGTACACATGTTCCCCATCCTGAACCCTCCTCCCACCTCCCTCCCCATACCATCCCTCTGGGTCATCCCAGTGCACCATCCCCAAGCTTCCTGTATCCTGCATCAAACCTGGACTGGCGATTCATTTCTTATATGATATTATATGTTTAGCCTTCTTTAAAGTTCAACTTTCACATCCATACATTTACATAATTAATTATATAAATTTACTCTTAAATAACATTAAGAAATAAAATAATACCTCAAAACTTATCACTTTCTAATTGTTTTTTCTTACATTACCTTATGTTTATGGTTATTTACACATAATTCATGTATATAGTAAAATAACATATACTGATGTGCCATTGTGCAACTTTCTCAATTCCACTTTCAGCAATGTCACATAGGTAGCTAGAATTTGGCTATTGTAGGAATATTTACATCATAAAGAAGGAAAAAAATAACATGAAAATATGGGGGAAAATGAAGGGAAAAATGGGTGGAGTAACCCCAAAATTGAACATTAAAATACAAAAAGGTTTAAATATTTGCACATACTAACTGTAATCCTAGGTTAATTCCAAGGTCAGTCCAGCCTAGTATTCAGTTTCTAACAGACTGAGTATTGACTATCATCCCTGGAGCTCAATTTTAGTGCTAGAGGCAATATTAATATTTTTTTAATTTATGAAGTACATATTTTACATGCATGCTTGCATGCTCATCACTCAGCTGTGTCTGACTCTGCTATCCCATGAACTGCCACCAGGGGATTCTCTGTCCATGGGATTCTCCAGGCAAGAATACTAGAGAGGGTTGCCATTTCCTCCTTTAAGGTATCTTTTGGACCCAGGAATTGAACCTGGGTCTCCTGAGTCTTCTGCATTGGCAGGTGGATTCTTTTACCGCTGAACAAGCTGGGAAGCCCATACATAGTTCACAATTATGAGATATTACAATTAGCAGTTGAAGGGGATTTCTCCTCAAACTAATCATGCTTACTAAGTGGCTGCTAAATTTGTTTTTAAACTGCTGAAGAAGTGAATATATAATATGTTAGCATGTAGATATAATTAAATAAGAAAATGACACAATCTCTTGAATTATTATTGAAAGATTGTATACTGTTTAAATTTTGGCTCACTTGGTCCATGTAACCACAACTTAGTTAAGGCTCTCTTTAAAGGCTCGGGATGGGCTTCCCAGGTGACTCAGTGGTAAAGAATCCACCTGTCAATGCAGATGATGGAGGAGACCTGGGTTTGATTCCTGGGTCTGGAAGATCCCTTGAAGGAGGAAATGGCAACCCATTCCAGTATTCTTGCCTGGAGAATTCGATGGACAGACGAGCCTAGTGGACCACAGTGCATGGGGTCGCAAAGAGTCATACTAGACAGCCATTAAGCAGCAGCAAAAAGATTAGAGCTATCCCAGCTCTAACTGTAATACAAACTAGCTCTGTCATTTCTCAAGCTATCTAATTATTTTACATATTTAATTTTATTTCCTGTGTGCCACCACTTGTAAAAATGTTTAACTAGTTACAAGTCTGTATGCATTTATTTGTACATAATTGTATCTATCTTAAACGTCAATTCCTGCATAATTTGCAGTGTTCTCCCTGCTTTGATATTTTGAAGTTTGATATTAAAAGAAAGTTAAAATTTCCTTGAACTAAGTCATTTATATTGTTGTTTTAGTTTTTTATCATGCCCTGAAGAATCCAATTCTCATTGGCATACTCTTATATTAATATATTGTATTGTGCTCAATCCCTCAGTTGTATCTGACTCTGTGGCCCTGTGGACTATAGCCTGCCAGGTTCCTCTGTCCATGGAATTATCCAGGCAACAATACTGGAGTGGGTTGCCATTTCCTTCTCCAGGGTATCTTCCCAACCCCAGGGTCAAAACTGTGTCTCTTGTGTCTCTTGAATTGGAAGGTGGGTTCTTTATCACTAGCACCACCAGGAAAGGCCCCGCATACTCTTATAAGAACTAAGCATATAATACTTATCATGTTCAGTATTATAAACTTTACTGAATGGTCCTCAAAATTGGATTTACACAAAAATACTTCCTTTATTTTGGAGCTTAATACAATCTTTTGTTTTATCAAAATTGAAGCCACATTTTAAACATTGTATTATCACTATTAATAATAGGGGAAAACATGCTGATCTTTTTGACTAAAATAAGCCTAATCCAAAAATAAAAATGAGTCACTGACTCTGACAGACAGCCTCAGATTGAACACAACAGAAATACTACTGGAGAGATGATTCACTCAGGAGCCACATAAAAATATAAGGCAACTCTAGGTATCTTAAATAAGAAAAAAATTAGATACATATAGCACCGCTGAAAAGGCTAGGTAAAAAGGTTTAAAAGCCCATGGAAGTTTCCATCTTTTTTTTTTTTTGCCTGCAATATGATAGTGGGTGATCCAAGGATCACTTCAAGGCAAATCAGTCAGTCAGTTCAGTCACTCAATCATGTCTGACTCTTTCTGACCCCATGGACTGCCTTCCTTGTCCATCACCAACTCCCGGAGCTTACTCAAACTCATGTCTGTCGAGTCAGTGATGCCATCCAACCGTTTCATCCTCTGTCATCCACTTCTCCTCCCGCCTTCAATCTTTTCCAGCATCAGGGTCTTTTCAAATGAGTCAGCTCTTCGCATCAGGTGGCCAAAGTATTAGAGGTTCAGCTTCAGCATCAGTCCTTCCAATGAACACCCAGGACTGATTTCCTTTAGGATGGA
>NW_011494708.1:6338181-6343460 GCF_000754665.1 Bison bison bison | reverse complement strand
CTTTCTTTATAGTCCAACTCTCACATCCATACATGACTACTGGAAAAACCATAGCTTTGACTAGATGGACCTTTGTTGGCAAAGTAATGTCTCTGCTTTTTAATATGCTGTCTAGGTTGGTCAGTTTGTAAAGAATCCACTTCCAATGCAGGAGACCCAGATTCGATTCCTGGGTTGGGAATATCTGCTGGAGAAGAGAAAAAGCTACCTACTCTAATATTCAGGCCTGGAGAACTAGCCCATGGAGTCGCAAAGAGTCAGACAGGACTGAATGACTTTCACTTTCATTTTTAGGGGTTTCCCTGATAGCTGAAGGCAAATAGATCCACATCAAATAGATCCATATCATCACTTCATGGTAAATGGATGGGGAAACAATGGAAAGACAGAGACTTTATTTTAGGGGGCTCTAAAATCACTGCAAATGATGACTAAAGGCATGAAATTAAAAGACGCTTGCTCCTTGGAAGAAAAGCTATGACCAGCCTAGACAGCATATTAAAAAGCAGAATCATTACTTCGCAGACAAAGGTCCATCTAGTCAAAGCTATGGTTCTTCCAGTAGTCATCTATGGATGTGAGAGTTGGACTATAAAGAAAGCTGAGCACCAAACAATTGATACTTTTGGACTGTGGTGTTAGAGAGAAGACTCTTGAGAGTCCCTTGGACTGCAAAGAGTTCCAACCAGTCAATCCTAAGGGAAATCAGTCCTGAATATTCATTGGAAGAACTGATGCTGAAGCTGAACCGCCAATACTTTGGCCACCTGATGTGAATAACTGACTAATATGAAAAGACCCTGTTGCTGGGAAAGATTGAAGGTGGGAGGAGAAGAAGGGGATGACAGAGGATGAGATAGTTGGATGGCATCACCGACTTGATGGACATGAGTTTGAGCAATCTTTAGGAGTTGGTGATGGACAGGGACGACTGGCATGCTGCGGTCCATGGGGTACAGCGTCGGACACAACTGAGCAACTGAGCTGAACTGATCCAAAGAAAGAAGCACCTTCCTGGCAAAAACTAACCATGGGAAAACCTAACACTGACTTCTTTGTAGACCATGTACCTGTTGCAACTTGCATTTGAGAATAATGATTTTTCAATTCTAAGTTTCCAATCTCACAATAATGTCTCTCAGTGACTTGTAATAAGAATTTGCCTGCAAGATGATCTGGGAAATCTAGCTTTCAGGGTTTTACCCCTTGAAGTACAGAGAATAATTTGCAGTATTTCCATAGATATTTTCATATGAATTGAGATATGATTACTGTTTAATCTTTTATCTTGATCAAGATAAGATTGTTATATCCTAGAATAAATACACCAATTACATAGTTCAAAGGTAATATCATTAATTGTTTACACTTTTAAAACTCCTGTAGTATTTTTATATTATAGAATTTTTTTCTCCTCTGGTAAGCAGGAGGATAATGTGTAATATCCATCTATATACAACTGTTTCCATGAAAACTCTTCTTTCTTAATTTTCTCTCTTAATTTATTTCTTTGTTGATGTTTTTCAATATTAGTTTTATTTGTTATTATTATTGTTTTAGTTCTGTTTTATATATGTATCATTTTATTATTGGTGCTTCAATATAGTTATTGTTATTCTTTATAGAACTATTATTGAAAATTGTGTGTAATATTTAAAATAAAATATAGAAACTATCAGTTTAAAATATCATTTAATTTAACTTCCATAGTAAGTTATTTAATTTTAAAGTATTTTAAAAATCTAATTATTAAAAACTGTAAGATATATATCAATAATCTCCAGTGGCTCCAGACCAGATATTTTTTCAGTTAAAGCACGACTTGATCATTTTCAGATTAGAAAATGAAACTTATGCTGCTATTAAAATAAAAATATAAAGAATATTAAATCATATTGGCTACTATTTAAATTTACCCAGTATCATTCATAGGCACTTCTGTGAATTAGTTTAGGAAGCTAAAATTCATTTATCATTTTTTTTGTGGAAAATGGATTATAACCTCAAATTAATTTAGGGAACATAGCCTCTTTATAGCTTCTATTCATACTTGAGAATTGCTAGAATTGTAATAACTGGAAATTAATACTTTATATTTTCCCAAATAAATTGAAACCTTGATGGATTGAAGCTCCTATGATTATCCCAAGACAATAATAAATAAATCCCTTATCAAGAGAATTATTTTAAAATTAAAATGATGATTGAATAAAACTCACATTAGTGTCCATGACTTTACAAGAGAGTGATATAAATAACTGCGTGTTTTATGTATGTCTGAGGGATTTATGCAAAATTAATGCAACTGATATTCACTCATTCATTCTTTCTCCCTCTCTCTCTTAAATGTATATTCTACAGGGTCTGTATCTATGAACCATTCACAATGGAAGAATTAAGGCTGTGATAGGCCTACTTAGAAAATATTAAATAATTGTACTTGAGTAAGTTTGTTTTTCTTTAGAAGTGTAAAAATGCAATGACAGTTTTATTGTCTTCTCCTTTCATTAAATAAGCACCATTTGATGACACTTTTGCAAATAGTCATATAACTGCAAGACTTCTAACATTATTTTCAGCTGCTGTAGATACTTTTTAGCTCTTATGTAATTTCTCCATAGAATCTAATCCTGAAAATCTTGTCTAAACCACATTTTTCTCTTAACTTCCATATGATCACCTTATCTTTCTCTACCACCCAACTTGTCATTCCTCCTCCTGCTGGTTCTTTGTTATCCTCTTGTTCTGCTACCCTCTTTAAATAATGATATTTTCTATAAAATTTAATATCTGATGCTTTCCTGTTTCCTCTAAAATGCATCACTAAATTCTTTCTGAGATTTACATCTTGACTCATCTTGACTTCTCGATTAAGATACACAGCACCCTGTTTGTGTAGCTGCTCTAGTAAGAGGATGGGAATGTGGACATCCTTGTCTCCTTGCTTTTCATGTCTGAGGTCTGCTGAATCATACTTTTACATTTGTTTCATTTCACTTTCTTTTCTGTATTTATCTAGACCCTGTTCCATGCCTACATCTGGTCTTACCTGGATAAAATAACTGATCCCTCTGAATTTATTCTTACCTTATTCCAACTTTCTCACTGATGCAGAGTGCCTTTGCATAAGTGTTTATCTGTCACTTGTCTGCCTTAAAATTCTTTCTTGAGCTCCAATGGCTTTCAGGAAAAAAAATAAAAACTTTTCAAACTTATCATCAAGACCTAAAAATATCAAATTCCTAAATTCTCTTCAATGCCACTAAATCAGAACACATTAGTCCTCCTATAAATGTACTCAGAATTTTCACTTTTGTGCTTTGTTCACATTATCCTTTTGCTTGACATACCCTCTTTTTTCTCCTCCTTGAAAACATCTACATTTTTACTGAGAAACAGCTGCAACAACACTCTCTCTTTGGAACATGTGCTCATTTCCACCAATGCTGTGGGCCCTTCCTTTGTCTCTCGTCTCTAACATTCTGTAAATATCATCATAACACACCAAGGTTCATTGTAAGTTTTGGCTTTCTTCATATTCCCTGGACAAGACTGTCATTTCATAAAAGTAAAGATCTTTATTCATTTCCAAATGCTATTCATTTTAAGAAGTGCTTGATTTAAAAGAGGGCCTTCCTATGTTTATGGATCTAAAATTCATAACAATATGGTTCCTAAAACAGATATTCCCATTGCTAAGATTATTAAATTAGGGCTTAGAATTCATACATAGTATTTATAAGATCAAACAACATGTAGAATTTAAATTCAAATTTTTGTCTTCTATATCAGTCTGGCAAATCTGTCATTTTTGTCATTCATTTTCTCTGAAAATTTTAATTTTTTGAGTAGTTTATTTCTTTTTATTTTCTTTTTCTGTGTGCATGTTATTATTTACACTAATGGTGGTCCTTTAAATAAATTTCACTCTAAGATGATATAAAAAGTCCAATTTATCTAAAAATCTAATGCTTTTCTTTGAATTGCAGAATTTAGTCACTTGTATATAACAAAAGACTCTACACATGGACATCACCAGATGGTCAACACCTAAATCAGATTGATTATATTCTTTGCAGCCAAAGATGGAGAAGCTCTATACAGTCAACAAAAACAAGACCAGGAGCTGACTGTGGCTCAGATCATGAACTCCTTGTTGCCAAATTCAGACTTAAATTGAAGAAAGTGGGGAAAACCATTAGACCATTCAGGTATGACCTAAATCAAATCCCTAGGATTAGACCTTGGATTAGAATTTGACCTAAATCAAATTCCCTTACAGTGGAAGTGAGAATAGATTTAAGGGACTAGATCTGATAGACAGAGTGCCTGATGTAGTATGGATGGAGGTTCATGACATTGTACAGGAGACAGGGAGCAAAAACATCCCAAAGAAAAAGAAATGCAAAAAAGCAAAATGGCTGCCTAAGGAGGCCTTACAAATAGCTGTGAAAAGGAGAGAAGTGAAAAGCAAAGGAGAAAAGGAAAGATATAACCATTGGAATACAGAGTTCCAAAGAACATCAAGGAGAGATAAGAAAGCCATCCTCAGTGAACAGTGCAAAGAGACAGAGGAAAACAAAAGAATGGGAAAGACTGAGATCTCTTCAAGAAAATTAGAAATACCAAGGTAACATTTCATGTAAAGATAGGCTCAATAAAGGACAGAAATAATATGGACCTAACAGGAGTCTTCTCCAACACCATAGTTCAAAAGCATCAGTTCTTTGGCGCTCAGCCTTCTTCACAGTCCAATTCTCACATCCATACAAGACCACAGGAAAAACCATAGCCTTGATTAGACGGACCTTTGTTGACAAAGTAATGTCTCTGCTTTTGAATATGCTATCTAGGTTGGTCATAACTTTCCTTCCAAGGAGTAAGCGTCTTTTAATTTCATGGCTGCAGTCACCATCTGCATTCATTTTGGAGCCCAGAAAAACAAAGTCTGACACTGTTTCCCCATTTATTTCCTATGAAGCGGTGGGACCGGATGCCATGATCTTCTTTTACTGAATGTTGAGCTTTAAGCCAACTTTTTCACTCTCCACTTTCACTGTCATCAAGAGGCTTTTGAGTTCCTCTTCACTTTCTGCCATAAGGGTGGTGTCATCTGCATATCTGAGGTTATTGCTATTTCTCCCAGCAATCTTGATTCCAGCTTGTGCTTCTGATTAGCCTTCTTTAATTTCACAACAAAGCAAAAATCAAGCCACCTCTTCTGGAGTGATTGGCGACTGTATAAAGAAGAATGTTTCTGTCTGTTACCTGGAGGAGAA
>NW_011494708.1:6325565-6338081 GCF_000754665.1 Bison bison bison | reverse complement strand
AGGGTGTTATCTGCATATCTGAGGTTATTGATATTTCTCCCAGCAATCTTGATTCCAGCTTGTGCTTCCTCCAGTCCAGCATTTCTCATGATGTACTCTGCAAATAAATTAAATAAACAGGGTGACAATATACAGCCTTGACGTACTGCTTTTCCTATTTGGAACCAGTCTGTTGTTCCATGTCCAGTTCTAACTGTTGCTTCCTGACCTGCATACAAATTTCTCAAGAGGCAGGTCAGGTGGTCTGGTATTCCCATCTCTTTTAGGATTTCCCACAGTTTATTGTGATCCACACAGTCAAAGGCTTTGGCATAGTCAATAAAGCAGAAATAGATGCTTTTCTGGAACTCTCTTGCTTTTTCCATGATCCAGAGGATGTTGGCAATTTGATCTCTGGTTCCTCTGCCTTTTCTAAAACCAGCTTGAACAACAGGAATTTCACGGTTCACATATTGCTGAAGCCTGGCTTGGAGAATTTTGAGCGTTACTTTCCTAGCGTGTGAGATGAGTGCAATTGTGTGGTAGTTTGAGCATTCTTTGGCATTGCCTTTCTTTGGGATTGGAATGAAAACTGACCTTTTCCAGTCCTGTGGCCACTGCTGAGTTTTCCAAATTTGCTGGCATATTGAGTGCAGCACTTTCACAGCATCATCTTTCAGGATTTGGAATAGCTCAACTGGAATTCCATCACCTCCACCAGCTTTGTTCGTAGTGACGCTTTCTAAGGCCCACTTGACTTCACATTCCAGGATGTCTGGCTCTAGGTCAGTGATCACCCATCGTGATTTTCTTGGTGGTGAAGATCTTTTTTGTATGCTTTTGAACTGTGGTGTTGGAGAAGACTCCTGAGAGTCCCTTGGACTGCAAGGAGATCCAACTAGTACATTCTGAAGGAGATCAGCCCTGGGATTTCTTTGGAAGGAATGATGCTAAAGCTGAAACTCCAGTACTTTGGCCACCTCATGTGAAGAGTTGACTCATTGGAAAAGACTCTGATGCTGGGAGGGGTTGGGGGCAAGAGGAGAAGAGTACGACAGAGGATGAGGTGGCTGGATGGCATCACTGAGTCGATGGACGTGAGTCTGAGTGAACTCCGGGAGTTGGTGATGGACAGGGAGGCCTGGCGTGCTCCGATTCATGGGGTCGCAAAGAGTCGGACACGACTGAGTGACTGATCTGATCTGATCTGAACAGAAGCAGAAGATATTAAGAGGTAGCAAAAATACACAGAACAAGTATACAAAAAATATCTTTATGACCCAGATAATCATGATGGTGTGATCACTCACCTAGAGCAAGACATCCTGGAATGTGAAGTCAAATGCACCTTAAAAAAGCATCACTACGAACAAAGCTAGTGGAGGTGATGGAATTCCAGTTAAGCTATTTCAAATCCTGAAAGATGATGCTGTGAAAGTGCTATCCTCAATATGCCAGCAAATTTGGAAATCTTAGTAGTGGCCACAGGACTGGAAAAGGTCAGTTTTCATTCCAATCCCAAAGAAAGGCAACGCCAAAGAAAGCTCTAACTACCACACAGTTGTACTCATCTCACATGCTAGTAAAGTAATGCTCAAAATTCTCCAAGCCAGGCTTCAGCAATACGTGAACCGTGAACTTCCAGATGTTCAAGCTGGTTTTAGAAAAGGCAGAGAAACAAGAGATCAAATTGCCAACATCCTCTGGATCATGGAAAAAGCAAGAGAGTTCCAGAAAAACATCTATTTCTACCTTATTGATTATGCCAAAGCCTTTGACTGTGTGGATCACAATAAATTGTGGAAAATTCTGAAAGAGCTGGAATACCAGACCACATGACCTGCCTCTTGAGAAACCTGTATTCAGGTCAGGAAGGAACAGTTAGAACTGAACATGGAACAGACTTGTTACAAATAGGAAAAGGAGTACATCAAGGCTGCATATTGTCGCCCTGCTTATTTAATTTATATGCAGAGTACATCATAAGAAACGCTGGGCTGGAGAAAGCACAAGCTGGAATCAAGATTGCCAGGAGAAATATCAGTAACCTCATATATGCAGATGACACCACCCTTATGGCAGAAAGTAAAGAAAAACTAAAGAGCCTCTTGATGAAAGTGAAAGTGGAGAGTGAGAAAGTTGGCTTAAAGCTCAACATTCAGAAAACTAAGATCATGGATCTGGTCCCATCACTTCATGGCAAATAGATGGGGAAACAGTTGAAACAGTGGCTGACTTTATTTTTCTGGGCTCCAAAATCACTGCAGATAGTGACTGAAAACATGAAATTAAAAGACGCTTACTCCTGGGAAGAAAAGTTATGACCAACCTAGATAGCATATTAAAAAGCAGAGACATTACTTTGTCAACAGAGGTTATCTAGTCAAAGCTGTGATTTTTCCAGTAGTCATCTATTGATGTAAGAGATGGGCTATAAAGAAAGCTGAGCACTGAAGAATTGATGCTTTTGACTGTGATGTTGAAGAAGACACTGAGAGTCCCTTGGACTACAAGGATATTCAACCAGTCCATCCTAAAGGAGATCAGTCCTGGGTGTTCATTGGAAGGACTGATGTTGAAGCTGAAACTCCAATAATTTGGCCACCTGATGTGAAGAGCTGACTCATTTGAAAAGACCCTGATGCTGAGAAAGATTGAAGGCAGGAGGAGAAGGGGACAACAGAGGATGAGATGGTTGGATGGCATCACCGACTCAATGGACATGAGTTTGGGTAAACTCCACGAGGTGGTGATGGACAGGGAGGCCTGGCATGCTGCAGTTCATGTGGTCACAAAGAGTCTGACATGACTAAGAGACTGAATTGAACTGAACTGATATATTCTATTTAATACCAAGGAGGAATTTGGTTACCAATCAAATTTTTTCTTGAAAATTTGAGGATAAAATTTCATGCAAATTATGAAATCAGTCTTAGGTACCAAAATGTGAAATTTTATAACCATATCTTATCATTTCACTAACAGAAAAAATCAATCTGATTCAGTCCCCCTACAAAGCTAGAAGAGAAATCTGTCATTTCAAAGTACTTTCCATTCTTCAAAGAATAGGCTGACAAAGTTATTTTCAGTGTATGCAGGATTTATTGATAATGAAACCAAGTAGGAATAAATATAGAATTATTAATGGAAACATTTTTTTAACCATACAAATTTCATTTTGATGCTGTTTAATCCATTGTTAAAATCTATTTATGTAAACCTTGTCTATATAAACTATATCAAGGGGAAATTTTGACAGCTTTGAATCATCATCATAAAGTAATAAATGATTCCTTTGTGTGGTTTTGAAATATATTCAAGATTTAAAACTTAAAAGGAAAACATAACATCAAATGCATAATTGCTGCAATATTAAAATTAATGTACATCTTCCCATAGTGGCAATTTTTTAAAGAAAAACAACCACTTACTCATGTTTCTTTGTAAATCTTACCTCATTTTATATGCATATATCTGTTCTTCATATACAATAAACTTTATTTTATTGTAAGCATTTGCATATAACTTGTTGCCTAAATCAGTTAATTTTTCTTAGAAATATCTTTTTTTTCCTTTGTGAACATAGATAAACTACATACCCCATTTTCCTTAATAGGAGAGAACAGATAACTGTGTCCTGTCACATGTTACAAGTGCAGATTTCTAGCACAATCATCTGCTCTTATGCCTCCTCTACTCTGCAGGATGGAGAAGGAAATAGCAACCCACTCCAGTATTCTTGCCTGGGAAACCCCATGGACAGAGGAGTCTTGTGGGCTACCCTCCATGGATTCACAGAAGTTGGACATGACTTAGCAACTCAACTACCACTACCACCTCTCTTCAGAGATGCAGGGAAGGACTTTAAGCCCAAACGAAAGGTTTCATCACATCAACTCTTAAATCTCTTAATCATAGACTACAAAACAACTGTTCTGGAGGACTGTCCATATATCCCAGACCAGAAACAAGATAGTATTGTGCTTAGCCATTGACAGTATGGAATTGTTTGTTGTATTATTTAACATAATTTTATTAACACAGAAGGAGGCTACTAATGTGACCTGCAATTAAATAAAAATATATACTAAACCACACAGTTCAAGTCACCTACAATGATATGAATGTCAGACCATGTGTTCACTGAAGCTCTAGGGGCAAATGATAAAAAGCACAGTTTAGAATGTGTGTTGAGTGTTTGTAAGGCATGTATCACACAGTATAATTAGACAGAGATGAGTTCACACAGCAACATGACAGCTGAAAAACAAAAATGAAATTGAGTAGAGAATAACCAGAAATGCCTTGAGGGACTGGAAAAGCTGACTGTTCAGACTTTAAGACCTAACAAATAAGGCTGAGAACAGTTTTGAGTGAGGAAGAACTTAAGATTTTACTTTGGATCAAAGATCAAATCAAACATGGGCCCACCCAAGCCTATTTTAGATAACTTCCAGATAGCTTCCAAATATATGAAATAATTTCAGAATATCTTCTTTAAGTTATGGAAGATCTGTGAGATAGGTACTAATAAGAAAAGCAATAAGCAAAGCAATAAATCAGTTTTAAAAGACTTGAGAGGAAGAAAAAATACCTGACAACTGGTGCATTGAACTGATTAGAAACAATTAATCCCAGCAAATATCAAATTTTTTAGTTAATTGTGGTCTAAAGAACTATAAGGCTATGCCTATAAAACTTTTGTTTACCTGAAAAGCAGTTGTAGTGGCCATGACTTTGCTCCAGCAGTAAGTTCTCTGTCAATGCAGTGTAGTACAACCAGAAAGTTTACAAAGCTTGCTTCTGAAGGAGCCAAACAGAATAGTACATACAGACAGACCCAGAGATCATGCAGAGTAGGGAACAGAGTGCCTAGCAGAGAGTGGCATCAGTTTTTCATCAAGATGAGAAGGCTTTCACCTTCTATGCCCTGCAGGATTCTCGCATTGCTGTGGATCAGTGTACTCCTGTGTGTTCCCTAGTTTTCCTCCTTTTAAAGGAGTTTGAATTCATTCCATGTTGAATGTATGGTTGGGGATTGGGTAGAGAGTTGAAGATAATTTGTCTTTTTAGTCTTTCTAATGCCAAACCACAAAGAGCAATGTGTGATTTATCCCCATAAGACCTTAGACTTTGAAATGGCTGCAAAGACTCAATGGGATTTTTTTTTTTTTATTTAGTTTTTCCTGTGCCAACTATTATATGTTGATCACATTGCAGACTTGCATGCTCCTTTTACTTTGTCTCTGTGCAGTAGAGAAAAAACACTTGGAAACCATACTTCTCAAACTCCATTGCTGGTGAGCTCTGGTCTAGATTCCTGGAAACACTTTCAAAAGTAAGATGTGTGGGAAGAGAGCAGGTGTGACTTTTGAGAAGCTTCTGCTTTAGCACATAGAGACTATAGGTGCTGTGATCAACTGCAATTGTGAAAGAGGTTACTTCAAATCAGAAGCTTTCTGATTTTACTGAAGTCAGCTGCAATTATTTCTGACATTTGTTCTCCAGTTATTTTTTTTAAAAAACTTAAGTATATATTTCCCTGTATTCAATAATTTCTTCTCTTGTAAATTCTAGAGAGGTTTCAATTTCCTGATCATCCCGGATTGATAATATCTCTTGGGTAAAGGATGTCTACTGTATGTGTGCGAGACGTGGAGAAGAGATATTTTATGTCACAAAAGGTGGGATGTGGCAGACTCTGCTCAACAAAGCACTCTCCTCTTTGTCCTAAGCACTGAGCTAACCTACATTTCCTAGCCTTCCTTGTGATCATGTGACTGCTTTCCAACTGATGTGGTATACTGGCCAAAGATCCATGGGGAACTGTAAAATCTCAGGGATATTGTAGAGCCAATAGGTGGAAAAAGCCTGAGTTTGGGTCACTGCTTGAAGGATAGCCATTCCACCAGGAACCTCTGTGTTAAACACTTTATGAGTAAAAATAAACATTTATCATTTAACTCCACTTATTTTATTGCAGTTGTTATAAAAATAAATCCATCATGATTAATACCCAAATATTTAATTTAGAATTCGTGTTGAAGTAGAAAACATGAGGCATAATTGCTGTCATTACTATAGAATGCATGCCTCCTTATTGGGAAAATTTCAATGGGTGAATGTTCGATGATTTAACAAAATCTTGCCATAAATTTGGAAGTTGGGGAGGAGGAGAGAAGTAGCAGTGACTTGAAAACCCTCAGCTCTTTCTTATACCAGTCAGGACTGAAATATGAACAGATTCAGAGATAGACAATGCTATTAAGATTCAGGTTTCTATGTCCCCAACCAATTTTACTCCCTGCTTTCTTATAAAGTTTGAAGTTCTTTGCTCTTCAGTCTTCTTGTTTAAACACACGCCATCCTTACTGTTTCTGTCATAATCAAGAGGCAGCAGTTAAGTGGAAAGAATGGGAGATTTGGACTCAGCAAATCTGTGGATCTGAGAATGAATACAGATCTACTCAAAAAAGTCAGAGAAACCAGAGATTAAATTGCAAACATCTGCTGGATCATGGAAAAAGCAAGAGAGATTCAGAAAAACATTTATTTCTGCTTTATTGACTATGCCAAAGCCTTTGACTGTGTGGATCACAATAAACTGTGGAAAATTCTTCAAGAGATGGGAATACCAGGTCACCTGACCCGCCTCTTGAGAAACCTGTATGTAGGTAAGGAAACAATGGTTAGAACTGGACATGGAACAACAGACTGGTTCCAATAGGAAAAGGAGTACGTCAAGGCTACATATTGTCACCCAGCTTATTTAACTTATATGCAGAATACATCATGAGAAACCCTGGGCTGGAGAACGCACAAGCTGGAATCAAGATTGCCAGGAGAAGTATCAGTAACCTCAGATATGCAGATGACAGCAAAGTGAAAAAGAACTAAAGAGTCTGTTGATGAAAGTGAAAGATGAGAATGAAAAAGTTGGCTTAAAGCTCAACATTCAGAAAACTAAGATCATGGCATCCAGTCCCATCACTTCATGGCAAATAGATGGGGAAACAGTGAGAGACTTTATTTTTCTGAGCTCCAAAATCACTGCAGATGGTGATTGCAGCCATAAAATTAAAAGACACTTACTCCTTAGAAGGAAAATCATGACCAGCCTAGACACCATATTAAAAAGCAGAGACATTGCTTTGCCAACAAAGGTCCGTCTACTCAAGGCTATGATTTTTCTGTAGTCATGTATGGATGTGAGAGTTGGACCATAAAGAAAGCTGAGCGCAGAAGAATTGATGCTTTTGAACCGTGGTGTTGGAGAAGACTCTTGAGAGTCCCTTGGACTGCAAAGAAATCCAACCTGTCGTTTCTAAAGGTCAGTTCTGAATATTCATTGGAAGGACTGATGCTAAAGCTGAAACTCCAATACTTTGGCCACCTGATGCGAACAGCTGACTCATTTGAAAAGACCCTGATACTGGGAAAGATTGAGGGCAGGAGGAGAAGGGGATGACAGAGGATGAGATTTTTGGATGGCATCACCGACTCAATGGACATAAGTTTGGGCAGGCTCTGGGAGTTGGTGTTGGACAGGGAGGCCTGGCATGATGCAGCTCATGGGGTCACAAAGAGTTGGACTCGACTGAGTGACTGAACTGAACTGAACTGAACTCTGCATCTTACCACCATCAGCAAATCCTTAATTAGTAAGGATTTCCAGTTTTCATTTACTGTTATGTGCAATAGGGCTGATAGTTACATTTAGAGTGTTTTCAAAAGATTTAACTCTAAATGAGTTAACATCTATCTAAAATAATCATATCATATAAATAACTTGGGGAATAGTATTTTGTTCTGTTTTCATTTATAACCTGCGTCTATTGCTCTTTCTTTAATTATGATGCAGTTTAGCAAGTGGACATAGATCATGTTACATTTAATTATCAGCTTATCAATACCAGTATGATACACTGGAAAACTAACCTCAGATATGCTAATGTTAATGATAGATTCTTCAAATATAAAACAAGAATAATAATTCTTATCTTGTGGAATAATTGTGAAAATTAAAGCTAAATAGATAATAAAATATCAATTTATAATTTTCTTGTTTAAAACTTTTGAAAGAAGTGATATATTATTGTATTTGTAATGCCTAGAACAGTGCTAGACTGCAAAATAAATAATATATGATTGAACTGATGTAAATTAACTGATTTTAAACAAACCTGCTTTGCTAAGACTTTGGCTTATTTTTCTATTCCTGTGTTCATATATTTTGACATTTATCTTCCTTCAAGTCATACTTTTCAAGATATGAACACAATTGTGTTAATATCTCAACCCTTCATTGTTTCAGAATGTGTGACAGTTCCATAAAAGATGATCTATGAAAAAACTAAGTCTAGGCTCAATTAAGTTTAGGGTACACTACCTGGGCTATTTTACCCTTGGAGGTTGATGATGCTCAGGAAGATTATGAAGGGCTCTGTAAATTACAGTAACTAAGAATATTTTTTTCTTAACTCAAAGTTTCTCAAACATGTCAGACAAATAAAATATTCCCATCTTCATTATCATCACTTGTTTCCACACTTCCCATCACAATCATAAAGTGCTTATTAACCAATTTCCAGAGTTAATATAATATGAAGACGCAGTCCTGGACTAAGCCTAGGAGAATCTCCTACCTGAGGGATTGCTTTTTTAAGTAATGTCACAATTTTTTAAAATGACCTGCACATCTACCTATGTTGTATTCACTAGCCATAATCACTTGTGTATCATTTCCTGGCAATAGAGAGTAACACTGTTGCTCTTGTCTTTTCATACCAATATAATAAGGTACACTTTGAGTAAATATTTCTTTACTTAACACAGTATCTAAGCACTTGAAAAATACTTTCTTACAATTTACTGAGCATGCACATATTTATAAAACAGCGGCATATAAAGTGAAGTTCGCTGTCATGTCCAACTCTTTGCGACCCCATGGACTATATAGTCCATGCAATTCTCCAGGCCAGAATACTGGAGTGGGTAACCTTTCCCTTCTCCAGGGGATCTTCCCAACCCAGGGATCGAACTCAGGTCTCCCGCATTGCAGGTGGATTCTTTACCAGCTAAGTCACAAAGGAAGCCTGCTGCATATAAACATTTGATCAATTATCACTTTTAGTTACTATTATAGAATGTTCCCCAGAGGCTTCTTCTACTTCTCGAATTTTCCATAAATCTTTAACAATTTAAAAATTACCCAAAAACTTACATCATGACATTTAAATAGCAAAAATCTCTATGTAATACATATTTTTTAAGCAGAAATAAAGGTAGTTTGAGCATTCCAGGCAAAGAGATGTTAATATATTCATTAAACATGTTTAGGTAACTCAAAAACATGTTTTTACCCATGTGCAAATACAAAAGTTTGCACAATGTTTGTGATTCAAACTTCTTTTGTCCGTTGTTCACTGATGAAACAAATATACAAAAGGATGACTGCATACCAGGCATCATGCCAACAATTGGGACTATGATCATAAATAAGGACCTTTCCTATGATTAATCTTATAAATTAAGCTTTTACTTTGCTAAATATTAGTAAAGAATACACCCAAGCAACGAGATACTGTGTGTGACAATGATCTCATGGAAGATGCAGTCTGATACAAATAGGAAGGACAAAGGATAAGGGAGAGGTCAGAGCTAAAATGATGTCAAAGCTGAGATACTACGTTGAGATCTTAAATTTATACGGGAGCATGTGTGCAAGAGATGATGATGCTTAAATGCTATATTTGAATAGCATGAGGCATGTGTGTGCTCAGTTGTATCCGACTCTTTGTGACTCCATGGACTGTAG
The DNA here is from genome assembly GCF_000754665.1 of Bison bison bison. Lineage (NCBI taxonomy): Eukaryota > Metazoa > Chordata > Mammalia > Artiodactyla > Bovidae > Bison > Bison bison. The sequence goes on along the minus strand of NW_011494708.1, from coordinate 6,328,285 downwards.
CCTAACAGTTTCCATTGTCCACGGGATTATCTCAGCAAGAATACTGGAATGGGTTGCCATTTTCTACTCCAGGGATTCTCCTGACCCAGGGATCAAACCCACATCTCCTGGGTCTCCTGCATTGGCAAGTGGATTCATTTACCACTGTGCCGCCTGGGAAGTATTTGAAGTAGTAAAAAGAGCAATTCTGGTGGTGAAAAAATATAACTATTTTGGAATTGCAAGCTCATGTAATTAAACTTTTTAAGAAGTCTGATTTAAATATAGAGAAAGTGCAAATTACAAGATAGGCAAACAGAGCACAAAAATGCAAGCTATCTAATTTGGACTCCATGACAGAGAAGGTGGGAAGTAACTTAAGAGTTCAAAAGCATCAATTCTTTGGCACTCAGCCTTCTTTATGGTCCAACTCATATCCGTACATGACTACTGGAAAAACTTATAGTATAGCATGTTGGTGAACCTGACCCATGTACACTTAGAGTTCTTTATCATATTTTATATGTATGAATATTTCATTTTTTGTTTATCCTTTCTCACACTGGCAGAAAACTGGATTATTTCCATACTTTTTCCAAGAATATTCTTGTCCATATATCCTTCTTTATATGTTAAAATTGGAATATAATTTCTGTGTCCCATTTTATATGAGGTTTAACTTTATGGGATGCTGTCTGTTTTTCAAAATATTTGCAACAGTTCTGCTTCAATATACAAGAGATCTTATGACTGACATTCTCTCCAATACCTATTATCATCATAATTTTTATTTTCCCCAATTGATTGTATAGAATATAGTCTTAGTTTTTATTTCCCATGTCATTAATAATACTGAACAATTTTCATATTTCTTGACCACAAATATTAATCAACAAATAAGACAACATTATCAACCAAACCCTTGTGTTCAAGAAGTTTCTCATTACATGGATGATACCAAAAAATAAAAAAAAAAATAGGAGGCTTTATGCACTATGCAGAAGGCAAAGAGCATTGATGTGGTGCTTTGCTTTAGATTTTGGGTCTTGGACTAGGCTTTCCTAAAACCATGGTGTTTAAGCAGAAAATTGAATGATGAGAAGGGCTACTCTCCAGGCAAAAATACTAGAGTGGATTGCCATTTCCTTCTCCATAGGATCTTACTGACCCAGGAATCAAATCTGGGCCTCCTTCATTGCAGATGAATTCTTTACCATCTGAGCCATAAGGGAACCCCATAATATATAGGGGAAGGCTAATTCAGGGTCATGTAATAAAAAATATAGAAGTCCTGAGATGGACATAAGTTAGATGTGTTTTAGGAAGAGCAGAAAAACTAGTATAGCTTGATTGCAAGGAAGAAATTATGTTTGAGTCAAGCAACATCAAACCAAAAGTTGTTAGAAATTGATTATGAACCCTATAACGACAGAAGCTAGAGGAAAATTTCATCCAGAGCAGAGAAGGAAGCAAAGCCAGGAAGTTATATGATTGGCTATAAATTAAGCAGTTGCTTTATTTCAGAAAGCCTCGTTGCCTTTAAAAGAAAAAGAAGAATGAAATAATAGAAGATGAGTTCAAAAAGGATACCTGCAGTATTCATTCAACAGAAGTTTATTTAATGCGTATCATCTATCAGTCATTGTTTCCACAGGAAAAAGCCAGACCCATATCCTACTCTCAAAAAAATGTTAAAGAACAAGTAAAAATGCGACAGAAATGGTATGGACCTAACAGAAGAAGAAGATATTAAGAAGAGGTGGCAAGAATACACAGAAGAACTGTGCAAAAAATATCTTCATGACCAAGATAATCATGATGGTGTGTTCACACACCTAGAGCCAGGCATCCTGGAATGTGAAGTCAAGTGGGCCTTAGGAAGCATCACTACGAACAAAGCTAGTGAAGGTGATGGAATTCCAGTTGAGTTATTTCAAATCCTGAAAGATGATGCTGTGAAAGTGCTGCACTCAATATGCCAGCAAATTTGGAAAACTCAGCAGTGGCCACAGGATTGGAAATGGTCAGTTTTCATTCCAATCCCAAAGAAAGGCAATGCCAAAGAATGCTCAAACTACTGCACAATTGTACTCATCTCACACGTTAGTAAAGTAATGGTCAAAATTCTTCAAGTCAGGCTTTAGCAATACGTAAACTGTGAACTTCTAGCTGTTCAAGCTGGTTTTAGAAAAGGCAGAGGAACCAGAGATCAAATTTCCAACATCTGCTGGATCATGGAAAAAGCAAGAGAGTTCCAGAAAAACATCTATTTCTGCTTTATTGACTATGCCAAAGCCTTTGACTGTGTGGATCACAATAAATTGTGGAAAATTCTTCAAGAAATGGGAATACCAGACCACCTGACCTGCCTCTTGGGAAACCTGTATGCAGGTCAGGAAGCAACAGTTAGAACTGGACATGGAACAACAGACTAGTTCCAAATAGGAAAAGGAGTAGGTCAAGGCTGTATATTGTCACCCTGCTATTTTACTTCTATGCAGAGTACATCATGAGAAATGCTGGGCTGGAAGAAGCACAAGCTGGAATCAAGATTGCTGGGAGAAATATCAATAACCTCAGATATGCAGAGGACACCACCCTTAGGGCAGAAAGTGAAGAGGAACTCAAAAGCCTCTTGTAGAAAGTGAAAGAAGAGAGTGAAAAAGTTGGCTTAAAGCTCAACATTCAGAAAACTAAGATCATGGCATCTGGTTCCATCACTTCATGGCAAATAGATGGGG
>NW_011494708.1:6271755-6325465 GCF_000754665.1 Bison bison bison | reverse complement strand
TGGAAGGAAAGTTATGACCAACCTAGATAGCATATTCAAAAGCAGAAACATTACTTTGCCAACAAAGGTCTGTCTAGTCAAGGCTATGGTTTTTCCAGTGGTCATGTATGGATATGAGAGTTGGACTGTGAAGAAGCCTGAGTGCCGAAGAATTGATGCCTTTGAACTGTGGTGTTGGAGAAGACTCTTGAGAGTCCCTTGGACTACATGGAGATCCAAGGCATCCCTTCTAAAGGAGATCAGTCCTGGGTGTTCTTTGGAAGGAATGATGCTAAAGCTGAAACTCCAGTACTTTGGCCACCTCATGTGAAGAATTGACTCATTGGAAAAGACTCTGATGCTGGGAGGGATTGGGGGCAGGAGGAAAAGCGGACGACAGAGGATGAGATGGCTGGATGGCATCACCAACTTGATGGACGTGAGTTTGAGTGATCTCTGGGAGTTGGTGATGGACAGGGAGGCCTGGCGTGCTGCAATTCATGGGGTCGCAAAGAGTTGGACACGACTGAGCAACTGAACTGAACTGAACTGAAAAATGCAAAGAATAATTTCTTTTTCTTGCAGGTTTTGTTACCATTTTCTCTGTGCCTCACTTTGCAACAAATTATATAGTTCTTGCTCCAATAACTATCTTTCTGCATAGACTTATGTGATAACCATTAATGTTGATGAAATAAAAAATATATTATTATTCCTATAAAAGAGAAAACAGGAATAAACTGATTAGTAAACTTGATTATGCAACATAATTATTAATGCAAAGAAAATGAGAATGATATTCAGATCTGCTCCAAGGCTAATAGAAGTTGAGAGATTTTCTTGGGTAAAAATATTATCACCAAGGACAAATTTTCAGAGTGATCAACTTTGTAGGCTATGAATTTTCCAGGTAGCAAAGTGTTTACGCTGAACATGGCATTTGTTGTACAGGCAGAAAGGAGGACCAGACTGATTTTTGTATTTTATTTTTTCTTTTTCTTATAGTCATTTTACTCCTACCTTCACTTATTCTTAGCTGAGACTTTGGAGATGGACAACAGATGACTTGAAGTGGAATTTTGCTTTCTTTTGTAAAGATCTGAAGAGTTATTTTACTTTTGCCAAATAAGCTTTCTTTTCTTTTCTTTTCTTTTTTTTTTTTATGGCCATGAATATAAGGGGTAGGAGCGTAAGCATAATAACTTGCTCAGAAAGGGACTCATTAAATTTTTTGAGGCTAATAATGCATATATTTATATTTAAAACAATGGAAATTCCATGCAGCTTTTATTACCTAGGATGATCAAGCCACAGAGGAAGGCAGAGTGCTAGCTCACTGCATTCTTGTGATAAATGTGAGAAAACAAATTTGTTTTGTATATCAAATCTTGTAGTTGAAAATAAAATACAATCCAGCTTTCAGCATAAAGAAGATTATACTTAGAATGGCTGAAAATTTTTCTTAATTTTTCAGCATTTCAGTTATGCCTCCTAATGGTCTTTTGGGATATCATTTATCATTTAGAACAGTGCACCCTTAGAAATAATACAAAATTGGGGTATATGCAGTTTGAATGTAGAATGTAACTCATATATGGAGATTTTTTTATTTTTTTCAGTAATTGATATGATCTTAATTCTTTAAATTTTGTTTATAATGTCAAAAGAAATGTCTGTAAAATCACTATGATAAACATGAATCATGTAAACTTTGTGCTCTGTGACAAATTCTAGGTCAATTCCTTACTCCTAGTATACCTAAAAAGTGGTCAAATTGAAAAAGGAGAAACCCTTTATCCTCATATAATCTTAATTTTTAACATTAGTATCTGTTGGTCTAGTATACTTATAAAACATAGACACACTGCTGTGATTATATTTATTGAATATATGTTAGATACTTGTCACAATACATGATTTCCTTTAATGCTGACAGCATTGCAATTTTAGTTTTATTGCATTATATATTTGGTAGCAGAACCCAGAAGAAACCAGGCCCGTTTGACTCAAGATGTTTTTTCCACATTATTCTGGTACATAATAAATATGGTGATTCTGATGATCATCAGCGTAAGGAAGAAAAAAGAAGGGGAAGAAGCAAGAGAAATGGGTTGGATCCCTGAGTCAGGAAGATCCCCTGGAGGAGGGCATGGTAACCCACTCCAGTATTCTTGACTGGAGAATCTCATGGACAGAGAAGCCTGGAGGGCTACAGTCCAAAGGGTCACAAAAGGTCAGATATGACAGAAGTGACTGAGCATGCATGCCCCATACAGGAGCATATTGGAGAAAAATAGGATTTTGCTTGTAGCTGTTGTCATGTTCTAAACATGCATTCATGAAATCTGTTGCTAACCATGAGCCATTACTGCAAAGGAAATAAGTTTAATCACATAGTTAACTTTATATAAATCTTATGTGTACAATACTAAAAAATAATATTTTGTAAGCAAAATACAAACTTAAATGCCAATTTTTGCACATAATTCTGTGTAGTGCCATTAGCCTCACTAGTACAATCAAATACATTATTTGAATACTATCCAGTAATGTTTACTGGAATTTTATAGTGTTTAAAAATTTGCTCTAGGCAATACTTCTTTGTAAATGTTTTTAACAGAAGAAATGCAAAGAAGCTGTGAATGTTCTTGTGGAATCCTCTTTGACACACGAAATTAAAAAATTGATCAAATTTCTGAATTAACAAAAGCAGTATTAATTTCAAAGGTAGAACCAAACTCAGTATAAGCAAATATTTTTACCATAAAAATAAAAAAGAGCTTGTATGAAGCAACATGCATGCTAATAATGAACATGAAGATACTTTAATATACACACTTAAAAATTCAGTCAACAGAAGATGGAAAAAAAAGTACATCTCTGAAATATTTGCTTTAAACAAATACCAAATAATTAGATCAATTAATATTTTCCATGCTTAAGATTGTTTTGAAGAATAATAAGTGATTATTTTAATTATTTAATATTATAGCTTCATCTTTTGATTTTTAAATGATTTTAATTTGGTATTTCAAAAACTTTGCCATTTTTATGTGCTAATATTCCCTCTTCTGGGGCTTCCCTCATAGCTCAGTCGGTAAAGAATCTGCCTGCAATGCAAGATATCCAGGTTCAGTTTCTGGGTCGGGAAGATCCCCTAGAGAAGGAAATGACAACCCACTCCAGTATACTTGCCTGGAAAATCCCATGGACAGAAGAACCTGGTGGGCTAGTCTATGAGGTCGCAAGAGTCGAACATGACTTAGTGACTAAACCACCACCACCATTCCCTTTTCTAATGTTTCTACTAATAAATATCTATAGCGTATATAGGAGCTTCCCTGGTGACTCAGACGGCAAAGAACCTGTCTGCAGTGCGTGAGACCTGGGTTCAATCCCTGAGTTGGGAAGACCCCCTGGAGAAGGGAATGGCTACACACTCCACTATTCTTGCCTGAAGGCTCGACCCCATGGACTGTAGCCTACCAGGGTCCTCCGTCCATGGAATTTTGCAGGCAAGAATACTGGAGTGGGTTGCCATTTCCTTTGCCAGGGGATCTTCCCAACCCTGGGATCAAACCCGGGTTTCCCGCATTGTGGGCAGATGCATTACCGTCTGAGCCAAGATAGAGGAGCCTAGCAGGCTACAGTCCATGGGATCACAGAGTCGGACATGACTGAGCAAGTTATACCACCACCTATAGCATATATGGATAATTTTCGTTTTATTGAAATAGATATCCTTATCACAAAATATATCCCATAATCATAATGATAAGCTATCTATCTAATTAAAAAAACAAGACAATAAGCCCTAAATGGAGTTGCTTATGCTTAGCTCTATGTCACTAAACTGTGACTTAACCTAATTTTTATGTCATGGTCCTGATAGACCCCTGTCATTATCTCAAGGAAAATAACTTTGCAACAACAAAATCCTTGTTTGCCTAATGTGACACTATTGTTTTATTCCCCTCTGACTATAAATGTCTTTCATTTTGTTTCTTAAAGGAACTTTCTATCTGCTAGAATGGATGCCTTATTCAAATCAAATTTTTGGTCAGATAAACTCTCAAAATTTTAACACACTTCAGCTTATCTTTTAAATATGAGTATACACATATATCGGAGAAGGCAATGGCACCCCACTCCAGTACTCTTGCCTGGAAAATCCCATGGATGGAGGAGCCTGGTAGGCTGCAGTCCATGGGGTCTCTACAAGTCGGATATGACTGAGCAACTTCACTTTCACTTTTCACTTTCATGCATTGGAGGAGGAAATGGCAACCCACTCCAGTGTTCTTGCCTGGAGAATTCCAGGGATGGAGGAGCCTGGTGGGCTGCAGGCTATGGGGTCGCACAGAGTCGGACACGACTGAAGCGACTTAGCAGCAGCAGCATACACACATATATATAATTGTAGCTGTTGTCATGTTCTTTTTTTTTTTTTTTGTCATGTTCTAAACATGCATTCATGAAATCTGTTGCTAATGGTGAATCATAACTGCAAAGGAAATAGATTTAATCACATAGTTTTATATATATATATATATATATATATATATATGTAGCCTCAAATTTTAATACAATCCTATCACCCTCTACCATAGACTGACTTGTCATTTGTTATTATGGTCATTCATTATTATTTAAAACATGTAAATAAAATGATGAGAAAGCCCAGAAAATCAATGATTTAGGATTCCTGACAATTACCAGAAATCCCAATTTATTATTGTTAAATCCCAAAGATTAATAACTGTCCAAAGTTTGGAAAAATTTTAAAATGTAAAGTTATAAGTTAATGCCATTTTATTTCACTTTCTACATGCACTATAACTTAGAGCAAATCTATAAAATAAGCATCTCTATTATCCTTATTATACTTATGAGAAAACTTACTTCAGAGAAGGTAGAAAGTGAACGTGTTAGTCAGTCGGTCATGTCTGACTCTTCACAGTCCCATAGACTGTAGCCTCCTAGGCTCCTCTGTCCCTGGAAGTCTCCAAGCAAGAATACTGGAGTGGGTAATAATTGTCTTCTTCAAGGATCAAACCCCGGTCTCCCACATTGTAGGCAGATTTTTTACCATCTGAGGCACCAGGGAAGTCCTTAAAGAAGGTAAGTCACTTGCTTAGAACTACTCCTCTGGTAAGGCCAGAATTTGAGCCAGGTGTGCCTGACTTCAACACCTTTACAAGTAACTGTTGGCATACAGTGACATTAAACATGCAACTTAATGGTCTAAGGCTGAACTCTGCTAACTGGACAAGTTATTTGTCTTTCTAGGGAATGCTTGCTAGCATTTGAATATCTTCATATTCTTTAATCAAGCTACTCACTTTCTTTAATTCTCTTATCCAAACAATGGTTCCTCCATCAACCCTGACACCTGCATGAGATATTTGGAAAACTTCTAGATTTTGATCTCCCCCTCAATTTTCAGTAATTCCTTAAGTTTTAAGAATTTGGCACCTCAAATAAGATCTTCCTTTATTCTCCATTGCAAAGATACTGTCAGATTCTCTTAATATAGACATAACAGCAAACTCTTAATCTCCAATCCATGCTCTCTGAGCTCCAAAATGATTTTGAGATAGTACATGTATAATTTATTATATTAGCCTTTCTTAAAGTGAAAATATCCTTGTGTTTCTGTGATAGATTGCATTATTACTACTCACCAGATATTGACAGTTCCCTTGTCATGACACCCTTTTCTTTTGAAATCACTAATGGTCACATGACTTGCCAATTAAATATGAGCAGAAAGGGCATGTGTCATTTATGGCTAAAAGGGTTAAGATCGGTGCCACCATGAACACTAGTACTGAGCCAGAGAAATGTTTCTTGTTAGTCTGAGTTCGAGTGAAGACAACATGGCCCTGGGTGGTGAACCGAATATGTTTTGTGTGGGGAAAATATTTTGTGGTCTTAGTATGAAGAATAGAGTACCTTTCTGTGACAGTATAACCTAATCTATCATGTTTGCTACAGTTGTTTGCTTCAGTTGCTAAGTCATGTCTAACTCTTTGTGACCTCATGGACTGTAGCCCGCCAGGTTCCTCTGTCCATGAGATTTCCCAGGCAAGTATACTGGATTGAATTGCCATTTCCTCCTCCAGAGGATTTTTCTGACTTAGGGACTGAATCCATGTCTCCTACACTGCAGGTGGATACTTCACCAAAAAGCTAGCAGAGAAGCCCACTGTCTGCAACAGTACACATCACTTATAAAATCAATAATACTCCTACAGTTTGGTATGCCAGATCTTTTATCATATGACTCCTGTTAATATTTGTAGTTTTATATCTAACATTCTTTCCCTGTGTCCCTGCACTCTCAATGACATTTCAAACCCTTACGTTTTTTACACTTCCATGATTTACTCATATTTTAACATATCCTTGTACTACCCATATTTCACAATATATTTTCCTCTGTGAAATCTTACCCAAAATATTTAATCCAGACCATCATCAGTCCTGTGATCTCAATATGACCCACATCTGCCCCAAATACTTTATTAAAATTATACTATTGTAATATGATTGATGTATGTAGAGCCTTAACTAGAGAGAGTACAGCTTGTTGAGGACAGAGATTGTTTAATTCACTTTTGCATTACCACTTCCCATCACTATTTTATACCAGCATGGTATTGTATACTGTGCAGCTATTCAAGAAAATATTATTGAACATGTAAATGATCAGTAAACAACAAATTTTGAGATTAAATATTAATTCTTATTAGTAAGCAAAATTCAAACATATAATAATGATGTAGTAGGTGTGGGTTTTGTGCTTTTCTGGTGGCTCAGCAGTATAGAATCTGCCTTCCCATGCAGGAGATGCAGTTTTGATCCCTGGGTTGGGAAGACCACCTGGAGAAGGAAATGGCTATCCATTCCAATATTCTTGCTGGAGAATTCCATAGACAGAGGAGGTTGGCAGGCCTCAGACCATGGGGTCACAAAAAATCAAGCATGACTTAGTGACTAACCAACAAAAATAAGGCATGATGATATTTTTAATCACCTACCCCACTTTAAAGACAACAACATAGGCCAACAACTTTCCTTTCAAGACCTTCACAGCATATTAAATGAGCTGACATGCCATAATTTCAGCTTTATCCAGCAAATACCTTTCATTGACAAATGCAAAAATCATTTCAATAGTTAGGAATTTTATCACTGAACAGGAGGAGTTTTTAGAACTATTTATCTTTACTGTACTGTCGCAGAATTTGTGAGCTCCTTGACAGCCCTATAGTTAATGAACTGGAATCCCATTCTCTGTGTTCTAGAATTCTGTCTTTCTTTCCTACCCTTCCAGCATATTTTTTCTTTCTTGGTGTTACAGTACAAATCTATACAGTAGTCTGCATTTAATCTCCGTATCTCATCTTTCCAATTCGTCTTGTTGGAAAGAATTCAACATCCTATAATTTTACCCTCCATTGAACTAGAATAATTTCTACATTTAGATTATTCAGAACCATTAACAGAACTTTGTTTCCACTAGCATTTAATTCTACTATAATCCACTGTCAAATGCATTAAATAACAGCATCTCACACCCCTCAGTGGCAAAGACAAACTGGTGAGGAACAGTAAGTGTTTAGAAATACTTTTCTGAACCACTATAATAATCATGTCATTATTATTGAGCCGTCATATGTACAGTCCAGTTTATGTGAAATCAAAGTCAGTTGCTCAAATAATAGCCTTTGCTATACTACACAATGCTAGTTGCAGCCTCACACGAAGGAAAGACTAGACAAGGTTGCTTACTCTTCACAATAAGTATTTCGTCCTTAGTATATGATGATCAGAAACTCAGAAAATCTAGGTTCCAAGAGATAGTTGTGTTTTTCTCATACTTTGAGATGTGAAGCAAGAAACTTCCAAGGAGGACATATGCCAATTTTTTTTTCTTCACTGACTTGACTTTTTAAGAACAGTTGCACATTCACAGCAAAGTTGAAGGTACAGAGATTTCCCATAGGCTCTGCCCCAACACATACATAGCTTCCCCCATTATTAACATATCTCACCATTAAGCGGGGCTTCCCAGGTGGCACTACTGGTGAAGAACTCTCCTGCCAACGCAATAGACATAAAAGACGCTGGTTCAATCCCTGGGTTGGGAAGATGCCCTGGTGGAGGCCATGGCAACCCACTCCACTGTTCTTGCCTGGGAAATCTCACAGAAGAGCCTGGCTGGCTACCGTCCATGGGGTTGCAAAGAGTTGGACATAACTGAAGCAACTTAGCATGCACACACACATGGTAAATGAATGACACCTTTTTATGCCTGTTTTATCCTCCTGCCTTGGATATGAATATTTATGTCTTGACCTATGATAATAAATGCCACACCTTGGGTGGCTGGTCAGTGAAGGAAGAACCCCATGCTTCAGAGGTCTTTTTCAAACAAAATTAACATCTAAGCCTGGACTACTAACATTCCAGTCTCGTCCCTGTACTTTATATTTTCATCCTATCTTCACAATCAATACCCAGGAACACAATCAGTTGTCCAACTCTTCTATTTCTACACTTATATCTCTCAAAATCTCAAAACTTCTCTTTTCCATGTCTGCTGGGACTATGAGAATCCTGAGACTGTTGTTTGCTTGTTTTAATGTGAATGCTCCACTCTCTCCAGCCCCTCCACATGCCAGTCTTTTCTGCTCAATGCCAGTAAATCTATATACCTTCAGCATTGCTAATTATGTCACACTCATTCTCTTCCAAGATGACTTCTTAATGATGATAGCATAAAACTCCAACATTTTAGCATGCACTTAAAGATGCTTTCCTTGTGGCTCAACAGTAAAGAAGCTTCCTGCAATGCAGGAGACCCCGGTTTGATTCCTGAGTTGAGAAGTTCCCTGAAGAAGAAAAAAAAAAGGCTGCCCACTCTAATTTTCTTGCCTGGAAAGTACTATGGTTAGCGGACCCAGTGGGCTACAGTCCATGGGGTCACAGGGAGTCGGACACGATTGAGCAACTAACACTTTCACTTTTCAAAGATGCTTCATTGTTCTACCAGAGTCCTCCTTTATTAAATCTTTCTTGCCAACCTTTTGCTATTCCTTTCACTCAAGATCCTTTGTTATTTCTAGAATACGTTAATATTTTCCTAATCCTGAATATATAATGATATTCATATTTCCTTGCTAAATTGTACTATCTGTATAGAAACCAGTCTGATCCTTTTTAGGTGTAAATCTGTTATGTCCCTGCTTAAAAACCAGTAATTTCTCTTTATGCTTACATTTTCAAATGCCTTAACATGATTCTGTGACCTGATTCCTACTTGCTTTTTTGGTTTCTTCTCACATGTACTCACTTCTCTCATCCTATGGCCATATTCAGCTTATAGAATAGATCCTCCTCTTTCCTGCCTCAGTCTGCAACATAAAGTGTTCTCTCGGGTGCTGGAATATTCTTCTCTTCTCTATTTTTCTAATCAATGTGTACTAATTTCTCTAGTCTTAATTTCTACGTAATCAGAGAAGCATTCCTTGGTTATCACATCTTCCAACTTAGTCCTAACTGCTATTATAAGATCTTATAGTAGTTTTAGTTTATCTCAAGTCTTAATACATCTTTTCTGTAAAGAATCAGAGAATAAAATATTGGGCTTTGTAGGCTATAACACCTCTGTCACAGCTACTCAACTGTGACATGAAAGCACAAACTAAGCCATAAAGGATAGATAAGTGGATGGACATGATGCGCATCATCAATCTCTGCATATTGGGCTTTTAAATCTGGAAAATTCTTTGTTGTGGAAACTGTCCTGTGTATTGCAGAATGTTTAGCAGCCTTCGTATTACACTCACTGGGTGCCAATAACATCCTCAAGTTGTGATAATCCAAAATGTGTCTAGATATTGTGTATTGTGAGATTTTCTCTGGTGGGGGAAAGGGAAGGGGAGGGCATGGGTGAACAAAATTGCCCTCACTTGAGAACCAAGAAAATAAAACTTCATTTACAATAACAGTTTAGGTTTGGCCTGGGACACGGAATTAGTCAACACTTGGTTTATAGTGCTGTGATCACAGAAAGATGTTTGGTGTTTATCCCTTGTTCCTGACATTAAGCTCCTGAATCCCTTGCAGTGTCCCAAATGATGGGGTGATAAGAACATATTTAGTTCTAGTGAAGGAACTTTTGAATAGCCTACGTAATCTCAGGATTAGTCTTGACACCAAATACGCAAAGTGGTTAAAGGATTTGCAACTTCATTCTCACTTCTGACCCCTAGGGAGACAGGGAGGGATAGCCATTGATCTCTACAAAAATTCTTAAAGGGCAAGTTTCAGAGAGCTCCTGGGTTGGTGAATACACTGAGATGCTGAACCGATATTCCTAGAGGGGTCATGGAAGCTTAGCACGCACACGCACGCACACACACACACACACACGTGCGTGCACTCATACTTTGCCCTATGCATCTCTTCTGTTTGGCTACCCCTGACATGTATTCTTTATAGCAAACAATAAACTTAAGTAAATTATTTCTCTGAGTTCTCTGAGATGTTCTACTAAATTGTTGACACTGAGGAGGAAAAGTAGTGAAAGTAAAAGTCACTCAGTGATGTCCGACTCTTTGCAACACCACGGAGTATACAGTCCATGGAATTCTCCAGGCCAGAATACTGGAGTGGGTAGCATTTCCCTTCTCTAGTGGATTTTCCCAACCCAAGGATCAAACCCAAGTCTCCCACATTGCAGGTGGGTCCTTTACCAGCTGAGCCACAAGGAAAGCCCAAGAATACTAGGGTGTGTAGCCTATGCCTTCTCCAGTGGATCTTTTCAATCCAAGAATCGAACTGGGGGTCTCCTGCATAGCAGGTGGATTTTTTACCAACTGAGCTATTAGGGAGGATGCTGAAGAGGGGTTCATAGCATTTAGCCAGTCTGGTCAGAAGAGCAGGTTGCAGGGCTGGAGATAAGGATGTGAGGTGGAGACAGCTTTATCAGATTGAACAATTTAAATTGTAAGATCTGATATGAGCTCCAGGTAGATAATGTCAGAATTAAATTGAATTCTTGGGCACCAGTTTGTCAGGGAGTTGAAATAATGTTGAAAAAGACTTCAAATTTTTGATGTTGAGAGGAAAAAACTGTGTAATTTGGTCTCAGAAATGTGAGTTAGAATAGATTAAGTACTACCTGCAATTTTCATTTACATATTTTTGAAGGGAAATATATGAGCATGTGCTATATCTGATTCACTACTACATAGCCCTTGATTATCAAAAAACTAGGCTGCTTCTAGTCTTCAATAGGTATTTGATGAAAGAATTAATGAGATCACTAATAACCTTTTCAGGAGAGCTGCAAGGTCAAATGACAGAATTTCAGGAGCTAAAAGATAGATTATACAGCATTAAGGGAGTTAAGATAGAGTAAACCATATGTTCAAGGAGTTCAGAAAAAAAGGAAAAAACATTACCAGCTATAGACAAGATCTAAGAGGTAAAGGGTTATTTTAAGACAGGAGAGGTATAAAAAAGGTAGCTCCAATAAGAAGGGGATAAAAAGAAAAAAATCTAATAAGTTGCTAGCAGAAAGGAGTGGAATGGAGGCACGCAGTGTAAAAAAAAACTGTTCTCAAGACGAGGGCTTCTCAGAGACAGAGACAAAATCGGTACACTCTTAATATGAATTTCAGGCTGTGTTTTCTTTTCAAAATTTTTAGTCTATTGACTATGAAAAGGCAAAATTGCCTTCAGGCTAGAGAGGCCTATTAACACTCCCATCAGGGGCAGTCTTCAGCTCACTAGGCAAACCAGAGAGAGAGAAGAAATCTGTATCTAAAGAGAATACATTTATCATAGTAACGGCCCCTTAGGCCAAGACCATTTTCCTGAGACAATTCTCACAGAAAGAGCAGGGTCACCGTGCATGCTTGGGAATGTGGGAGGCAATGGTGAGCCTCTGTTCACCTCAAGCTTAAGTTCTGTGTGAGCCACAGACTTGTGTGCATTGCATCCAGCTACATAAATGAGTTACTTTTGACTCTCTCTATTCGATCATTATTATATCTGGTAAAAAGAATTTATTTCGAAACAGCTAAATTGCATGCCTACTTGTACACAGGTATTTTTCTTTATGCTATTTTATAAGGAGTGACTATTATTATTGAAATGAAAGTGACTAGTGATGAATCAGGCATAAGTACTCATAAGTATCAGTGAATGTTTTTTCAGGATCCACATCTCTATCTCAGTCTCTATTGTTCTAATAAAGGTATCGTCCTCTTTATTTTACTTCATTCCTTTCCCTTCTATGTTGCTTTGTATTTCTTTTCTTTTTTGTCTTAGAAAATAAATCAAGAAAAACACATATGAGGGAAAAAAAAAACTTTGGGAACAGAAGACAATGATTCAAACAGTAATTATATTTCTAAGGTTTCTAGATCCTTTTTTCAGCTGTGTGTGTGCTAAGTCACTTCAGTCGTGTCTGACTCTTTGCAACTGTATGGACTGTATAGCCTGCCAGGAATCCACCAGGCTCTTCAGTCCGTAGGATTCTCCAGGCAAAAATACTGGAGTAGGTTACCATTTCCTCTTCCAGGGGATTTTCCCAACCCAGGGATTGAAACTGTGTCTCTTCTGTCTCCTGCATTGGCAGGAGGGTTCTTTACCACTAGTGCCACCTGGGAAGAAAGTTCAGTTACTCTAACAAATGGGGGTAATATCAATATTCCCCACACTGTTTTATTTGTCAAATATTTCAATTCATCCTTCCATCAATATTCATAGTAGGGCTGCATGGCTTGAGACTCTTGTCTGGAACTATGTACCTGTTCTAGTCAATGAATTTTTAACACAAGTGATGCATCTCACTTTCAGGCTAAAAATGTAATGATCATGTAAGACCAACCAGTGCTCTATTTTCATACTTCTCTGGAAAAGGAAGGAAATTTTTTATCATATGCAACTCTGAGAGAATTATTTCATATTTTCCTGTTCCAGTAGTCTGAGTACCCTAGCTAACTTTCCAATATTTCCAGTAGGAAAACAAACCAGTGAATCAATCAATCAAGAAACACAAAACTTTTCTTATTATAATTTACTGTGTTTTTTAAGTTGCTATTAAAACCTGACCTCACTAATCTTGATAAGTACACAGATTAGTACAGGAAATGGGGCGTAAAAATAATAATTTACCTAAAACTTATTTTATTGTCAGGTGGTAGACCTGTTAGTGAAGGCTGGAGCAATGGTTGCTTGTGTCATGGGACTATTTGGTCCAACTTTAATCCGTGACAACTTGCAGGGAGAGATAGCATCTAACGAACTTGAAATTTTACAGAAAGAATTTGGAAAACATAAAATATTAATAGCAGTTACACTTTCCCATTATTTTGCATTTTACGAGGTAGTCCAAGAAAGAGATGCTCTCAGAAAAAAAAAAAAATTTAAAAATAGGCCAGTCGCAAATATGATTAAAGGCAAACAAAGAGAGCCCAGAAGTTTGGTTCTTATTGAACAGGAAGAGGAAACTTTTGTCCCACTATAAGTCATAAAAGAAAAACTTAGGAAATAGTTTGAGTCACAAGGACTGATTAAAATCAAATCCCCTGGCAATAAATGGGTTCAGATGATGCACAGTGAATACTTCCAAGTGAAAAATTGCTTAGGGGAAAACACTGAGAATGTGACTTTTCCTTGAAAGACTAATAGACTCAGAGCAACTTACAGTTGATTCCAGGGAAAGTGGCATAGATGAAACAGAACAGAAAAATAGTAATAAGACTAGTACATGGAGTTAATTAGAACCAAGCTGATAATTAGCCAACTATAGTTTTGCAACAGTGTAACCAACCTGGACTGTAAGAGATGACAATGATGTGAAATTTAAAATAACCTTTTTTTTTTTTTTTTTCTGCTAAGTTTGTAGAGCTGTTGCAGTAAAGTACAACAAACTGAGTACTCACATGGCAGAAATTTATTGTCTCACAGTTCTGGAGGCTAGAAGTCCAAGATCAAGGTGCTGGAAATACTTATTCTTTCTGATGACTATGAAGGAAGGATCTACTCCAGGACACTCGTTGTCTTGTAAATGGCTATCTTCTCCTGTGTCTCTTTACATCTTCCCTCTATGTGCATTTGTCTCCAGATTTCCTCTTTTACAAGGATAATACTCATATTGGATCAGGGGCAGACCATAGATTAGTCATGATTTTCTCAAGAAATTATATGTATATATGTACGTATGTTGTTGTTTTGTTGTTGTTCTTCAGCTAAATTATATCCAACTCCTTGGGACCACATGGACTGCAACACACCAGGCTTCCCTGTCTTACACTACTTCCCAGAGTTTGCTCAAACTCATGTCTGTTGAGTCAATGGTTCCATCCAATCATCTCATCCTCTGCTGTCCTCTTCTCCTCCTGCCCTCAATCTTTCCCAATATCAGGGCCTTTTCTGATGAGTCAGCTCATCAGAAAGTATTGGCTCTCCAGCTTTAGCATCAGTCTTTCCAATGAATATTCAGAGTTGATTTTCTTTAGGATTGACTGGTTTGATCTACTTGCTGTCCAAGGGACTTTCAAGAGTCTTCTCCAGAACCACAATTTGAAAGCATTAGTTCTTTGGCACTCAGCCTTCCTTATGGTCCAACTCTCACATCCATACCTGACTACTGGAAAAACTGTGTTTGATTATATAGGCCTTTGTCAGCAAAGTGATATCTCTGCTTTTTAACAAGCTGTCTAGGTTTGTGATAGCTTTGCTTCCAAGGAAATATAAATATATATATATATATATATATATATATATTCTTCCAAGGGAAAAAAATATATATATATAGTTACTATATATATATACTATATATATATAGTAGTTAGTTGCTCAGTCATGTCTGACTCTTTGTGACCCCATAGACTATATATAGCCCGTCAGGCTCTTCTGTCCATGGAATTCTCCAGGCAAGAATACTGGAGTATGTTGCCATTTCCTTCTCCAATACACACACACACACACACACACACACACACACACACATATATATAGTGCAATTATGAAGGCCAAGATGATCTTTCTGCAAGTTGGAGACCCAGGAAAGTCTGTGGTATAGTGCAAATTCCTGAGAGCCAAAAACCAATGGTAAAAATTCTATTCTGAATGAGAAGTCCTGAGAACCAGAAGTACGAAGATTCCTCTTTTCTTCTGCTTTTATGTCCAGTTCAGGTTCTCAGTGAATTGGATAACACCCACGCATATTGGAGAAGACAATGCCCTTTACTCAATCTACTAATTCAAGTGTAAATCTCTTTCAGAAGGACCCTCATGAGTCTATGGTGAGTCTCTCTGAGTGCTTCGTTTTTCACCCTACCCTTGGTATGCAGTTTTGAATTTTTTGCTTGAAGGATATCATACACAAGGAAAGGACATTTTCAGTTCAATGAGTATTTCTATACCTTATACACAACTGAATTTTCTCAATCTAATCCTTGCTGTAAATCTGTTATATATTGCATAGTTTTGTTTTGTTTTGTTTTTTGCTAGCTCTTCAATCAAGACATGTTCTTCTTTTCAAATGGACTGACTAGTATAATTCTTAGCTAAGCTACTTCTCCACTGAAGAAGGTGTTGTCATTAAACTTCAGACATCTTCAGTTTTCCAAAACTGAAAAAGAAAAATATAAGTAATATAACAGTTACAGCTCAAAATAAAATTCCTCTTGTACTCCCTGTCCTTGAAATAAAGGGTGTTTTATAACATAGTTGACTTTTTGTCAGTTCAGAGTCTGTCTGACGGTTGGGTTGTACATCTTTAAAGTTTTCCTCCTGTTTTTATAGAGATATAGATTGATGTATAAATATTTTATGTGGATATGAACATTTAAAGGAATTACCTTTTCAAACTATTTTTAAAATATTGTCCACTTGAAAACAACTAAGGTAATTCACATACCTTTGAAATTTATGATTATGATTTTCAAATATATGTCTTTCCTATGTAATTTATAATAAAAAATAATCTCCCTAAAATATAAAATATTAATTTTACATTTTTCTTAATTAAAATTATATTTGTAGCAGTCATGTTGTAAAATATATAGTCATGATTAAAATGGCAATTAAAAAGTTTCAATGAGTTTTTAAAAATAAACAGAAACTATACCAATATATTGGCCACCTCATGCGAAGAGTTGACTCATTGGAAAAGACTCTGATGCTGGGAGGGATTGGGGGCAGGAGGAGAAGGGGATGACAGAGGATGAGATGGCTGGATGGCATCACTGACTCGATGGACATGAGTCTCAGTGAACTTCGGGAGTTGGTGATGGACAGGGAGGCCTGGCGTGCTGCGATTCATGGGGTCGCAAAGAGTCGGACACGACTGAGCGACTGATCTGATCTGATCTGATCTGATACCAATATAACATTGTAAAGTAATTAGCCTCTAATTAAAATAAATAAATTTAAATTAAAAAAAATAAGTTTGAATTACAGAAAATCTAAAAGCCAGTTGTTAAGACAAATGTCTATATTATACTAAGGACATAAACCACTCAAAAATCTTGGTGAGTTATATAGCAAAGTCTTATGTAGCCTGAATGATATATGTCTGTCATGGATTTGGCTTCATTGTCACTAAACAGTCAATATCTCTAATAGTTACTGATGAAACATGCATCACCTTAAAGGTTACCAAGCATGGTGCTAGACAGAAAAAAGAGCTCCTACATCAGCAATTAAGTAAACATAACTGCCCTGCTTATTGACCAGAACCAGACATGTAGTCCCATCCAGCCTTAATGGAGGTTGGGAAGTCCCTCCTTTCATCTGCTCAGAAGGTGAAGAGGACCTTTCATCTGCTCAGAAGGTGAGCAGAACAAATTATTTACACATTGGAGAATGAATTTGGAATTAGAAGTCCTACTTTTTAATTCCATTATCACCAATCACTAGATAATTTACATTAATAAAATTACCATATATTTGCTACTTCTTGCTCTTCTGTAAAATGATCATCTTATTCAGACTCATGGCATTAATTACCATCAATGCATGGCTGACTTTCAATTATGTATGTCTACATAGATCTCTCCCTAGACCTTCACAAAACAAAACTCAAAAGCCAGCTTGACATTTACACTTGGTCATGTTATTAGCATCTCAAACTTATAATTTTCATAACTGACCTCTTGATATGCTCCTCCTCCCCATTACCATGTATCTTCAACTGCATTCTTTATCTGAATTAATTGAAATTCTATTTTTCTAATTGTGCCAGATCAGAAACTTGGGGGTCAAATTTGACTCCATCTTCTCTCTTTCCATACTGTATCTGGTTTCTCAGCAAATATTTAGAATAACCGTTCAGAACGTATTCAGAATTTCACCACCTCTCACCAGGCCTTCAATCCCACATAGATCCAATTCTCTACTAAATTGCATTTGAATTATTTCCATACACTCCTAACTAGTTTCCAAATTTATACCTTTTCTCATATTCTCAGGGCTTCCCTTGTAGATCAGTTGGTAAAGAATCCATCTGCAATGCAGGAGACTCTGGTTCAATTCCTGGGTCAGGAAGATCCACTGGAGAAGGGATAGGCTACCCGTTCCAGTATTCCGGCCTAGAAAATTCCATGGACTGTATAATCTATGGGGTCACAAAGAGTTGGACACAACTGAGAGACTTTCACTTTCACTTTTTCAAATTTTCAACATAGTAGCCAGAAAGAGTATATTCATGTGTGAATTAAATCAAGCCAAATTTATGCTTAGATCCCTCTAATGGCTCTTTATCCACTTAGATTAAAAGTAGCTATTGTGTTAGTACATTCAGACTACTCTTAAAAAAAAAAAAAAAAAACTACCACAAACTGGGTAGCCTACAAACAATATGAATTTATTTCTCACAGTTCTATAGGCTAGGAAGTCCAAGATCAAAGTACCAGAAGATTCAGTGTCTGGTGAGAGCCCATTTCTTCATGACCATCTTCTTGTTCCATACATATGGCACAAGGGGCAAGTGATCTCTCTTGGCTCTTTTTCATAGCAATTCTTGTCTGGTTCATGAGGGCTTCACCCTTATGACTTATTTACGTCCCAGAGCCCACTTCAAAATATCATTATATTGGGGATTATATAATATCAGCACGTGAATTTGGAAGGACTAAAACATCAGGCCATGGCAAACATCTATGATCTACAAGGCCTTACCAAATATGACTTCTATAAACTCTGATTCCAATTCTGTGACTCTCATCCCAATTGTCTCTGTGCAGCTACAAGGGTCTCCTTAAGTTTCTCAAATATGCCTAGGTCTCTTTGTCAGACATTTTGCCCCTGTTTTTTCCCTTTTCCTAAAAGGGTCTTATGGATAGCACCATGAGTTCCTCTTCCATGAAGTCAGGTCTGTTGTCAAAATTACTCTTCATTAAGTCACTATGGGCTACCCTATCTAAAATATACTTCCCAGTCCCTCAGTAAACTAGTTTTTTCATCATTGCCTTATACATTCTACTTAGTACTTATTACTCTCTAAAATACCAAATAATTTCTTTTTTTTCCAGTTTTTGTCTAGCATCAATTTAATTATATACAAAAAAAAAAAAAAAGGATTTTGTCTGATTTCTTCACTGAAGAATTCCACAAATGTGAAATGATGCTCAATCATGTTTGACTCTTTGCCAACCCATGAACTATAGCCCACCAGGCTCCTATGTCCATCGGATTCTCCAGGCAAGAATACTGGAGTGAGTTGCCATTTACTCCTCCAGGGGATTTTCCTGATCCAAGGATCAAATCTGCATCTCCTACATTTCCTGCATCGGTGGGCAGATGCTTTACCTCTGAGTCACCTGGAAATGCCAAAATATTGTCTACAGCTAATTAAACTCCTTTAGAGATCTTTCCCAAATCCTTAAACAATGGCTCTCATCCAGTTTTTACAAAACAGCATATTTGTATTTTTGACTTTATCTATGTAAAACTTGGGTAAGTATATTTCTTTTGTAAAAGCTTTGTTTAGTTTGAATATCACAGTTAAGCTAACTTCTTTGATAAAGGCTATATTTTTCTTTGAATAGATTTTCCACAAAGCTAGGACATAAGTCCCCCTAGACATACTGAAATCAATCAAAATAGATTATCTTTTTTAAGTCAGAAGTGAATGATTTAATTTGAAAAAGACTGTGTGCTCATCAGCAGAAGGGGGTACTTAATTGAAAGTTATATTCACCTTATAGAAATAAAAGCATTTTTGGCCCCTTCATATTAATGATTCTGTATGTTTCTAACTCATTGTAACTCACTAAATATTTGTTTAAATAAATATTGCTACTCTTCATAGAACTTGCCAAACACTGAGCCAGAATATAGTGATTTACCCAGATACTATTTCCCTCAGTCACAAAAGAGATCCTTCTTCCAGATACCATGTAAAGATTCTTTGTCATATGTACCATGAATAGAAAAAAATTGGAAAGCACTAATCTAGGTTATTTTCTTTGGATTTGTAAAGCAAATAGTCTTAGTTGCAAATTCCTCTCTAATAATTTAATAAACACCAGGAAATTGAGTGAAACAAAATATAGTAATACAAACCAAAATTTAAATATTAATTGAACCTACATGAAGTTTCTCATGTTGATAGTTTCTCATGTTGATAGTTTATAAATGAAAATGCAATTATGGTAATTGCCATACACACAAAGAACATTGACTGAAAATCTTTATAATTCATTCCTAGCTAATTTCAGGCTATTTGAAGGTCCTAAAGGGAAGTATCTGTGTGCCTACCAGATAGTTTGTGTCACTAATGAATTAAGTACAACCAGAAATGAAAATAGTTTTATCTTTTGTAGATAACTATGGATAGCAATAGTCATGGTAGTGCTGGGCTTCATTAATTAACAAGCTCATGAACATACCTCTGGGCTTGTGGATATTCGGCCACTTGTTTTCATGCCCCAAATTGATCACTATGATCACAATTCTCATACTTGTGTTACTGCCTGTTGTACTTGACCATCTCTCTGACATGTACCCTCAAACCATACTATCTTTTGTAATAAGTCAGTGTGGTCTTCAGAACACACAATCATTCCACCAGTGCATTTCTTATATGCAGAGCTGGAGGAAGCACAAGTTGGAATTAAGATTGTTGGGAGAAATATAAATAACCTCAGATATGCAGATGACACCACATTATGGCAGAAGTGAAGAAGAACTAAAGAGCCTCTTGATGAAAGTGAAAGAGGAGAGTGAAAAAGTTGGCTTAAAGCTCATCTTTTAGAAATCTAAGATCATGGCATCCGGTCCCATCACCTCATGGCAAATATATGAGGAAACAGTGGCTGACTTTATTTTTTGGGCTCCAAAATCACTGCAGATGGTGACTGCAGCCATGAAATTAAAAGTCACTTACTCCTTAGAAGGAAACTTATGACCAATCTAGATAGCATGTTAAAAAGCAGAGACATTACTTTGTCAACAAAGGTCCGCCTAGTCAAGGTTATGGTTTTTCCAGTAGTCATGTATGGATGTGAGAGTTGAACTATAAAGAAAGCTGAGCACCAAAGAATTGATGCTTTTGAGCTGTGGTGTTGAAGACTCTTGAGAGTCCCTTGGACTGCAAGGAGATTCAACCAGTCCATCCTAAAGGAGATCAGTCCTGGGTGTTCATGACTGATGTTGAAGCCGAAACTCAATACTTTGGCCACCTGATGCGAAGAACTGACTCATTTGAAAAGACCCTGATGCTGGGAAAGATTGAGGGCAGGAGGAGAAGGGAACGACAGAGGATGAGATGGTTGGATGGCATTACCGACTCAATGGACATGGGTTTGGGTAAACTCCAGAAGTTTGTGATGGACAAGGAGGCCTGGCATGCTGTGGTTCATGGGGTCACAAAGAGTCAGACACAACTGAGTGACTAAACTAACTATCTAAGTACATTTCTAGTATATTAACACATAAGAATTGCTTAGTTATAATTCAAGAGGCTCTGAGATTTACAGCCGCAGAATATTTGAGCAAAGTGCTTTTCCAGTATTATTTCTCATTTGATGCCCATCAGAACCAAAAAAGTTAGGAAAAAGTAAATATTCCCCTTCAAGTTTCACAGCTGAGAATGGTAAGGAAAGTCTTCTTTTCTTCTCCTTACCATTAATCTCACCATATACAAGAAATGATTAGGAATAAGGAAGGTCTGGATATACTGATTCTGGAATTTGGGTCCCGTTGCTTAAAATCCACAAGTCTGTGCTTCCTTGTCTGCCAACTAAGATTTAAAAAGAAAAGTTTCCTCATAGGGCTATTGTGAACATCACATAAAGTGATTTTCATAAAGTCCTTAGAATAGGACCTGGAACAAGTTATGCAATGTGTGAGTGGACTTTATTGATATTAACAGAATTTCCCACATATAACCTCCAATTTCAATGGTCTATACTTATACAACTGGGCAAATCATTTACTTGATTGATCAAATCTCTTTTAATTATGACATTTTTATTTAAATGTGTTAAAAATCAAAGGCTTACTCCCTTCCAGCAATAAATCTGTCATAAACAGAGCTATTTGCATGTCACTAATCTTACACATTGTTAGACTGTTTCTTTCTCAAGGCAATCTCATTTCCAGGTTTTTGAGCCTTACCTTCCCCTTGATTTATGCTATCCTAACCTACCTACACATCATTTATTGCCCAAAAGAAGGAAAAATAATATTTGGATTTAAAGTGAGATGTTAAAGAAAGGTCGAAAGTTAGAGTAGAATAATTCACATTGGGCTATAATGAGTCCATTTTTGACAGACTGTGGGATCATTGGATGTGAGAGAAGCACCAATTCAGCTAGGTGTTAAGATTTAGATGTCTCTGATTCATGTCGTACCATGTATCAGTTTGACAGTCAGACAAGCCATATCCAAACAGAATCCAGTTTCAGAGCCTTAAGAAATTTACACATTCCTAATTAGTGGAAAAGTAGTAAAATATCATGTCTATACTGCCCTCAGGAAAAAGAAGAAATGCAATTTGGTAATTGTCAACTGCCAGAATATGCCCTTTACTTGTCAGTCATCCTAAGGAGAGCTGTGGTTACTAATTTGGTCCTTTAGTACAATAGAACAAAGTCAACGAGTAAAACTATTTTCACAAGTGAATTTTATAATTCAACAGATATCAGAAACAATTACCATTAAATCATTCACATGACGTCACATTGAATATTGACATCTGGGTAAATGTTTACAAAGATTTCATTTGTGACCTTGAATAGTTTTACCAAAGATATTAAAGCAATGTGAGTTTACCAATGTAGGGAGGTTGTCCTCAGCATGACTTACTTATGATTATCCATACTAAGTCTGTACTTCACAAGGCTATGAAGAAACTTAAATGAAAACAGTCTAATTGTGCAACTAAGGAAGATATATTCTGATGCAAATTAGTTTCTTTTTTAATATTAGAGAAGAAACAAATTCTTGAATTCTACTAAACTGAGGGAAGATTCTGTTCAACTGTTCAAAATGCTTTCAGAAAATGCCAAATAAGTTAGTTAAATGCTTGCAGAGAAAATATGTAGATCAATGCTACTCTGAATCTGTTTATCAACTTCAGCTGAAACTCCAAAATTAAATTCCAGTCTGACTACATTTTTTTTCTGATAGGTTCTGATGCACTGACCACGTTGACAATTTCTAATCTTCTGCATGTTCCACTTATAAACTCTAACTCTTCTCTAAGCCCAACTCTTGGCAGATGATCACCTCTCATAATTCACACAGAAATCTGAAGCCACTGACTCACTACTTCTCCAATTTCAGGCCAAAAACTCAGCAATTCACTTAAATTCCCTTGTCTAGAGCTGTCTTATTTTTTTAAACACACTCAAGTTACTACCATATTAAAAAAAAAAATACAAAACTGAGATGCTAATGAATTTCTCAGACTCCTAAAACTGTTACTTTTCTCCTTCCATTCATAGTCAAACTGCTACAACTATCTCTATTAGCTATTTTTACTTCTTTAATTTGGATTAATCTTTAAATCACTGGTTCTGACTCTCACACCTAGGCAGCTAAAATGCTTATTTTGTTTGGGAATGGTGGCTTGAAGTCATGATATGCAAGCTTCCTGGGGAAGATGAGGTACAAAGTTAAATAACTAATACTTCTCAGTGTCAAGACCTACTACAAAGTTACAGTAATCAAGAAAGTGTGGTAATGGTAGAAGGATAGTCATGGATAAATGGACAGATTGAAGATCCAGAAATAAACACTTTCACTCATGGTAAATTGATTTCAACAAGAATAGGATACTAATGAAGACAATTCGGTAAGGAAAAGAATAGTGCTGAATATTCACATGCAAAAGAATAAAGTTGGATTCCTCCCTTATACTTCACCTGAAAATTAACTCAAGATGGATAATAGAAATACACAGAAGAATAAAAACTAGAGCATTGTTAGACAAAAATATAGGCATACATTTGACCTAGGTTAGTCTGAACCTGATTAGATATGACACCAAAAATATATGACAAAAAAAAAAGATAAATTGGACTCTTAAAAAAAAAGACCTTAGTACTATAAACAATGCCATTAAAAATATCAAAATATACACACATAAGGAACATATATTTAAGGCATATGTCTGATGAAAAATTGTACTCAAAACATATCTAAAAATTCTTACAACTCAATAATACAAAGGTAAATAATAAATAATAATGTTATTACTCAACAACATAAGGAAAATATTTTTAAAAATAGATGAAGAATCTGGTTATAAAACGCTCCAAAGAAAGCACACAGATGGTCAATGAGCACATGAAAAAGATGTCCAACAGCATTATCTATTAAGGATATGAAAATCTAACCACAGTCAAATACCACTTCACATATCCCATAATAAGTATAATCAAAGAAGCTAGATAATAAATGGAGTCAAGGAGAGGGAGAAATTTAGAATCTTCATACATTGCTATTGAGAATGGAAAATGATAAAGCTGCATTAAAAATCAGTTTGACAGTTCTCTAAATGTTAAACATAGAGTTGCTATGTGATCTAGCGATTTCATTTCCAGATATGTATCCCAGATAAATGAAAACACAGTCTATGCAAAATGTGTATACTGATGTTTATAACAACATCACTAAGCCAAAGTTAAAAACAACCTAAATATTTAACTAACAAATTGATAAATAAGATTATAAAATGTGGTGAATTTTTATGATGGACTATAATTCACCAATAAAAGTACTGGAGTACGATACATGCTACAACATGGATAAACCATGAAAACATTTATATAATATAGATCTTAATGTGACATAAAATTATTCCAAGTTTTAAAGATTTAGCATAAAAATTACTAAGTCCTTGCCACCAAATGATACATTTTAATTAGCTTTTAAACAATTTTATATCATTACAAATTTTGGACTTGCATGAGAGGTTAACATTTCAAAATAAAATAAAGTATATCACATTATTTATAGTCTATATAGACTTCCATGGTGGCTCAACAGTAAAGAATCCATCTGTCAAGCAGAAGATGTAGGAGATGTCACGGGTTCGAGTCCTGGGTCAGGATGATCCCCTGGAGGAAGGCATGTAAACCCACTCCAGTGTTCTTGCCTTGGAGGTTCCCATGAACAGAGAAGCCTGGAAGGCTACAGTCCATAGTGTTGCACAGAGTTGGACATGACTGACGCAACTGAGCACACACATAGTCTATATAGGGCTTCCCTGGTGCCTCAGTTGGTAAAGTATATGATTGCAATGCAGGAGACCCGAGTTTGATCCCTGAGTCCAGAATATCTCCTGGAGAAGGAAATAGCAACCCACTCCAATTTTCTTGCCTGGAGAATCCCCTGGACAGAGAAGCCTGGTGAGCTACAGTCCCTGGGGTCACAAGAGTTGGACATGACTTAGTGACTAAACCACAACCGTGTTCCTTATGATGTCCAGTTTGCTTACAATTACCTTGCTAATTCATCAAAACTTCCCATGAAGAATTTAGCAATTTTTGTCCATCATGCAGAAATTTTGCTTTTCAGTTGCTAAGTGGTATACGATTCTTTGAGACCTTATGGGCTATAGCATGCCATATGCCTCTGTCCTCTGCCATTTCTTGGAACTTGCTCAAATTCATGTCCATTGAGTCAGTGATGCAGAAGGATATATGGAGGCAAAGTACTATAAATGATCATCTCCAAGTGCTAATTAAGTTGAATAATTATTTATGTGATATTTTCTAGAAATATAATTATAATTATTCTAAAAGAGAAAAGCACTTTTATCCATAGTAAATAGATGGAGAGGAGAATTAAGGCAATTATTTAAATAAGGAAAGGAAAAGGGAAAATATTTTCAATTTTCTAACTTTGGGTTGAGATCTTTTTTAGGTCTAGAATCACAGAAAAAATTACCTCATGTCTTTATTTCGCTTTGCCTGTGTATATTTGAGTTCAGTAGCATGAAGTTTCAGTCAGTCAGTTCAGTTGCTCAGTTCTTCCAATTCTTTGTGAACCCATGGACTGCAGTATACCAGGCTTCCCCATTCATCACCAATTCCCAGAGCTTGCTCAACTCATGTCCATCAAGTCAATGATGCCATCCAGCCATCTCATCCTCTGTCGTCCCCTTCTCCTACGGCAACCCACTCCAGTATTCTTGCCTAGAGAATCCCAGGGATAGGGGAGCCTGTTGGGCTGCTGTCTACAGGGTCACACAGAGTCGGACACGACTGGAGCGACTTAGCAGCAGCAGCAGCAGCAGCAGCATCAGGGTCTTTTCCAAAGAGTCAGTTCTTAGCATCGGGTAGCCAAAGTATTGGAGTTTCAGCTTCAGCATCAGTACTTCCAATGAATATTCAGAACTGATTTCCTTTAGGATAGACTGGTTGGATCTCCTTGCAGTCCAAAGGACTCTCAAGAGTCTTCTCCAACACCACAGTTCAAAAACATCAATTCTTCAGCTTTCTTTATAGTCCAACTCTCACATCCTTACATGACTACTGGAAAAACTATAGCTTTGACTAGACGGAATTTTGTTGGCATTGTCTCTGCTTTTTAATATGCTACCTAGGTTGATCATAGCTGTCCTTCCAAGCAGCAAGTGTCTTTTAATTTCATGGCCGCAGTCACCATCTGCAGTGATTTTGGAGGGCCCAAAAATAAAGTCTTTCACTCTTTCCATTGTTTCCCCACCTATTTGCCGTGAAGTGATTGGACCAGATGCCATGATCTTAGTTTTCTGAATGTTGAGTTTTAAGCCAACTTTTTCACTCTCCTCTTTCAATTTCATCAAGAGGCTTTTTAGTTCCTCTTCACTTTCTGCCATAAGGGTGGTGTCATCTGCGTATCTGCAGTTATTGATATTTCTCCCAGAAATCTTGATTCTAGCTTGTGCTTCATGCAGACCAGCATTTTGCATGATGTACTCTGCATATAAGTTAAATAAGCAGGGTGACAATGTACAGACTTGACATACTCCTTTCCCAATTTACCCTTATTGAAAAGTATCCAAATGATTGCTATACATTTTACCTTGCCAAGCCCCTTCATCCAAATAAATAGAGAAAATATTTGGATCCATAATTGGGACATTTTATAACCCTCATATTTCTTTTCCTTGATAAATGTTAATTAAATTTATTGTTATTGTTCAGTCACTCAGTCGTGTCCAACCTTTTGCGACCCCGTGGACTGCAGCATCACAGGCTTTCCTATCTTTCACCATCTCCTGGGGTTTGCTCAGATTCATATCCATTGAGTCAATCAAGCCATCCAGCTATCTCATCCTCTGTCATCCCCTTCTCCTGGCTTCAATCTTTCCCAGCATCAGGGTCTTTTTCATGAGTTGGCTCTTGGTATCAGGTGACCAAAGTTTCAACTTCAGCATCCGTCCTTTCATTCAATATTCAGGGTTGATTTCCTTTAGGATTGACTGGTTTGGTCTCCTTACAGTCCAAGGGACTCTCAAGAATCTTCTCTAACACCACAGTTCAAAAGCATCAATTCTTCGATGATCAGCATTCTTTATGGTCCAACTCTCATATCTGTACATGACTACTGGAAAAACCATAGCTTGGACTATATGGAACTTTGCTGGCAATTTTTCAATATAGACTTTGATTCTAACAATGCATCAAAAGAGGTTGAAAGTAAGCTTATCACAAGAAAGAAAACTATACCATTTTTCCAAAAGATTACTGACATGCATTTCTACTCAACAAATATTAAGTAGTCTAAACTTCCTCAGATGTGGTCAGAATGCAAATTAGATGGTTCTCAGTCACTTCAGTTGTGTCCGACTCTTTTGTGATGGCATGGACTGTAGCTCGCCAGCCTCCTCTATCCATGGGATTTCCCAGGCAAGAGTACTAGAGTGTGTTGCCATTTCCTTCTCCAAAATTAGATAGTAGATTCACACATTTATCTATGTAAACTAACCAGTAGAAATTCTCTGGATTTTTACACAGACTGAAAACAACTCAGCTTTCTACTGCAGTTTGGTATTTAGTCAACATTTCAGGTTTTCTCTGAAGGTCAGGGAAAACTAATGACTAAAGATGGGTAGAAATAATTGAGATTTTTTTTTCCTCTAAAGGATACAAGACAAAATTATCTTCCAATAAGAAATGAAAAACAAAAGATAGGTTTTACATATGGATTATCTAGATTTATTACCTACTTTGAAAAATGTTCTATTTCATTCTTCACTCAGTTTAGAGAAAGATAGACCTTTTAAAAATATGGCTAAAAATGAATTTCAAATTTACATTCTCCTTCAGCCATTGTAAAACTTCAAAGTGCAAAAGAACTGAATCAGTGCTTTTGGCACTAAATTACTTATGTTCAAAGTTTCAATTCAAATTATATTGAAATTGACCAAGTCTATTATATATGGGTTTTATATGGACTATGCAAAAAGCATTACTTTTACATTTTGTTTTGTTCTACTATCTCTATGACAATTGTAATTTCAAAAATATCATCATATCTATTCCATATTTATGGACATGTAGAGAAAAATAACTTTTTAAGGGTTGTCAAAACAGCATACTACATATTCATATACAAAATATTGAGAAATTACCTTCATTGAAACAAACTATAAAAGCCTTTAAAGCTTTACAGTGATAGACTTGGTAGGCCACACAGCCAATGTAAAATTGGATTCAGTGTGATTATTTCTGGGCAATAATTCAGAGCAAACAACATCAAGGAAGGCTTGCATAAATCCGGATGGAAAAAGTGGATTTAAATCAAACTAATAGGTTGCAAAACATATGAAATACGCTTTGTACTGTGCCTTGGAGATACATGGCCAAATCCATATTCAAAAAGTAAAAACAAACCAGAGTGATTTGAAGAATAAATTACTTGTCATCGTGATCTTTAAAAATGCCAGAATTTAATGCAAAAATATAATCCTAACATTTATTGCAGCAAAAATAAATGTCAACATATTAGACTTAACTGGCGAAGCCTTGTGGTAGCATTTCTACAGAGTGAAAGGAACATGACAAGCTGTATTTCACATTTATTAGAATGAGATTTGGTCTTCTTTATCATAAGTAGTAGATTTAAACACTTTATTTTAATTTACTTCATGGTATTGAGGAAAACACTGACTCAGATAAGAAAAAAAATGCCATATAATCTTGTTCACTGGAGAAATCCATCAATCTCAGAAGCTAAATATATATGATGACAACACCAAGCCTTTGTAGTTAGAAAGAGGAATTGAGTACTAAATGGCTGTGACATATTCCATGTACCAGGAAGCATATGTGACTGGGAAATCCTGTGTGGATCATAGTCATATATAATATATAGAGTAATTTTATGTATCTTTGCTTCATATTGTTGCAAAGCTGACAGTAAACAGCACCTCAGCCTAAGTATATCCTTAACTTATCCTACCCAAACAAGCTCCTTTTTGTAGCAGTTACAGTTTATATATATATAATATGTAATTGTTATTTGAGTGTCATTCCTCAAAATAAACAAGGTTTCTGAGCTTTAGATATTTGATATTTTATAATCTATTTTTTTAAAATGTCCCCTGTATACACAAAAGGAAGAGAATATCCATAAAATTTAGAAACTATGGATAAAATGGTAAGCATACTTTCTATAAACTTGCTAAAAATTGAGTATACCAACATTCATCATATTAAAATTAAAATGTGTAGAGCACACTACATAAAGCCAATAAGTACGTAAACACAATAAATATGTATATATGCAAATCCAAATGTTTGCATACACATTTAGTGTGCATAGATAAGTACATAAATACCTTTTCCAGGAGGGCAAAACTAAGTTTTTATTTGCATGAAGGAATGTGCAATTATACATGCAAATCTTGAAATGTCTAGTATGAAAATTAGTAATTTCAACACACTGCTCTCTGCAAAGATATTTACATTTAAATATGAATCCGCTTAGCAGTTAGGGAGTAAACAAAATTCCACATGTCTAAGCATAAATGTGTTTTATATAAATATCCTAAATGTTGAAAAACTATGCTATTATATAGATTCAGCATATGCTGCCATGCTGCCACTAAACACCAACAAGAAATTAATTAATGTATTTTGAAATTTTCTAACCCAAATACCTACTATGGATTTTTTTTTATTTTAAAAAATCACTACTTAGAAATAAAGACCTTAAAAATAAACATTTTATATACTTTTGTTTGAACACTTATTGTTAATTTTAATTGCTCAATTACTGCTCTAAACAGTATTATCATTTCACATTGTAGTATCATAATGACAAAGCATTGTCCTTCATATTGTCTGGGGCAAGATTGAGAAGTTTATAACACAAACTAGGAGTATAATGTGCCCAACATTATAATTTTTTTCCCTTAGTTTATATATATTCTATATATTCTTCTGCCAAATTAACATGTTATAAAAATAATAAATAAATTATGTTATAGAAATGTCTTTTGATAATGCAATTCCATCCATCATTTACAACTTCTTGTTTTTACTTTTGAATCATATACGTAGATACTAAACCCTGTGTTATGAGTGGTAGTAGGGCTGTGGAGGCCATCTGCTTCTTAATCTTTGGGGCAGCAGGTAGGTAATTGTCAATATAAAGCATAAAAGTATTCGCAACAGTTAAAAGCAATTAACTAACTGAAATTTTCAAACCGTGACTAAAGTGCTGGAGTGGGTAATCATTCCCTTCTCCAGGGGATCTTCCTGACCCAGGGATCAGGTCTGGATCTCCTGCATTGCAGGCAGATTCTTTACTATCTGAGCCACCAGGGAAGCCCTAAATATGTATTACTAAAGGGAAAAATTAAATGAAAAATAAAATATATAATTGCCAAATAAAAATGCAAATAAACACAAGAAAAAGAGTAATAACCATTTACAAGAACACAGATCAACATATAATGCATTAAGTACATCAGGATGGTTGCCTGTGGAGGGTGGATAGGGGGTGGAGGGATAAGGATAAAGAAAACTAGAGATAAACTTTGAAAGAATAAATGATAATATTTTATGCACTGAAGGCATATGATTTATTTATTACTCCAAACCTGAGGTCCAACAAAAGGAAAAAAAAAATCTAATCTCTCCAAAATATTTATTTCTTCAAAATATCTCATCATAGGTACTGCCATTGTCCAAGCCTTTCTTATGTCTTAAATGGACCACTGAAGTAAATACTTTACAGCTTCATCTTTCACACTTTAATTCCTGTGATCCTTTCTTCACCCAGCAACCATAGTGAGATTTTTTTAAACTTAAATCCTACCAGGTCCCCTTTACTTCCTTGTTTAAAATAGCTGATAGGATTTCATATTAGATTATTTCAAAGTTAAGCTGATTGGTACATGTAGCAAAACAGATCAAACACCATGGGAGAAATATTGGGGATCTCCATAGGAAGAAGGGACTGGTTATAAAATCTGGACTTGTGTTGAATGATTTTAGGAAAGGTTCATGGAAGCAAAACTTTGCTTTGGACAGGGTACTGGCCAATTTTATCATTCATTGATAATTTCCATCTAGTTGGTAGAAGAATGCAGAAAAGTTAAAGCTGTACCAAATTATTTACCAGAAAGAATGAGCAGATACTCATGTTAGTCTAGTGAGAAGATGCTTGGTCATATCTGTGATTTGCATTGTTATTGGCTTTGTCTAAGAAATGGTTTTTTTCTTTTGTCTCATCCCATCACAATACAGAGTCACCTTACTTGAACTTATTTTTATGTTTAACAGGAGAAAAGCCTAATTTTTAATGCCATGACAAACAGCTCAAAGGTTTCTTTTTTTCCTCCCCTTTTCTTTTTTTTTTTCAATCAAGGCAGATGAAGTTAAGTTGCAGGACATTAATTCAATATATGTAGATATTTACCATTGCCAACATTGTTCTGGAAGGTGTCAAGAGAACACAGTGTACAGTTACACGTAATTTGGCCTGCTTTGATCTTTTTGTTGCAGACTGAATATTTGAGTTACCTCTTGTGTAAATGGTGGCAGAATCACACTCAACACTCTGGAGAGAATTCCTCAACCAACGGTAACACAGACAATTGCCAAAAACAAAGTGGCCATCACTCTTTGTAATTGATTCTAAAACCAGGGTCTTATACAACCAAACCCAGGCAATGAAAATATGTCACAAAATGCAGCTGTGACTTCCCTAGTTACAGAATTGTAGAAACTAAGAATAAAGAAAAAAAATAATTTATCCATAATAGTGATAAAAAGAGAATCAGTAATGGTGAATATACAAAAATGATTATAAAATATATAGCTGAATCATAATAATTGCAGAGTAGGTTTCCCTCGTGGTTCAGAGGGCGAAGAATCTGCCTGTAATGCAGGAGACCTGGGTTCAATCCCTGGGTTGGGAAGATCCCCTGGAAAATGGAATGGCTACCCACACTAGTATTCTGGCCTGGAGTATTTTTGGCCTGGACAGAAGAGCCTGGCAGGCTACAGTCCATAAGGTTTCAAAGGTCTGACGCGACTGACTTTCACTTTTCAAAGAACAATGGAAGGAAGCAATGATATCTTAATCTGAGTGATGAACAAGATAATAGGATTCTAGAAATACATTATATTTTGAATGGCCCAATGTCCTTTATGATGTTTGCGGAGTTTTCTGCTCTTATTTTCTGTCTCCTCCCTCTAGACTGCTAATACTACAGATAGCCTGAATAATCACTAGTACATCTCTAGTATGGAGAATATACCAGGTAATACTGATCACTAAATATTGAAGAAACACAGAATGAAGAGTGTGTCTCTCTTGCTGAAAGAAACTAAAACACAACCTACATCATGATTCATATTCACATAGAATTTTCTCAGATATAGTTTTCCATCTCCAAGATTAAAAATCTGCATAGATTGTGGGAAATGAAGTTGAACAACTGCAATTGCATCTTCATGAAACTGCCTTTTAATACATCCTATATCATATTGTTACAGTTCTTCTGTGATTCACATATAAACACCAGATTGAAGACACCCATTACCCTTTCTAGGCATCAGTAGCCATAGTTTAAGGCTACATTCCTTACGTGGAGCATATCTATGTTATTTTGTGGAATTTGCAAGCTATTTCACCAGAGACTCAAGTTTTATCTTGGTTCCTAAGAGCCTCAGTTCACAATGAAAAGCTTAGGTAACCTAAGGCTAAGAGAAACTGAAAAAATAAACACACACAAACATAAATGCAAAATCATGCCACCTGCATATATCAAAATTACTCACTTTTCAGTCTTCATAATTGAAATGAAGTAGGTCTGGAGATATTGCAGAATACCTAATTAAAGAATAATTTTCAGCAGTGGGATTGCTTGTCCCTAAAATCTGTAATCACAAACTGTCAGAGATAAAATGGATAAGACACATTATGTGCACCACTCATTCATTTTCCAGCTGAAAAAAAATCAAGTGACCTGATGTCATATTCCAAGTACAATTGGTAATTCCAACTGATGTGATTACCATTACCCTGCCTGTGTTAACTTATTATACTATATATTTTCCCTCTCTTCTTTCTTCCATAAATATATGGTGTCATCTGCCTACCTTAATTGGCTTTGTTTATTGTTGAGGTTTAGATGACACATCTCTCTGTGTATGAGCCTTCTATGAGTGGTTTTAATGACTGAATTAACAAAGGTATGAACAACTCTTCAAAAAATATCTGAAAATGAGTAACATTTAGTAAATTTTAGGTGTCATGCATGTGTGTGTGCTAAATTGCTTCAGTCATGTCTGACTCTTTGAGACCCTATGGACTGTACGTAGCCTGCCAGGCACCTCTGTCCACTGGATTCTCCAGGCAAGAATACTGGAGTGTGTTGCCATGCCCTCCTCCAGGGGATCTTCCTGACCCAGGGATCAAATCTGCTATCTTGTGAGGCTCCTTCACAAGATGGCAGGCAGATTCTTTGCACTGAGCTACCAGGGAAGCCCTTTAGGTGCCATAATTATGCCTAACTCAGACTGTGAGATTTCTATACCCTTACCAGAACATTTACTGTGTCCCTTCTATGATTTATAACCTCAGGTATGCTGATGACACCACCCTTGTGGCAGAAAGCAAAAAGGAACGAATGAGCCTCTTGATGAAAGCTGAAATAGGAGTGTAAAAAGTTGGCTCAAACTCAACATTCAAAAAACTAAGATCATGGCATCAGGTCCCATCACTTCATAGCAAATAGATGGGGAAACAATGGAGACAGTGACAGACTTTATTTGCTTGAGCTCCAAAATCACTGCAGATGTTGACTGCAGCCATGAAATTAAAAGACACTTGTTCCTTAGAATAAAAGCTACAACAAACCTAGACAGCATATTAAAAAACAGAGATATTACTTCACTGACAAAGGTCTGTTATAGTCAAAGCTATGGGTTTTCCAGTAGTTATGTATGGATGTGAGAGTTGAACCATAAAGAAAACTGAGCACTGAAGAACTGATGCTTTTAAACTGTGGTATTGAAGAAGACTCTTTAGAGTCCGTTGGACTGCAAGGGGATCAAACCAGTCAATCCTAAAGAAAATCAGTACTGAATGTTCATTGGAAGGACTGATGCCAAAGCTGAAACTCCAATACTTTGGCTATCTGATGCAAAGAACTGACTCATTGCCAAAGACCCTGATTCTTGAAAAGATTGAAGGCAGGAGGAAAAGGGGATGACAGAAGATGAGATGGTTGAATGGCATCACCAACTTGATGGACATGAGTTTGAGCACGCTCTGGGTG
Source organism: Bison bison bison (assembly GCF_000754665.1). Classification (NCBI taxonomy): domain Eukaryota; kingdom Metazoa; phylum Chordata; class Mammalia; order Artiodactyla; family Bovidae; genus Bison; species Bison bison. The sequence continues at coordinate 6,291,219 of NW_011494708.1, read as the reverse complement.
TTGGTGATAGGCAGAGAAGCTTGGAGTGCTGCAATCTATGGGGTCACAAAGAGTCGGACACTCCTGAACAACTGAACTGAACTGAACTTCTATGACTTGCCATTCCAATTGCTGGAGAAATAAAAGGATTATCCACTGTCCATTCCAATGCAACTGGAATGGACAGTTGGAAGAGTTAAATAATAAGCTGGCAAATTCATGCAAGCATGAATATCTGCAAGAAGTTATAAAAATGTAGTGTAAAAGTGAGTGTTTTAGTTCAACTATGTAAAGAGAATACTTATGGATGCTGAGTAGCCAAAGGAATTATACCAGTTATTTCACAGATATCTAGTCTTATGATTTCCTTTTCTCTGTTTCATTACATTAATTTGCTCATTTTCTAGTTTGGGGTGATAGAAACTTAGACTAAGACCTTTCCTCTTTTATAATGCAAACATTGAGTATTATAAATATCCCTTCCAGTTTCACTCTACACATGTTAGTTTATTTTCATTCTTATTCAGTTCTCTGTTTTTTTTTTTTTTTTTTTGAGACTTCCTTTTTGAGTACTAAGAGCAATGTTCTGCATATATGAAACATAGGTTTGCTTGTGTCATGGAACTTGTGACAAAATAGTTTGAAATTACACACTGCAAAAACTTTACCCTAGAACTCATTGTTGTTGGATAAGGCATTGTCTTATCTGGGAGATGCCTCACATGACGTCCAATCAAAACCCAATATTGAATTAATGTTTTATTTAAGTGACTCAACATTTTAAAATAAAAAGGAGTGTTCATATGGATATAAGACAGACTGTGGTGGAATAAAGTAATAAAGAAAATTCTGGATTAGTTACTAGTGAAACTGGACTGTGGCTGATACTTTCATGAAGATAGTGAATGTGACATAAGATGGTAGCAGACATGAGATAATCTATGAGTACTGCTCTGAAATAATTGGTCTGGGGTAGATGAAGATATAGGTTCCTCTGACCTAGGAGATATCTGAATGGGATAGAACCTTGGGAATGTTAAGAAACACTGATATAGAATTTTTACAGACTTGAAGGTATGCAAGAAAATAAATTAGTTTGAAATCATTTTGGTGGCTGGTTAGTGTTTTTTTGACCTGTACATATTCTGAGACTGAGTCATATGTAAATGGCTGTGATTCAGGGGATCCAGAGAAACCCTGAAATATGGCCTTAGGTAATAAGGGTTGTCATTCTGCAGAGAGGACTTTCGGTTAAATAAGAACCCAAAGTCTTTGAGATAATTTAAGCAAGGATGTTAAGAGGAGAAATATTGGTGAGCCAGATGAGGCTTAATATGATGTCAGATGATTCATACTTAATTCATGATAATTATCTCAAATTCCATCTAAGTTAAGGGAGCCTAAATCCATGTCATTGTGATACAAAGTCAAACAATGAATAAGACTGTGTACATTTTCTGAATTTCAGTGGCCCAAAATCTATTTCAGTCAAAGAGTATTGGGAATAAGCTTCTAGTTCCAATATAGTTCATATTCAATCAAACAGGAATTTTATTTTAAATGATTTCAATATTTAACTTGTATAGTAAAAGTCTAATATTCATTCTATCAGATCTTTTGTCCTTTTGACGTATCAACTGATCTTCTTTTTATTGCTTATGGTTACCCTTCTTTAAAAACTGATTGAATCATGCATGTTGTTAGTTCCCTAAGTTAACTATTTCTCAATTACCTTAGTACATGTAAAAGTAATCTGTACTTGGCATGGAACTATAACATAATACCGTAACATTAACATCACATTTTTATTTAGCACAGGCAGAGTTAACTTATATAAGCAGTGTTAGGCTAAAAAGTTCAAATGGACTTAGAAAAATATTTTTAATTTTTCCTGATTTCAAAATTAATACTTGAGAAAATCAATTATATTGCATTAAGAATATCTTATATGCCCCAATCATATCACCAATCTTGTGAACACTTTTAAAAATATTTTACATTCATTTTTAGGTTTGAATAATAAAAATATTCATCTCTTGCTGTTAAGAAATATGTGTGGTCCTTTCAAATAATGCTATCCATAGTTGATATAGGATAAATCTGTGTTTATACACAAAGACATATAAATGCAAATATTATGAGCAGAGTTTTTCTCTTAAGTATTATTGTGTGTGTGTGTGAGAGAGAGAGAATTCACACATGTGCTCAATATTTAATGCCTTCATTTATGCTATCACCATCAATCAAACCAGCCCTAATATATACAGAAAAGTTATTTATCTCCAGACTAGCAATTACATTACTGCACTGATAGCACAACCATTCACATCCACTTTCTTTCTCACTCAGTATATTCATTTCTTTTCCTCCACCTCCCAGCACAAGGCTTCCTCATCACATTCTAAGTGTACATGCCAAAAGCTTATCTAGTGTGTCTCTTTTCTATTCTTATTTGACAAATATCAATTCTGAATCACTACCCTTGTTTGTGTCAGTTCTTGTCATATCTCTCATGCTGGGGATGCCAGTAAAGAAACAAATTTACATTATGAAAACTGGGCACGTTTGCGTTTTGTGTCTGCTTGACTGGGCATTGTTACCTCTGGTTGCTGTATCCTTTGTCATTGAAATAACTGTTGTCTTATAGTACAGGAAGTCTTCATCAGGAAAGAAGCTGTTTTTGAATATGTTTTGAAGTCTACAGAGTAGTAATAATACTCTGTAGTACTACAGGCTAATCCAATTGGAAGAAAAATGATTGGGAATCATTAAATTGTCTCTAACATTTAGAGGGCTGTGACGACTTGATCAGCTTTGTCACATAAACATTAATGCTTTCTCCTTCAAACTAGCTGGGGTTTGTGAAATCTCACTCTGACTGTCATTAAAGGCATCACCATTTCATTGAAAATTCTCACTGCACCATTCCCAGGGGCTTTCAAGTTTCTGACTAGAATGTGTGCTTCTCTTATAATTAGAATGTAGGGCAGATCTAAAGTTATTTTTTGTGAGTTTCAATCATTTTTCTGCTTCTACTTAGAAACCTGACACTGAAAATCCTTAAACTCACATGTTGCATAAGAATAATATTTTTTTTTAATAAATAAATTTCATAGGTTCCCTTCCTTCCTTTGAATACTGGCATTGACCAAATGCAACTAAGGTAAAAACTATATTGATTTTTCATCCAGGAAAGTCCTTCTGGCTCTGTAATAAGTACCTCAAGAGGACAATTCTTTGGATGAAATCAAGAGTAAGTTGGCCTCAACTTTTCAGACACAGGAAAGATTTTCCAATCTTCATAGATGGAATTGTTTTTAAAGGGACCTAGCAACCCACTCCAGTGTTCTTGCCTGGAGAATCCCAGGGACGGAAGAGCCTGGTGGGCTGCCATCTGTGGGGTCTCACAGAGTCGGACATGACTGAAGTGACTTAGCAGCAGCAGCAACTCACACTAACCCAATAGAAACAACTGATGTAAAATCCAGAGATTCAATCTCTTATATCCTTAAAATGATACAATTGGCAAGCTAGCAAATGTCCATGGTGGAGATCAGTGCAAGATCTTTCAGTGAGAAAGCTCTATAGAAAAGAAACTTATGATTGATACATTATATGTTTAGCACACAATCATAGCAAGGAGAAGCCCTTAAAGATTTTAATGACCAGTGTCATCAAGTCATTTGTAATTTCTGTCTTTTCTGTAGGAATAATTCTGCTAAGCAGACTGGAAGACTATTTCAATTTACGTGAAATATCTCCTCTTGACATTGTAGATACACTGACATACCCTTGCTAGATGGAATACCTGTTTTAAGATGCCATGATAACTTCTTCTTTCTGTCTTTCTAAGGACAGAGTCTTATTCAATTAACTTGAGTAAACTTATTAAGCAATTTTAACTTCAAAGCTAATTAGGCAATACTTTTAAAAATCAGTTCACCTTTACTTGGTAATTTCCTTAGCTATATACCCTATTGAATAGGATAAGGTTTATCATCCAAACTGAGACCCTGTTTTGCTAGAAATACCACTGTAACTAGTTTTTCCAAACAAACTAGTATATAGTATTAACTTGCATGCGTGTGTACATGTAAGTTGCTTCAGTCCTGTCTGACTCTTTGTGACCTTATGGACCACAGCGCACCAGGCCCCTCTGTCCGTAGGATTCTCCAGGCCAAAATGTGGAGTGGGTTGTCATGCTCTCCTCCAGGAGACCTTCCCAACCGAGTGATCAAACCCATGTTTCTTATGTCTCCTAAACTGGCATGCAGATTCTTTACCACCTGGGAAGCCCATATAGTCTTACCTTACTTGTAGGTAAGACTATACTTTTTCAGATCACTAACCTCATCTGTAGAGTTTTGTTGTTTCCTCTGTTTATTTCAAATTCTAATATTGAATTTTTCTCATTCTTGACTTTTTAATGACTATTGCTCTTTCCTCTATATATTTACTTTGGACTCATTGCACACTGTTATTCATTCCTTTTTTTTTTTTTCTTTTACTCATATCTTTCTTATTTCAATAGGTTGCTGCAGACATTAGGATTTAAATGTATAATCATAATTGTTTGGTTGCATACTAATACCCTTGCTAAGATGTCATATTCTCTCCCTTTCATCTGAAAACTTCTTTTAGGGAAACAAGTACTGGGACAACCTCAACACATATATTCCAAGTCATCCCAAAATGTTTTTCCCTTGGTATAGACAGTTCTATGTACTCATATTATAATTAGCTGGGGCATTCTTCCTAATAATTACTAAGCGCTGGAGGAAGATGGAAAGTATTTAATGGTTACAGAGTTTCAGTTTGCAAGCTTTGTGAATACCTAGTCACTGAATTATATATTTAAAAATGGTTCAAATATGCTATGAATATATAAATAGCATGCCCTATCTTAAAATATTGGCAATTCATTCATGAAAAAAAAATGTGTAAGAAGAGTCGGATCCAAGTGTTTTAGGGACTGATGCTGATGAAACATAGTAATGGGTTCCTTAAAACAAGGCTAAACCATTGAATATGTTACTGATAGGGGAGAGCATCTGTTTTGACTTATCGAAGGGAAACAAATTCTCAACATTTATGCACTTGATTAAATGAACTTCACACTGGTTAGATTCTGTTCCAAGTAATTAAAAAAAAAAATTTTCCCATTTCATTACTTACATAATTCAGACCTTAGTTCTGTAGAACATTTTCAGGTGATTTCTAACTTTGCAAAATCATGTAAAAATTCCTGAAGCCTTTCTATATAAGCTGGTAATACTAGTTAGGGAAGTGATTGCAACTCCATGGAAATAGTCACCTAAACTTATGTATGTATCCTTCTTTAGCAGAATCTCTTTCACAGATTTTCAAAATATTCATGGCTACCCTAAGTTAAGATGACATCCTGAGGGAAAGTGAAACAGAAGAGAGGTCTCAGTGGAAAGAATTATTTCTCTTAACCAATTGAAAAAAAAAAAAGGACTCTGTTAAAAATAAACAAATTGTAATTCTGAGAGAGCAGTACCCAACAAAACAAAGGGTAAAAACACACTGTAGAAAGTGATTTAATTAGCAGTTCTGAAGATACATAATATTAAACAATTTTGCTTGGATATTAAGATACAGATATTGGTATAACCTAGAACAAGACTAACGGAAATTATAATTCCATGAGATCTTTGGGTCAGGAAAAAAGGGGAGGAGGAAGAAGGAATAAAGAGAGCTTTATATACAAAACATAGTTATTTAACAGAGCACTCACGATAAAGCAGGTGGAAAGAGATTCTGAAACAGAAGGCCTGTTTAGTGAAGCAATGGTAATAGGACAGGGAATGCATGAACTTGACTGAGTACTTGACAGAGAAGGAATGCCAGATTTATGCACTAATGTGCAAAATATAACAAGGAGGTACTCAGAAGAGGATGGGGGAGATAATGGCACCCCACTCCAGTAATCTTGCCCGGAAAATCCCATGGACAGAGGAGCCTGGTAGGCTGCAGTCCATGGGGTCTCTAAGAGTCAGGCACGACTGAACGACTTCACTTTGACTTTTCACTTTAATGCATTGGAGAAGGAAATGGCAACCTACTCCAGTACTCTTGCCTGGAGAATCCCAGGGGTGGGGGAGCCTGGTGGGCTGCCGTCTATGAGATCGCGCAGAGTCGGACACGACTAAAGTGACTTAGCAGCAGCAGCAGAAGAGGAAGAAATGAATGGAATCAAGATTTACTTGCCAACTACACTTTCCATCTTGTTAACATGACAATGTATAATAAAGTACAATTATTCATAAACAATAATTAATCAACTTTAAAAAAGTATAACCTGGTGATATGAAGCATAGATAATTGAACTCTTTTCGATTTATAGATAAAGCAGAATTATTTAATAGGCTGAGCATTCAAGCTCTTAACAAAACCTGTATGTCCTGGGAAAGAGAAATGCTATCCTGAATACTATTTTTTAAATTAATGTTTTTATATTTTTTACTAGCATATATTTTATGCTTATGTTCAAGATACTACAAGTGAAGTTCTTAGAGAAAAGCTAAAAAGTTGATGACTATGATACAAAGATTTGAGGATAACTTACATTTCATGGGCTTCCCTTGTGGCTCAGTGCTAAAGATTCTACCTGCAGTGCGGTAGGCACAGGAGACCTGGGTTTGAGTCCTGGGTCAGGAAGATGCCCTGGAGGAGGGCATGGCAAACCACCCAGTATTCTTGTTGCGAGAATCCCATGGACCCAGGAGCCTGGTGGGCTGCAGTCCATAGGGACACAAAGAGTCAGACACAACTGAAGTGACTTTAGTACATATGCATGCATATTACATACTATTCCTCGTTAGTGGAAAATTATGCAAATATTCATAAAATCATAATAGAAAATTTAGAAGAAAATAAATTTTAAGCAAAAATGCAAGTCATAAACAAAAATTATTGAACTGGTATTTGCTTAAGAGGCGTTTCCATGGTAGCTTAAGTATTTTTTCCTATTGTTTCTTAGAATGTGATTGATCTTGCTATGGAAAGAGAAATAGTATTTTGGATTGTAGGAGTGGAGGGTATATTCCTTCACAGGTAATCATGACAGTAAAATCAAAATTCAGAGATCTCCTGGAAACAATTTATTTCTGCTCTAGCAGGATAGATTATTTTCCTCAGAATGGATGACATGAAGGGAGTATTGGCAAAAAGACTCCTCAAATATAAGCACGCACTGACACTCTAGATGGAGAAGGCAATGGCACCCCACTCCAGTACTCTTGCTTGGAAAATCCCATGGACTGAGGAGCCTGGTGCTGCAGTCCCTGGGATCGCTGCGAGTCAGACATGACTGAGTGGCTTCGCTTTCACTTTTCACTTTCATCATTGGAGAAGGAAATAGCAACCCACTCCAGTGTTCTTGCCTGGAGAATCCCAGGGACCAGGGAGCCTGGTGGGCTGCCGTCTATGGGGTCGCACAGAGTCTGACACGACTGAAGTGACTTCGCAGCAGGCACTCTAGAAATAAGAGTTAGGTTCACTTCTAGGCATCTTCATTTATTTATTTATTTTGTTCCATCTTGTCACACACTTTTATTTCTATCATTAGATCCTTAAAATATCACCTTTTGAAACTTCCTAACAGTTGGGTAGATCAGATGCTCCAGGCTTTTATTCCTTCAATAAGCAGACAATGACTAAGGTTATCTTGGCCAAGATATCACATATGAGTAGTAACTGAAAATGGTGAGAGTCAAGCAATTTGACTTGACTCTCACCTAAATAAGATGGGAATGGCAACCCACTTCAGGATTATTGCAGGAGAACTCCATGGATAGAGGAGCCTGGCAGGCTACAATCCATGGGTCACAAAGAGTCAGACATGACTTAGTAACTAACACAAATGCACATGCACAAATTGCTTACAGTCTATTCTCATGAAAAAAATAATAATAATTACAGCTTATTTGAGATTATATCTGAAGTTTTATATTTTTTAGATTTTGGCATAATGATGCTGTGGTTTTACGATGATGATGATCTTTGTGGTTTGTGTTGAGAATCTTGGGTGTTAGGTGGTAGAAGGTGCCTGTATCCATTACTTTGGCAAGCCTATGCCAAAACATAATCGTTTAAATATTTTTGGATAGTATTCTGATTTAGTTCATGGTGATCATTGTAAGAAAACTGAACCTTAACATTATTACTAAAATATGGATATTTTTATCCTTCCCTTTATTATTAAAATTTTACTAACATGGTTTGCAGAGATTACTTTTATGTTTTAGTTATTTATTAGGTTAAAAAATAAGTGAGCAAACAAACATTTGGATATAGTAAAGATAATCCTTTTTACTACAGTCATCCATTAAATATAAGATTTGAAATATAGACTTTTTCAGAACTGTAAGTAAAAAATCAAGCCTTCATATTTCACTTTCCTCAGAAAAACAAGTATTGATTATATACGTGTTTGTGAAAGTGTCTCAAAAAGTTGGAGCTTTTGAGAATCTGCCTAGACATTTAGGTATTAATTACTTTGTGATCTTTTTGTAACACAAAAGCTGATTAACTATTTAATACTAGAAATTATTAGATACTAATAATTTAGTATCTAAATTTATTACCTGGTAGATACTAGAAATTTTTTCTCATACTAGAAATTATTCTGTGTGCTTCCAGATGAGTGTGATCTAGTATGTCAGGTAGTAATTTAAATAATTTCTCTTGAATTTAGGAATTAAGTGTTTCTTATCAATAAGTAGGTTAATAATGATACCAAAAGATCATATAGACACATGACAGTCCTTATTAGAGGCTCTATATTTTTAAGACATTTTAATTCTTAGATTATTGTTGATTTTGCATCATTGGCATTTGTTCTCTGGAAAGATAGACATAAAGGTATGTTTTAAATTAGTAAAGAAAACGGTGCAAACTGAAACTGCTAGCAAAACACAATAAGCATTGTCTTTTTAAGTAGTACATAATGCATGTAGTTTATTTTTTTTTACTTCTTTTTCTTTTATCATTTTTTCTTTTGCTGATTTTTCCCCTTCATTCTTTATTTCCCATACGTATTTCTATTTCCTGAATTAACTTATGGGGATGTGTCTCAAGAAAATGGATGCATAATAGACAGAAAAATGATAATGTTTGAGAAAATAATTGGATGTATATTTTTTCATAAGTATATATGTTGCAAAGGAATTTCAAAATGTAATAAATGAAAATATTTGTAATAAAACACATAAAGTTTTTGACCATAAATAATTTCAGAGTTCATTTTTTTTTGCCACAGATTTGCTGACCAGTCATTACTGGAATCCAATGATCAATTTTAACTGCTATACTATATTTATTTCATTCAAGTGAAAAATATATTTGAATTTATTCCTCATTATATTTTTTAATGTATTTTAAAGCATGAGATTTTAATCATCACAACATCTTCTTTGCTCTCATTTTCACAGGGATTCCACCTCTTAAAATCCTAATCAGGCTTTGTCACAGATCTTAAACCAAGTCAGCTTGCTCCCTCCACACTTTGCAAAATGGCATCTAAGGTCTCCAATTTATTATCCTCCTCTCCCACTTTATCTCCCAGCCCTGAAGCCAGCAGAGCAGTAGACACCTGAACAGTCTTCCCTATCCTCAGCTCTTCTTCAAACTTACTAACTAGAAATTCAACTCTTGTTGGGCATTGGTTTCCAGACAGCCTGCCCACAGTAGAGACCACCCAATGCAGCAGTGGTTCTTCCCCCGTCTTTGCTGCAGCGTTAGGTGCAGTTCCTCAAATACGCATTTCAGACCAGCCAGTATTTCAGGGCCCTCACACTCACATGGAAGTCCACAGGCATCTAAAACCTATGGACCACCCCTCCCTGCATTGAGGTCGATGGCTAACTCAAGATTTCTTTTGTGGATGCCTTTTCTCAAGGCCCATTTCTTCAGTTTCCTGACTGATTTGCCAATTGTTGGCCCCCACGCATGGAGGTTGAGGAAAGATCACAAAAAAAAGAGGCAAACCACTCCAGATTGGTAGGTGATAGATTCAATAAGCAAGGGAACTTACATACAAAGTTTGTCTTGGATGATTACAAGATGAATAGAGCTCCACACACACCTGCTAGAATCTAAAAGTTTATATATGATTTTAACTAGGTTTAGTAACATGCACCATCAAGATGGTCTCAACAACACATTGCTTGCCCAAGGCTGGGTCCCTGAAAGCGGGTCCCACTATTGGAATGGTGAGCAGAATGTAATTACTAAGGCTAAGGATAGGGAAAAGGGAGGGAGGAGACTTTGATTGCCCAAGTCCAGCTCTTGGGTCATCTGCTGGTCATGTCCTCTTGACAACCTTTTCAAAGATTTAAAGATTCTGTTGCTATTTGAGAAGGTCAATTTAATTTAATGTACAGTATAAAATATGGATTCTAATCAGCTTTTTTATAGGGTAAAAAGATTTAGTTGAAGTTTGCTGTAATGACTTTATGGTGAAAATCTTAAGGTAACAAAGGTAAGAGGTTATCCTACAGTGAAACTCATCAATCAGACTATTATAGTTGGAGGCTGCATCAAATGACAGTATTTGATAGAAAACTACACATATCATTATGACAATAAGAAAGGGGTCAGCAGTCAGAAAAAGCACGTCAAATAGCAAAATATAAAGAGTGATTTCAAAAGTATTCAGTGCATATCAAGACAAAGAACATTTTACATATGACACTTAACAAATGCTTATTTTCAGTAATAACAAAGAAAAAAGTATGAAGATTATAAAATCCAATATTTTCAACAGTTTTTTAAAAAAAAGACATTATTATTCAATCAATAACACATGCGTGAAGAATCTACATGTTGTCAGCATCTGTAATTGCATTAAAATTGATTAAACTTATCTAAGAAAATAGTCTCCTGAAGTTACGTAAAACATAATACATTCAACTGCTCATTCAATATACATTCATGCAGAGCAACCATTTTACTAAACCCACATAAAATGCTTAATCTGAAATAGGATTCAAAAATTTCAACTAAAAAGTTACTAGAAGTCAGTATGAAAGAAATTGAATAAATGCATCTGGAAGTAATTTCCAAAAGAACTGTAGAACAAAACTGTAAGAATTGCATTTATCCTTAAAATAGGTTAGATTTGAAACTTTCAAAAAGAAGTGCTATACTTTGAACATTGAGTATAAAAAGTTGGAAATATAAATACCACTAAGTCTAGAGAAGCATAAAAATTAATCTGCCTGAGTTAGAGAAATATGGAATATTAAATTTAAGGAAAATGTACCGTGGCCAAGGAGCTCTTTATTAAAATCAAGATATTTGTATGTATTGAACTGCATATAAAGAGGAAATTTTGATTTTTCGAGGTTTTCATTTTACTATTAATGATTTATGAGTAAGAAAGTTGGTCAACAATGCATGCCTCAAAAACAACAAGAGGCATGTCTTGTTCTTCAGGCCACAGAGTACTATGGAGAGAAATTATCAAGTATTCGGTATTTAAAATATATATATATCAACAAACAGGAGTTGGAAATGCATCAGTACCACTATGTACAAAGTAAAACAAGCATGAGAAAGTTAAATAACTTAAAGACAAAATAATATACATTATGAGCTGAACAGTTTCCCCATAAAATTCATATGTTGAAGGTTTAACCTCAAGTACTTTAGTGTTAGGTGTTCATTTGTGTCCAGCTCTGTGTGATTCCCAAGGAGTGTAGCTCACCAGGCTCCTCTGTCCGTGGAATTCTCCAGGCAAGAATGCTGTAGTGGGTTAGCCATTCCCTTCTCCATGGAATCTTCCCAACCCAGGGACCGAACCTGGGTCTCCCCTATTGCAGGCAGATTCTTTACCATCTAAGCCACCAGGGAAGCCCCCAGGTATTTTGGAATGTCTGTATTTTCAGATATGTCCTTTAAAATAGAATTAAAGAAAGGTTATTAGGGTGGATCCTAGTCCAATGCACAATCATGGGCCATAGTATTACGAACTATGTATATTTAAAACTGAGGATAAATGAGTGAAATAGAAATAGTTTCTTTCATGGTAGGCTAAATTGTACTTTGTAAGGAAACAATTTTACTTAAAAATAACTAACACATAACAAAATATTTAGAAAATGTCAAAATTTCTAAATAACAAAAGGCAGTCAAATATTCCACACAATTGATCAAATTCAAATGAATTCCTGGAAAAATAACTTTACATATTATTTGTCTTAGTTAAAACAGTATATCCTGATGACTCCAATAGAGTAGTTTTGGTCAATAAATCATATATGCAATGATCATTGGTGGTTTAATCACTAAGTTGTGTCCAACTCTTGTGAACACATGGACTGTAGCTCACCAGGCTCCTCTGTCCATGGGATTTCCCAGGCAAGAATATTAGAGGGGGTTGGCATTTCCTTCTCTAGGGGATCTTTCTGACCCAGGGATTGAACCCACGTCTCCTCCTTCATTGCAGGCAGATTCTTACTGACTGAACCACCAGGGAAGCTTGCAAAAACGTTGTACTAATTGAAAAATGGGACGCCAAGTTTAAAGGTAGATTCTTTACCACTGTGCCACCCGGGAAACCCTCAGAAAGATCATTAACTGAATTAAATTTTATTGATACTCCATCTCTTATTTAAAACCCAACACAATAACCTTTAAAAAATTAGCTCCTTGTTCTCCTTCTCCTTCTTCTTTCATTTCTTTTTGTTTTTGAAAGACTGGGTATTTGGAACACTAGTTTGGAATAAATTATGAAGGAGGTAAAATAACCCCATTGCCATGTATTCACATTTTGGAATGTGATTCTATTGAGATGTTTGCAGATGACAATATTTGACAGGAAGTCAGAGTTCAAAGTACTTTATAAAACTGTATCACTTGCTTGCCTTGTGCTATTTATTTAAACACTTAGTGTCCCATTTCTCAATCAGTGCAACCTCTTTTTGCCATGTGACCCCAGGGTCAGGATATTATATTATCATAAAAGCTCATGTTCATTCTGCATTTGACTTAAACTCTTTGATAATTTTTTTGACCTTTTGTCATTGTCTTCAGACAAAGAGACTGAAGCTAAATGACTTATTCAAGGGCACTAGGCCAGCCAGCATTATGCTATTGATTTAGATTAATAGTTTTTATTTTCCCAGTTGGACTGACCCCGTGAGCCTTGTCAACTCTAATTCCATTTCCATAAAATAGGGGTAATAATGTTAACACCTAGATCAATTGAGTGTCTCAGTAATTATTCTCTTACATATGCGAAGTACTTTGAGCATAGAAAGTGAAGTGCAGTCTTTTAAATCACAAGCTGCTTAGAAGAGATGGCTTGAGAGATATTATAGGTCTGTTTGATTTTTGGATGAGCTGACACTTGGCAGAGGAATTAGATTTATTCCCTGTTGCTCAATATAGTGACTTTTCTTTCCTGGGTTGTTGTTTTTGCTCTTTTATAAAATCCAACAGAACTGAAGTATCTAAACATTACTATTGTGTCAGTTACCATGAAGGACTAGGTTACTATTTATTGAAATATTTTGACCACTCTTTTTAGTAGTCCAATCCTCTTTGCAACAATTTAAACCCTCTTATTCAGAGAAGGCGATGGCACCCCACTCCAGTACTCTTGCCTGGAAAATCCCATGGACGGAGGAGCCTGGTAGGCTGCAGTCCATGGGGTCGCTCAGAGTCAGACAGGACTGAGCGACTTCACTTTCATTTTTCACCTTCATGCATTGGAGAAGGAAATGGCAACCCACTCCAGTATTCTTGCCTGGAGAATCCCAGGGACAGGGGAGCCTGGTGGGCTGCCGTCTATGGGGTCGCACAGAATCGGACACGACTGAAGCGACTTAGCAGCAGCAACATTCAAAGGTATCTTTTCTTTTTTTTTTTTTTTGAGTTACTTTTGAAATTATTTAATACTCACTTATTTAATTACTGTTTTTTTTTTACAAATTAGGTTTACTTTTAAAATTCTATCATTTTTCTCTTCCTTCAGTCATTTACTAATTTCCAAATCCTATAGGACAAGAATGTTTGTTTATTGTTATCATTGTGGCAGTGATGGTAGCTGTTGATATCATTATTATGATTAAGATTATCAATATCTTATGGGTATACATTAAACTTCTACATAATGTCTAGCTATGTTGGTGAAGGGCACAGAGTTAGTAGCAGCACCAGTGATTCTTTCCTAACACCATGCTGTTTATCATTATCTATCTATATATTTCTGACTAAAATTTTACTTCTCCTCTCTTTATATTTTTTATTTCAATTTTCCTTTTGTGGGAGTGTATCTGCAATTTGATACCTTTTCCAAAATAGAAAATTGCTTTTAGACTTAAAGTGCAGTTTGGAAATATAAGATGTCAATTAAAATGTCTATTTCTCAGAAATGTTGTATGATTGTCCTAAGTTAGCAAATCACACAGGATCATTTTACTTTCTTTTCATTTCCTGAATAATCTCACTTGTGACAATTAGCTCAGATAATGTGCACTGTATCATTTGCATTATATTGCAAAATATTATTTCACTTTTACTTTCAGTATTGCCTCTGCTATGACTCATATATTTCCATCAAACATGCATTTAGCTTATGTGTAAAATTAGATATTGTTCCTCAAAAAAGAAAAGGGCTTTGCCCATGACATAAAACTGGCAAATTGCAGTATATTTTCTGACATAGTCTCAAGCATTGTATTATGCTCAGCAAAAGCTCAGCACTCAGTTACAAACTGCTCATTTACCTGTGCTTCACAAATGTAATAATTTGTGTCATGGCATCCCCTAGAGAAGTTGGTTAACTAATCCAGATAGAGTTAATACTTTTAATCCATATTTAACCAAAAGAGTGTTCTATTGTTTTCATTTTATTTTACAGACATCTATAAAATATATCTGCTGCTGCTACTGCTAAGTCACTTCAGTCGTGTCCCAATCTGTGCGACCCCAGAGATGGCAGCCCACCAGGCTCCCCCATCTTTGGGATTCTCCAGGCAAGAACACATAATAAAAATTAATGATTTGGAGTTTCCAAATCATTTAATGTTAACATTTCTTATATTTTTCACTCTAACAACTTTATAAACCAATCTCCCATGCTATACAGTAGCCCACCTTCAGTTTGAAAATAACTTTAAAAAAAAAAAATTCAGTTGGAAATGGAGAGTTTTAGAAGTCCCTCAATTTTCTAATTATTTTAAAAATAGGTGTCAAAATTTCCTTTATCATCCCAATTTAAGAACTAATATGAAAGTTTTAAGTAACGTTCTAATACTTGCAACTCTGTTTTAAGTGTCTGAATGATTTGTGCTATACGTGTATGTGTGTGCATGCCAAGTCATTTCGATCATGACCAGCTCTGTGCAACTCTATGGACTGTAGCCATCCAGGCTCCTCTGTTCATGGGATTCTCCAGGCAAAAATATGGAGTGGGTTGCCATGCCCTTCTCCAGAGGATCTTACTGACCCGGGGATCGAACCTGTGTCTCTTAGGTCTCCTGCTTTGGCAGGCAGGTTGTATTTGCAGTGTAATGAGAATGTTACAGTACACATCGGAAAACCTAAACATGCTGCTCGGTTTAGTTCAGTTCAGTCACCCAGTCATGTACGATTCTTCGTGGATCCATGGACTGCCGCATGACAGGCTTCCCTGTCCATCAACAACTCCCGGAGCTTACTCAAACTCATGTCCATCGAGTCAGTGATGCCATCCAACAATCTCATCCTCTGTCGTCCCCTTCTCCTCTCGCCCTCAATCTTTCCCAGCAACAGGGTCTTTTCCAAGGAGTCAATTCTTCGCATCAGGTGGCCAAAGTATTGGAGTTTCAGCTTCAACATCAGTCCTTCCAATGAACACCCAGGACTGATCTCCTTTAGGATGGACTGGTTGAATCTCCTTGCAGTCCAAGGGACTCTCAAGAGTTTTCTCCAACACCACAGTTCAAAAGCATTAATTCTTCAGTCCTCAGCTTTCTTATAGTTGGACTCTCACATCTATACATAACGACTGGAAAAACCATAGCTTTGACTAGATGGACCTTTGCTGGCAAAGTAGTATCTCTGCTTTTTAATATGCTGTCTAGGTTGGTCATAACTTTTTTTTTTTTCCCCAAGGAGCAAGTGTCTTTTAATTTCATAGCTGCAATCACCATTTCCAGTGATTTTGGAGCCTCAAAAAAGATAGTATCTCACTGTTTACATTGTTTCGCCATCTATTTCCCATGAAGTGATGGGACTGGATGCCATGATCTTAGTTTTCTGAATGTTGAGCTTTAAGCCAACTTTTTCACTCTTCACTTTCACTTTCATCAAGAGTCTTTTGAGTTCCTCTTCACTTTCTGCCATAAGGGTGGTGTCATCTGCATTCTAATACAGCTATCTTGATTCCAGCTTGTGCTTCAGTCAGCCTGGCATTTTGCATGATGTAGTCTGCATATAAGTTAAATAAGCAGGGTGACAATATACAGCCTTGACGTACTCCTTTCCCAATTTGGAACCAGTCTGTTGTTCCATATCCTGTTCTAACTGCTGCTTCTTGACCTGCATACAGATTTCTCAGAACATGCTGTATATTTTATTAAGTGTATATTGCAATGAAATATATATTACATCATAATTAAATACAATGCACAAATGTACATTATACCGAATTTCAAATCAATGATATACATTATGTACCAGATTAAGTGCATAATACAATTAATGTTTTATTGAAATTGCATTTAAATACGAAAATCTGTAATTTATCAGCACCTATGTGCTATCTATCTATAAGGATGGCGTGAACTTTGTGGTGCTTTACATTAGTAAAAATCCTGTTTAATGAATGATTTCCATGAGAGAACAAAGAATAAATTACATTCTGAATATTTCAAAGAGTAGAAAGCAACATAGCTTTTCAGTTCCTCACCTTCAGGTGTATAAATTTATTCTTCTTGTAATAGGAACATTTAGATCACTATTTTTAAAATTAATTGGTTAAATTTTATGCTCCAATATTCTTGCCTGGAGAATTCCAAGGACAGAAGAGCCTGTCAGTCTACAGTCTATGGGGTTGCAAAGAGTCAGACACAACTGAGCAACTAACATCATATATTATACATATAAGTCTTTACAAGTTATTAATTTCTGAAAATGCAAGGGAATAAATTAATTACATAATTTAGGTATTTGTTTCAATAAAAAGAGTGTTTTAACACTTCTTTCTTGTTAGAAATTATTTTTTAAATTTAAATATTAACAATAGCCACACTTGGTTTATGCTTTGCATTAGGTATAAAAAGATACTGCAATAACATGGAAGTTAATGAGATAAGCTGAATTTTATAAGCATAAGCAATAAGGTAAGTTTATTAATTTTCTATAAAGTTCAAATTGTTGAGTTTACCTCTACACTGGGCTTTAAAATATTCAAAAATAGAAATTTGATTAATGGTTTCTCACTTTCTACACACACCACTAACCAGACTAATCTTTTTCTGTCATTTATTCATGTGACAAAATAGATGTATTCATTCAACGCACCTGTATTGAGTCTTATAATTTCCTAGCTAGTTATTCAGTGGTTCCAGGAAGCTTAACTCCCACCTAATTTTCAGTCCTTTTCCATCTAAAATTTCCAACTTAACCACTTTTCCCTTTTACTGTCAAACCAACAGTTCCTCTTTGGTGAACTACAAATACCACATAATACTAAATATCTCATTTTTATTCCCACCTGCCTTTCCTGACTAATCTAATTTTAATCTATTTTGAGCCACAACACTTGGAGTATATAATCAAGTTTTGTTACCACATAATACATTTTAGTTGTTTATCAAATGTTAATTATATATTCAAACTTACAATACGAGTTTTGCATAAGCTTCTGTGGGAAAGGATCATTCATTCCGAATGTTTCTCTTTTCCCTAAGTAGAAAAGCATACATATAAAATCAATGTCGTTTGTATACCTTAAATCCATGTTTTCTATTATCACACTCCTTGATTAGTTAAGACCTTTATCATGCCACAAAGATTATGTTAAAAGCTTCCCATCTGATGGTTCTGTGGGCTCTTCCACACTGCCAACAAATCCTCATTACACACTCAAAGCTGACCTCTCCATTATCTTTGCACCATACTCTGAAGACCTCCAGTACAGAAGAAAGGCCAAATCCCATACGCAGTAGACCCTCCAACACTGGCTTGTGTTTTGCTCTTTTTTTACTGTTTTTCTCCAAAGGTGTACTGGATATTTTACTATCTTCAGAGAACATCTGTCCCCTTTCATTGTTTTGCATATTTGTTCACAATTCTTGCTTGGAATATCAGAGAAATTGAAAATAAAGAACCATGATAAAATAACTCTTTGATATTCTATAGCTTAAGTAGGATTAACGTTAAAACATTACTTATTGCTCTCCTTCAATGTAAGGCAATGTTATAACTTTCAGTCTTCCTTAAGTTCCTTATTTATGCAGTGAATATGCCCAGCAATAATTTATTTCTCCTTTCTTAAAGTACTTTGTATATATAAGAAGGTCTTAGACTTTTTGGTCTTATAACTTCTTCATATTTTTTAAAATTAGTAAAGTTGCCAGTTAGGTTTGTGTGAGGTACATGGATTGGTAAAGTAATGATGCATTAACCCCTTTAAAATAATAGATCAATTACATGATAATATAAGGCAATTTTAATGAAAATTAAGTATATTTTTTAGAGAGAAAAAAGCACAAAGAATGGCATTGTTATATTTTACATATTTTTTAAATATCTTGCTTAATAGAAGACATCCTGATCCTATTTGTTCCTAATATGTTGTTTTGGTTGGCATATGTGAAGAAACCTAGCCTCATACAGATAGATAATTTGTGGTGTTTAAAACTTCTACACAGATTTTTATTTCTTCTCAACATGGCAAATAACCAGTAAGCCTTGATTGTTGATCTCTTTTCTTACCCACATATTGATGCTGATGTCATATGATCATTTTGTCTTATGGAATCAAAATTTTATGCAAAAATATAGAGAGGGGGAGATAATTCTCTGAATTATCAGCTCTGAATTGCTGAGAAAATCATATGAACAAACGTTCTTCTTCATTCTCGTATTACTCTGCCCTAAGGTCTTCATTATTCTTTTGATTTCCTGTGTTTATGTTACAGTTGACCAGTTTATGTTTCCTTCAGGGCTGTTTTCTCACTCTAGATGATGACCTCCTACAGCTTTTGAGACCACTGGTTTGACCTTCTAAAATGTCTGTATGACTTAGTAAGACATGTTCTCACTTTAACACCTCTCTTCTCTCATTGAATGTCTCTGGCAGCCCACTCCCCTCCCTTTTTTAAACAAATAAAATAGTATCATTTTTTTAAATTAAATTGGGCAAAAAGAGATTGAATATCATAATATTATTAACTAAATTGGTTAAATTTAAAGAATTTTTAAGGTAGTAACTGTGGCCCTTATATCTTATGGTACTACAAGCATATT
>NW_011494708.1:6268953-6271655 GCF_000754665.1 Bison bison bison | reverse complement strand
TATATATTTAGTAAATACTTTTGGGTTGGTTGATATATGTGGTAGATTGGTTGCAATGATGGCCCTGTTAATGATCTCTGATATCCATACAACTTGATTTTGAAGTTTCTTCCTTCAGTAAATGAAATTAATTTTCCCACTTCTGAAATCTGTGTTTGACTTGTGTTTTTTTTTTTTTTAATGGAATACAATTAATGCTGTACAAATTCTGAGTTTTGTCCTTAAGAGCCTTGAAGACAAGGGTCTAATTTTTCTCCTCCCCTTCCTCCACCCTCTTTTTCTCTTCTCTCTCCCTTTGTCTCCCTTTCCCCCTCTTCCATCTCCACCAAGAGAAAAGTCTGAACTAGCCTGCTGCAGTATGAGTCAACACGAAAGAGGCTCTCATCCTACAGGCAGGTTACACCTAGAAGCAGATTGCAAACTCACCAGTCCAGTTTCGATGCACGATACTGGATGCTTGGGGCTAGTGCACTGGGATGACCCAGAAGGATGGTATGGGGAGGGAGGAGGGAGGAGGGTTCAGGATGGGGAACACATGTATACCTGTGGCGGATTCATTTTGATATTTGGCAAAACTAATACAATTATGTAAAGTTTAAAAAAAAAAAAAAAGACACATAAGAAAGAGCACTGAGACCAGAAGAACCACTAGAATGACCTCAGGCTAAACTGTGTTCAGTTGCTCAGTTTTGTCCAACTCTTTGTGACCATATGAACTGTAGCCCACCAGGTTCCTCTGTCCATGGGATTTTCCCTGGAAAGAATACTGGGGTGGGCTGCCAATTCCTCCTCCAGGGGATCTTCTCAACTCAGGGATCTAACCCACATCTCCTGCATTGGCAGTTGGATTCTTTACTAATGAGCCATCAAAGGAAGTCTTGCAGGCTAAATTATTGATCAAGAAAATCATGACCAAATTATTAAATAACCAAAATAAATGGCTCTTACTTAAAGTATTAACATTTGGAAAGGTTTGTTACTAAGCAATACGTAAATGATACAACATTGTAGAGGGTTTTATATATATATATATATATGCGTGTGTGTGTGTGTATAGTGGTTTCTTTTTCATATATTACTGTCTGGAAATTATATATTTTTGGCTTGAGATAAAATTGATTATACAGTGAAAAATAAACTTTCCAACCTTAAGATGTATAAAATTCTTGTTTCTTGGTGAATTTCATGTTCAGTTTATTTCAGTCTCTTGTTCAAAGTTATCCATGACTGCATGACTTTAGATGAATAATCTAAGAAAACTTTGTCTTAGAGAAAATGCTTTTATAAATAAATGTTAAATGCTAAAATTTTCTTTTCCAATTCAGCACCACTCCAGTGTAATTTATTCAAAATATTTTCTGATGCTATTCTACCTTTGGCCTCACAGTGTATTAGATATAGATAATAAAAGAAAGAAATAATGATCACTGGCAATGATTCTCATAATTCCTTAAAACAATAGTGATAAAATAAAATGATAAGTGGTAGACGATTAATTTCCACTTCCTATTCCCTCTTAATTTCTATTACAATGAAAATGGATCAATATTTAATTCATTCAACAAACAGTATATCCACCCTGAAACAGGTGTGGTCCAGGATCATAACAGCCTGTACAGTGGAAAACAAAATAAAAGTGGACTCTGCTATTATGGAGCTGATAGTAAAGCTAAGGAAAATAAACATCATTCAATAACTATACAAATTATATATCATAGTAAGAGCCACAAATGAAAATAATATGACCTATAAAAAAAAAAAAAACTGGGGGTGAGGTGGACTATAAATTGAGGATCCACGAAAGTGTCCTATTAAAAGTGACATTTAAAGAGAGTTAAATGTTGAGTAGGAAACAAATACATTGCAAATATAGGAAGATAATGCCAGAGAGAAGAAATAACACATGTAAATGCCTTAACTTGAGAATCATGTTGCTATTTGAAAGAAATAAAATACCAGTTTAGTTTTTGGAGTAAGAGATAATTGATGATCCATTAGTTTGGAGATGAAGGTGAACAATTGACATTGTGTTGCTAAGTATACCTTGATGAGGATTATATATAATATACTAAGTGCACAGTGAGTCAGTGAAGAGATGCAAGGAAGCTGGAGGTAAGATTCAATATATATCTTCTTTTTCTTTTAGTTGAGCATTTTACAGACCTACAGTTGATAAATCATAAATGTATATTTGTATTAGTAAGGATTCTTCAGAGAAACAGAAACAGTAGGAGATAGATAGATGATAAATTTATGATGAAGAATTGGCTGACATTATTATGGAGACTGAGGTCTCATGATTTGATGTTTGCAAACTGGAGATCTAGGAAAGCCAGTAATATCATCAGTCTAAGTCTTAAGGCCGGAGAACCAGGGGAACCAACCCATGTGGTATTAAACCAAATTTCTTAGTCAAAGGGCTGGAGAATGTGGGATGAGATGTCCCAGCCCAAAGAGGCAGGCGGGAAGGAAAACAGGATAAATTTCTCCTTCCTCTGCTGCTGCTGCTGCTGCAAAGTCGCTTCAGTCATGTCTGACTCTGTGCGACCCCATAGACGGCAGCCCACCAGGCTCCCCCATCCCTGGGATTCTCAAGGCAAGAACACTGGAGTGGGTTGCCATTTCCTTCTCCAATGCATGAAAGTGAAAAGTGAAAGGGAAGTCGCTCAGTTGTGTCCGACTCCTAGCGACCCCATGGACCT
>NW_011494708.1:6241382-6268853 GCF_000754665.1 Bison bison bison | reverse complement strand
CTCCAATGCATGAAAGTGAAAAGTGAAAGGGAAGTCGCTCAGTTGTGTCCGACTCCTAGCGACCCCATGGACTGCAGCCCACCAGGCTCTTCCATCCATGGGATTTTCCAGGCAAGAGTACTGGAGTGGGTTGCCATTGCCTTCTCCGCTCCTTCCTCTACCAGTTGTTTTATTCAGACACTCAAGGGGTTGAATAATGCCCCTCCCCACATTATTGAGCCCACTGATGCAAATGTGAATCTTGTACGGAAATGGTCTCATATACACATCCAGAATCTGCCCCATCCTCCACCTCATGAGCATGACACACAAAATTAACCATCACAGTATTCAAATAATAATAATCAAATGAACACACCTTTGTAAATTGTGTCTGTTGCCAGAGACCACCTTCAGTAGCTTCTTCCTATCTTTATCCCACCCTTTTCCTAGGGTCCATCATCCCCCTGACACTCAACATTTTAGATAAATTTTGTCTCTTTAAAATTTTATATAAATAACATCACATAGCAAATACTCAGTGTCTGACTTATTTTATTCTGTTTCTGCCTGCAGCAACAGTAATATACTCCATCTATTTTCTGTATAATATTCTGTATTCTAGCAATAGCTCTATTTATTTATTTATTCTATTATTGATGGGCATTTAGACACTATATTTTGTTTTTCTGTAAGGCTAATACATCCATCAACACTGTAGATTTTGTTGCATCTGTACACACACATTTTTTTTTTTTTTTTTTTGCTGAATAAATACAGAAGAGAAAAATTGCTAGACCAAAGGGCATGTGTATATTCAAATTTAGTACTACTAATAAAACAGTTTCCAAGGCCTGTTGTGCTCAATTGCAGTTCTGTTGTGGAATAAAGTAAAAGAGAAATAAATTTACTATAGGGGAAAAAAAATAAGAAAGAAACTTGTCTGTTGGGATTTTGTCACTGGAAGGAAAGAAAAAGAAATCTCTCCTGAGAATTCATACTCACAAACTGGTCCTCATCTGGATTTGCAGCTAGTGAGCTAAAACTTTCAAGTTGAGAATTTATTTTTAAGTGATTCCATGTAAGTCCCTTCAGGCACCAGGCAGAAGAAGCAAATGCAAGTACTCTCCAGAGAAATGCTTCTTTCAATCAGGCCTGACCGCAAGCCCATAAATAATGTTTCAGAAGAAATAAAATCAAAGTTAAAAAATCACACAACTAATAATAAAAGAAACGAGCATGAGCAAGAATTTGCAGAAAAAAGACACAGAAAAGTTAGATTGCCAAAAAGTACAGATTTGGGGGTTGTAAGACAAAATAAAATTTAATTGATTATGTATTATTTTAGATAAATAAAGCAATTAAAATATAAACACTTAGGAGACAAAGCAAATATCTAAGGAGACAAGAAAAAGGATCAACTAAAATGTAAACTGAATTATATAAATTTTGTAAATAGAATCACAGAAGAAAAAAAGTTAAATATTTTGAAAAGAAGATAAGAAATGCAGATGACTAAGAAGATATAACATGCCTAGATGCATAAGAAAGAGATGTTACAATATTCAAAGAGATAATGGTTGATAATTTTCTTCTACTTTGGGAATAATCCTCAGATTTAGAAATATAATCAGTTCTTAACAATTTTAAGTAAAAAGAAACCAGAACTTATACATGTTACAGTTTAATCTGAACAAAAGCTTAAAAAAAAAAAAAACTTGAAAATTGTATAGAATGATAAGATAAATTACCTACAGAGGCACCATGAGAACTGACTTTCCAATAGTTAAAGTAGTAAGTAGAAGACATCATTTCATGCATTGTGCTAAGAGAAAGTAACTGTGAGCCTAAGAATGAATCCCAGTGGCTTCTTGGCCTATCTTCCAAGAATGAAGAAAAAATAAAAGCTTGATTGGATGAATCCAAATTTAGGTTTGTTCTCTCTTTCTTTTTTTTGCTTTGGTTTCTATTGTTTTTATCACCAAACCCCTCTATATAAATATTTTCTAGGTTATGCACCAGATAAAGTGGAATAAATCCCAGACAGAAAATTGTTTGGCACATACATACACACAAAAATCATGAACCAAGATATTAGAAATATATGGGGACATACAAATAAACATTTCTTGAATAATTCAATGATAGTATCACCACATTTGAGGGGTATATTTATTTCTTTGAGCAGCTGTAGTCAAGTGCCACAAACTGGACTGCTGTAAACAACGGGACTTTATTCTTTCACACTTCGGGAGGTAGAAAGTTCAGAGCTCTCTCTGAAGTCTCTAGAAGATTATTGATTGCATGCCTTTCTCTTAGCTTCTGATATTGCTGGAAAATCTTGGCATTCTTTGGCTTGTAGATGCATCATTCTTGTCACTGCTCCATTGCCACATGGCATTCTCATTGTATGTCTGAGTATCTCTTCTCCTCTTGTAAAGAAACCAGTTATATTTGATTTAGGTCTCACTCGTGGGGTTGCAAATAGTCTGACACGACTTAGCAACTAAATCACCACCCCTACTGCAGTATGAGGGCTTCCAGGTGACACTAGTGGTAAAGAATCACCTGCCAAGGCAAGAGACGTGGATTCAATCCCTGAGTCAGGAAAATCCCCTGGAGTAGGAAGCAGCAATCCATTACAATATTCTTGCCTGAAAAACTCCATAGACAGAAGAGGCTGATGGGTTACAGTCCATTGGGTTGCAAAGGAGTCAGACATGACTGAGCTACTGAGCAAAGAGAGCTACTGCTAGTATGACCTCATTGTAACTTGACTATATCAGCAGAGATTCTATTTCTGAATGAACTCACAGTCTCAGGTAAGGAGGATTAGAATTTAAACTTATCTTTTCAGGAGACACAATCAACTCACACAATGGATTAAAATAAGATGTAAAATCTAAGAATAGAAAAAAGAGGGAGAAAAGGAAATTACACTAAACTGCTCTTAGGCCCTTGTAATATTCTAGAGAAGAATAAATTTATAAGTTTCAATTCAGTTCAGTCAGTTCAGTTGCTCAGTCGTGTCCGACTCTTTGTGACCACATGACTTGAAGCAGCCAGGCTTCCCTGTCCAGCACCAACTCCTGGAGTTCACTCAAACTCACGTCCATTGAGTCGGTGATGCCATTCAGCCATCTCATCCTCTGTCATCCCCTTCTCCTCCTGCCCCCAATCCCTCCCAGCATCAGAGTCTTTTCCAATGAGTCAACTCTTCGCATCAGGTGGCCCAAGTACTGGAGTTTCAGCTTTAGCATCATTCCTTCCAAAGAACACCCAGGACTGATCTCCTTTAGGATGGACTGGTTGGATCCCATTGCAGTCCAAGGGACTCTCAAGAGTCTTCTCCAACACCACAGTTCAAAAGCATCAATTCTTCAGCACTCAGCTTTCTTCACAGTCCAACTCTCACATCCATACATGACTACTGGAAAAACCATAGCCTTGACTAGACGGACCTTTGTTGGCTAAGTAATGTCTCTGCTTTTGAATATGCCATCTAGGTTGGTCATAACTTTCCTTCCAAGGAGTAAGCATCTTTTAATTTCATGGCTGCAATTACCATCTGCAGTGATTTTGGAGCCCCCCAAAATAAAGTCTGACACTGTTTCCACTGTTTCCCCATCTATTTCCCATGAAGTGGTGGGACCGGATGTCATGATCTTCGTTTTCTGAATGTTGAGCTTTAAGCCAACTTTTTCACTCTCCACTTTCACTTTTCATCAAGAGGCTTTTTAGTTCCTCTTCACTTTCTGCCATAATAGTGGTGTCATTTGCATATCTGAGGTTATTGATATTTCTCCCAGCAATCTTGGTTCCAGCTTGTGCTTCTTCCAGCACAGCATTTTAGACTTTATTATTTAAGCATACATGATGCAAATATTACTTGTATGTAATTAATACATAATAAAAGATTAAAATCAAACTAAAGACATGTTTATGTTCTTATAAGAATGAAAGTTCTTAGCAGAGATCCTAAATAATAAATAAATAAAGGGGAAAAACCTAGATTTTAGAAAACTTTCTTGTGGTAACAGAGGAGTTATATGTATGTGCTTTGTCTTAAATATTCTAAAAGCAAGGAGAGTTGTTTTGTAGTTTTCATTGAATGCTTCATGTCATGATCATTAAGGAAAGAAAATGAAAGTTGTTAACAAAAAAATATTGCTAATGGCAAAGTAAAGACACTGCATATTACTCAAGGTAAGACAAGTTTCTCTTCTATCTCTCTGCCATTGCAACTCAGGTACTATCACTATAAGGAGCATATAGAACATTAAGAAAATTTTTTCACAAAGAATTTCTAACCAGGAAATTAGTTTTAATCACATTTTCACATTCCTATTACTATAAGTCATGCACTGGCATACAAAAATGACTTTGTTATACAGAAGTGTTCTGTAAAATGATATTTACATCAATTGAAATTTATATGAATCAAGTAAACAGAAAAGTAAATATTTTCTTCACGGTCTTTCCACCTGAACTTCACAACCTCCGCTCCACTTACCTGGCTTTACAGAGCCAAATAGATCCATCTAAATTCTCTTGATCATTCTACTTGGGGACAATTGGAGCAAGCTTATTTGCTATTTTTACCTGCTAATTACCTATTTGCAACAGAATTTTAAAATATTACCCTAATTTAGATCCTTATTTCCTTTTGTTATATGCAATTCCCTGTTACTTTGTTTAAATAGGTTATGTCTTTGGTGGTAGTTGTCTGTGAGTGAGATTCGCTCTGTTGGGTCATTGTTGTCTGTACCTGTTATTCTAATTTTAGGACACCACAGGCCATATGTGAAAGGGAAACAGACTCTATAAATTTGGGTACTACAGTTTATGTTTGCCAGTTATCAAGGGACTTGGCTGGAAAATGTGCAGTTTTGTGAAAATTCTTCCTAAGAGAACTGTTTGCTGAAAGGGATTGATAGTTTCTCACATGTACAAATTAGTTACTTTTGTCACATTTTATTTGTGGTTGGTCTCATTCTTCTTGTCAGGAATGACGATATCTGTTCTACACATAGGTCAGGGAGGAGAACAGGCTGGGAAAGGCTAGGTCTTTCTTCGTTAGCAATTAGAAGCTGCTTGATGCATTAAGTGCCTATGAATAAATAAAACTACTATAATTGCAGAACCATTTTTAGAATTGCACATCCATTGAGGCATTTTGCCATGCAGCAATAAACTATCAGGCAGTACTTGAACTGTTTATATCAGTTAATTAGAAAATGGATATGAAAATGAATAGATTAATTCAACAACTTATGTAAGAAAAGCAATTGTATCTTAGCACCTCAAACCTCTACTATTTTCTTTTGTTTCCCCCCTTTATTTCAAGAACAACTCATATGTGAATTTCCATTATAAAGAAACAAGTAAAAACAAGTTATTTTTCTCGTTAACTGGTATCAAGAAAATATTTTATTCCTATTTCTTGAACACAATGGCTATATCATGCCTATCTATGTAGCTCACAAACGAGATAACCCTGATGGTTCAATGGTTAAGAATTCACCTGCCAATGCAGGGGATGTGAACTCACTGTCTGGTTGGTAAGAGCCCACATGCCACAGAGCAACTAAACCTGCGCAATGCAACCAAGACCCAGTGCAACCAAAAATAAAATAAAAAAATAAATGTACAAGAAGCTCACAAATAGAATCTTAAGTCATTTGTTCTGGCTCCTTCTCTCCCTCATGAAGAAATACAGCATGCCCACCAAAGAGAAAATTGGATATTCATTCATTTATTTATTCCACATTTTCTTGAGTGCCTAGTGTAACAAGCACTATATAAAATTAATAAAATAGAGGACAGTGACATGATGGTTCAGAGAGCTTGCTTTTTAGGGACTTCCCTGCAGGTCTAGCAGTTAAGAATCTGCCCGCCAGTGCCAGGGACACAGGTTCAATCACCGGAAGGGAAATAAGCCCACATATCATGGGGTAACTAAGGGCTCACCTGACAAAATAAGATTATTTAATTAATTAAGATACATTAAAAGTAAAAAAAATGTTAAGAAACTTATCCACACATTAAAAAAAAAGAAACCTTGCTTTTTAGATGAGCATTTATAACATAAACATAAAATATATGAAAATACTCATTCAACATGTGAAATAATATCAGATTTTAATTTGTACTATCAATGAAATAACAAATGTTTACATAAAAGGATATCAGTGAGTCTACTTTAGATGCAGTGATCAGGTAAAACTTCCATAGTGATGGGTGTTTGCCTCATGAACAGTATTGAGTCACTCAAGTCAAAGAAACAGAAAGAAAAATCAAGGTCATGAGAGTAGGAAATGGATTCCCTGTCCTCATGTCTTATTCCTCAAGTGTAACTGATAAAATGTACTGATTATTGTTTAGTAAGAAAAACACAGAATCCCATATGGTTAGAAGACAGGCTAGAGATGTATAAGCAGAACCCAATAATAAGTACTTTGGATTTTATTCTACACACTGCAGAAAACAGCTGAGCAACTTTAAGCAGGGGGGTCACCTGCTCTGACTTACATTTTGAAAATAAGGTATAGGTTGCTATGTGAAGAATGGATTTGTTCCAGAAAAGAGGAAAGTGGGAAATCAATTAGTGAAAAATGTCATTCATTAGGACAGTGGTAATTGAGATGGTGAGAAGGGTATATCTCAGGATTTGTCTTGTAAAAGATTAATAAACAGAATCTCAACTAAGTTAGTTTGAGACACCAGATGGAGATCTCTCATGCCTTACGAAGACAGCAGAGCCCAATAGGAAGAAGAAGTACATCTGTTCTTTCCTGGGAAGAAGTAAGTCAAAGACAGGCCATGAACTCCGTCTTCTATAGCTCTCCCAACTTTTCCTCTCTATAAAAGTGTTCTACCCATCCCATGTGTGGCTTGCACAAGTCTCACCATGTTTGCAGATCTGGAATTGCAATTCTCTACTGATCTCAAATAAACTATTTTTCACTAGAGAAATATTTGGTAGTCTATTTGTCTCAGGTCAACAGTCTTCAGCAATTGTTTGGATGGTATTGTCATTTCCTAAGATGAAAATCCTGGGCAAGAATTACATTGAAGGGAAAAGTGATGATTCTGTTTTAAAAATGTAAAGTTGGAAATATTTAAGATGTATTCAAGTAGATCTGTCAAGCAAGCTGTTGTAAATGTAGTTCAAATGAGATATATAGGCTAAAATATGTGTGTCTTGGAGTTATTGGCACATAGGTGATGTTTAAAGTCATGATATCAATGGGGTATCTTAAGGGGAAGAAATTCAAGGCTTAGGTATCAGGTCAAAACATGACCTCAGGGATAGAGACTGTGAAAAAGTAGCCATTGAGATGGGAGAGACCCTAGAAGAGTGTTCTATGATAAGGTAAAAATGCATTTCAAGAAAAAAGTGAGGGATTTATTATCTTGGACATTATTGACGGGTCAAATAAGATAAGGAACTAGAATCATTTAGTAAATTTGCTCCATGTAGAACCTTGCTAGGGCTACCAAAGCAGAGTTATCCAGTCACTGGGTAGATTCTGCTTTGCTGGGAGAGATTTACTCAGCATAGCATAGACAACTTAATTCATAAAAAGAGGAAATTGTATGTCAGTAACCCTTTAGTATGTCATAGGATGTCTCTTCCTTATGGTACACATTATAAGCAAAATATGTACCCTTTTGCTATTTCTCATGGTAACATTAGTAATCGATTCCAGATAGATTCTAATTTCATAAAATCTCTTCTAGGAAACCCAGAGAAGTTTCTTTACTATAGAAAGGTAAATAAAATGAGTATGGTAACTGCTATAATCCAGTTTATACGTAACACACATTAGGACCACATAGCAGAGAATGAGATTCTTTGGGGCTACACTTCTGGAAAGACTTGCAAGATTAACAATATTTAACCATGCTGAGATTAGGTGATGAAGAAAGGCTTTCTACATAGCTATAAGTCAACATTTTTACCCAAAAGGAAAGGTGACTATGCCTCAGAAATTTTTGGAGGGTGGGAGTTGCAAAAGAAAGAGGACACAATTAATGAAACTTAGTCACAGTGAGCAAGCCATGTGTACATGATGTTGTGTATAACTGTCTTTGTAATTAAAAGTTCACACTGTACATTAGTATATTCACTGAATACCTACACTTGATAGAAGAAGAAGAGAGAGAAGTTGCTCAGTCGTGTCCGACTCTTTGCGACCCCATGGACTGTAGCCCACCAGGATCCTCGGTCCATGAGATTTTCCAGGCATGAATACTGGAGTGGATTGCCATTTCCTTCTCCAGGGGATCTTCCCAACCCGGGTCTCCCGCACTGTAGGCAGATGCTTTACTGTCCAAGCTACCAGGGAAGCCTATCAAGTAATACAAGGAGCTGTCTTGCTAGAAAAGATATTTCAGTGCATGAGAAAAGACCAAGAGTGGAACATAAATAGCTTTAATTCACCTAAATACAAATATTAATAGATAAAAAAGTTATTAAAGAATTTGAAGATAGGACTTGAATTCTCTGAAATCAAATGTGAAATATTTTGATGAAGGACGAAAGTGCACCTGAAATGAATGTTCTGTTTTTAGGTAGAAGGTTGTACAAATGTCAACTATTTTGAGTTGTCTAAATACAGTAAAAGTACACTAGGTTGAGAGTACTTGGCTTCAAACACAAGTTTGGCATTTACTAAGTCTACAGAGAAGTCATTTTAGCTCTCAGTGTTTTATTTTCTCCTCTTTTTATCAAGGATGACATAATCTTCACAGAGTTGTCATGAACATTGCTGCAATTTTAAAAACAGTTCACTATAAAGCATCATACACATGAAATCTCTTTTTTAAGAATGCTCTGCAAATCAAATAAACTGATTCACTCTATAACACAGACACCAAAATACAATAATTTTCATATTGATGGGCATATGTTCAATCTGCTTTGGTCTATCAAACTTACAACTGCAACAGTCTCCATTTCCCTTTCCATAAAATTAGAGTGAACTTGGCTTCAAAGGGGCTACTCCCGTCCCTTTAGTGTTCTTGTTTTTTCTTCATTGACATATAATCCAATGACTTTGGAAATTCTGCAATGGATTATGAGTGTTCATGTCATGGAGAATAAATGGCAAGTTATAATGGAAAGGACAACAGGAAGGAAATAAGAAACACTAATTCAAATTACAGATCTTGGGACATTCTTGGTGGTTTACTGGTTAAGATTCCACATTCTGATGCAGGGCATGCCAGTCCAGGACCTAAGATCCCACATGCGTCATGGCCAAAAACCTAAAGCATAAAACAGAAGCAATATTGTAATAAATAGACTTTAAAAATGATCCATGTCAAAAAAAGTCTTTAATAAAATTGCAGATCTTTTACTATTTAATTTTTGATACAAAGGAAGCATTATACAAAATCACTTTAGACTTTAATCCAATACTAACCCATAAAATGGGCCTCCCGGGTGGTGGAGTGGTAAAGAACCTGCTTGCCAATGCAGGAAACTCAAGAGACAAAGGTTTGATCCCTGGGTCACAAAGGTCCCATGGAATAAGAAATGGCAACCTGCTCCAGTAATCTTGCCTGGAAAATTCCATGGACAAAAGAGCCTGGTGGGCTACAGTCCATGTGGTCACAAAGACTTCGACACCATGGAGTACATACACAGCACTCATGCATTCCATAATATACACCTATGGCAAATTTCCTGTTGTATTTGAAATCTTGTTTTTTTATCTACAAATTGTGTGCTTAGTCGTGTAGTTGGGTCCGACTCTTTGCAACCCCATGGACTGTAGCTCACCATGTCCTCTGTCCATGTAGATTCTCCAGGCAAGAATACTGGAGTGGGTTGCCAAGCTTTCCTCCAGGGAATCTTCCCAACCCAGGGAAGATTCAAATCCAGATCTCCCGCATTGCAGGCGTATTCTTTACCATCTGAGCTGCCAGAGAAGCCCATCTACAAATTATCGAGTATTAATAATAAATTCATTAACTATGATAACATATATGACAGATGTAATATAGTAGTCAACAAATAATTAAGTCAATCTTAATTTTTAACTACTTTTTCCTGCTCTTCCATCTTCTATCTTTCTTTCCTTTCCCCTCTTGCCTCCTTTTATCCTGAACTTCCTTCCTTCTTTCTTTATGCTGCTATTTATAAAACAGGAATATCAAACTATCTGAGCTCAAAAGTTTATTCCAGTTCAAAGACTCAATGATAAACTAAAAATGAATATGGAAAACTCAAAACTCTCATCATCTCTGAGAATTTGCATGATCATGTCGTGGATGGTGCTCTATCCTCTACATAATTGCTTTCTGCCTTGGTATCAGAAGCAACTTAAATGAGCTAAAATAATAAACTTGAAAAGTTGGCTCTTTTCCTGTACCTAGAACATATTAAAAATACGAAGAAGAGTTTTGGTCAGATTCCCGGATAAGAAACCAGATTCAAAGAGGTCAAAGAAAAATTAGAGAAGTCTAATATTATAACAACAAAGCCTTTCTCCAGGGTTTTCTATGTTTCTCTTTGGTAAGGTTACAGACAGGAAATAGGTAGTTAACAAATCAAACTGAAGAATATAATTATTCTCATTATTTCTACCAATTATAGGTTGTAAAAATGTATGAAATACAAAGCAAAATTTCTTCTTAATTGTCTATGCAATTCTGAGCCAAATTTTCTCAATCTAAAATGTCTTAAAATATGAGTTAATTGTCAGAAGTCATAAGAACTCTTCTGAAGCATGAAGGTAGTGTTTTTATTTAACACTTTTAAGATCAAAGAATTATATGGCTAAGGGAGGAGGGAATTCTTATGTAAGAAAAGCCTGCAATATCTTTTCTAGAAAATAGGTTTTATAGCTGAAATGCCTGAGTTTAAAACCCACCTTAACCATTTGTTGCCCAAGTCACTTGCCAAGACACCTGACCCTTCTTTGTCACACTGACACCTACTATAAAGTGAAGAAAGGAACTGTATCACATGATTTTGTAATAAGGAATACAAATCAGGATATATATAGGTAAAGCACTTAACATATAGTTGCATCCATATTAAACAGTTGTTAAAGGATAATTTTGTAACTGAATCATTGGATTTTTATTTGAATGATCATAAAAGGGAACTCAGAGAAGGTAGATGACTTATTCAAGGTCACATTGCATGCTGGTGGTCTTTTAACTGTGTAAGTCACATTTCAGGGTTCATTACTGATAATTCACTTACATTTAAGGACATTGAACAGATACTTGCCATTAACAATAATATTGA
This sequence comes from Bison bison bison, assembly GCF_000754665.1. Taxonomy (NCBI): domain Eukaryota; kingdom Metazoa; phylum Chordata; class Mammalia; order Artiodactyla; family Bovidae; genus Bison; species Bison bison. The sequence continues at coordinate 6,257,608 of NW_011494708.1, read as the reverse complement.
GGTAGCTTGAGTTTCTTGAGTGTTTTTCCTCATCTTTTCCTTTGTAAACAATATGCAAGTCAACTATGAATTGTCTCTACTAATCAAATACTAGGAGAATATCATTTTGGAGATTTTCATCTGAAATGATAGATTTTTACTTGAATTTAAAGAAAGAGGTGATACGTGTCTGTGTGTCCATCTGTATTCTATTTCTTTGTCTTTTGTTTTCAATATACATGACAAATGTCAGTGAGACTGCCTACAACCAGAGAATGGGTTAACATTCACTAGCAAACCAAAAAGTACAAATATTATATTTGAAACATCAGGACTACCTAAGTATTTTTATAGCAAAGTTTAAGTAGCTGCTTACTTGAAAGTTATAGAAGTTAAATTATAGTTTATAAAATTAAATTATGATTTTGTTTATGGAACACTGTATGGATCAGCATACTGTTTCTCAGCCTGTAGTCTATGAGTCAAGAGAATTAAAATCTCCTTGGCTGCTTTGTAAAAATGTATTTTCTTAGACATCTCCATTTATACACAGAATCAGACTGTTCTCATCATGGTTCACCTACTACCAGGAATTCCCCTGCTTATAAAAGTTTATATTCTTCTGGCCTAGTTCTCAAGGGCAATGTTATAGACCTGAGTTTAAATTCTGGTACCACACATGAGAGATATAGAATGTCAGGCAAATTAATCTAATTTCTACTTAGTTTTCTCATCTGTGAAAAAGAGGCAAAGAGAGCATCTAATTCATGGAGCTACTGTAAATTGAATGAGCTAATGTATGGAACAATCACTCCATAAGTAACAGCATATGGACCTTGGAAGAGCTTCTTCGGTGATTCTTTTCATTACAAACCATTGAGTTAAATTGTGATATCCCTAAAGACAACATCTGATTCACTTCACTTTCTATTTCAGTATCTAGAAGAAAAAGGAGTAAATTAGAAAAAGATCTGTTAATAACACAGATTATTCCATTTTTATTCTAATCTATACCCTCATATCTGATCCCTAGGACGAAACATTTCCTAGATCTCTGGAATTATTGTGGATTGCCCTCATTCAGTACAAATACCAAAGAATCTTTGGTGTCATTATTCCTTCCCATCTATGAGTATCTTACAATGTATATCTAACAAAAACTAATCTTAGCAGATGCTTCTAAAAAATTGTTTCATAGTCTCATATGTAGAAAAATGTTATATCCACTATAAAGTCCCAGAAATGTATAGTTCATATTACAGGTTCCAAGAAGTCTTATATCAAAGAAACTTGGTTTATTTCTTTAACTCAGGATTTCTTAAACCAGGATTTTTTCACTGTACAATACTTAAAAATATTTGAAAGTGTAAGTGATTATCCTAATACATTCTCTTGTTCATGTGATGTTTTCAAAATTATGCCTTTCCTCAGTCTTTTCTCTTTCATGTGTTCAGAAGCTGATATTGGAATTGTAATCTAGTGTATGGGCAGCCATATGTGTCTTGAAACCCTGATCCTTCACTTAGTTTTTAATTATCTTAAGCAGGTTAACTTAACTCTCTAGACCTCCACTTTCACATTTGTAAAATGGAACTAATAACATCCAATTTTTAGTGCTTTTGTGAGGATTCTATTCCAGATGTGCTTAACGTACTTACCCCAGTCTAGTGGCTGTGAAAATGACCTGGATTAACTTCCTTTGTATTGATTTCCATTGTTGCTTAGAATTCTAACAATAATGTGAAATGTCCTTTTTATCCCTGTCATAATAGTTTCAAATGACTACTTTTCTTTAAATCATTTCAAGTGTCCAATGCCAGGGACTGCACTTAACTGTCATAGTGAGGCAGGTCACTGCCCATGATCACTCAGAGAAAAAGAGCAGCTAAGAACTATTAGAAGCAAAACTCTTGGTCCAACATGGGGCCTTTTCCCTTACACTTGTCACTACTTCCTCTTTTGAAATGTTTGCTACCAATATCTACTAAATTCCAAGCCAAGAAGGAAATGAAAGTCAGGGTCAGAAAGAACATGTATTTTATATGCAACTTATTCTTTTGAGAGGAAATGTGGCATAGTTAGGTATTATCTTTCCATTATCACTTTCTCAAGCTTACTGCTGACTGTCTCAGGTGGCAAGAGGAAGTGGTAATTGGACAAAAATATTTTAACCCTTTTGGTAAGTTTTTTTTTTTTTTAAGTAATAAAAACAGCTTTTTCTTGAGTTCTCCATTGTACACTAAAGGCAAAATGTCACCAAGAACAATAAGCAAAAATGATTGCTTTAAAAATTATTGGTCATGGCTCCTTTTAGAACCACTCACTGGTCATGTGATTTGGTATGAGTGGTACCAATTTCCAACTTGTACTCCCTTTATGACCTCCATTAGCACTCCTGGCCTGGATCACACATATTGTACCCTTAAGGTTTCAAGTGTGATTCATTCTGAAAGAAAATATTCCATATAACTGTATGAAAAGTTTATAATTAAGAACACTTTGACCAGACTTTTTCTAGGGCCTCGGGGGTGGGAAAACCTTAGTGACTTAGGTATCCCAAGAAATGGTTCAGAGTTCTTCAATCTCAATTTTTAATTTCTTTCTGTATCTATGAATCATGTTTTAGGGACAGAGTCACATTAACCAAGTCATTACTGAAACAAAGGTCAGGTTTCTACTTCATTAATTAAGAATGATATATATAAACTTCTAAAAGATCTGAAATAATCTAACCTAAATTTCTTCCCAAATTATAATGCAAAATTTAATAAGTGAAGGATAAGAACTTTGATAGGAAGACAAATAATTTTATCTTGCTAATCATTTTTTAATTTATTTTTTATTGAAGAATAATTGCTTTACCAAATTTTGTTTTCTGTCAAACTTCAACATGAATCAGCCGTACGTATACATACATCCCCTCCAGTTTGAACCTCCCTCCCATCTTCTGCTCCATCCCACCCCTCTAGATTGATACAGAGCCCCTAAGCCCTACAGCAAATTCCCATTGGCTATCTATTTTACATACAATAATGTAAGTTTCCATGTTACTCTTTCCGTACATCTCACCCTCTCCTCCCCTCTCCCCATGTCCAAAAGTCTATTCTTTATGTCTGTTTCTCCACTGCTGCTATGTAAATAAATTCTTCAGTATCATGTTTCTTTATTCCATATATATGTATTAGATACTTATCTTTCTCTTTCTGACTCACTTCACTCTGTATAATAGGTTCTAGGTTCATCCACCTTATCAGAACTGACTCAAAGGTGTTCCTTTTATGGCTGAGTAATATTCCATTGTGTATATGTATCACAACTTCTTTATCCATTCATCTGTTGATGAACATCTAGGTTGCTTCTGTGTTCTGGCTATTGGAAATAGTGCTGCAATGAACAAGGGATACATGTGTCTTTTTCAATTTTGGTTTCCTCAGGGAAACTAGGAGTGGGATTGCTAGAATAAAACCATATGATGGTTTTATTCCTAGTTTTTTAAGGAACCTCCTTACTGTCCATAGAGGATGTATCAATTTATATTCTCACCAACAGTGCAAGAGCATTCCCTTTTCTCCAACTCTCTCCAGCATTTATTGTTTGTAGACTTTTTGATGATGGCAATTCTGACCCGTGTGAGGTGATATAACAAGTGGATATTTTTCAATAGTAAATACTGTAGAACTACACGGTTTGTGACCAGTTGAATCTGTAGATAGAGAGGAACCTCAGATATGGAGACACAACTATGAGTTATACAGGTATCAATCCCTACATTGTTCAAGGGTCAACTATACTTCATTTGTTCATGTATTTTTGCAAGAACATAAACATACGAAGTCATAGATAAGTCTGCAGTATCTCTCTTGATCCAATAATATGATTCACAGAATAGAAATTTTAAAGTTTCTGCTGATATGGCCTAAATTGTTTCTTGACTTGGTCTTCCCTTTCAAATAATCATATTCATTTATCTCATACTTGGCACACATTTAATGAGCTCCTACTATCTCTTAGTAGGAGCTTCTTTACTAATTTCTAGGAACATAGAGATAAATAGGAAATGGTACCTAGCCACAACAAAGTTAAAGTATCAGACAGAGTGTGGATTAGTCATAAGAAAGTTGAATTAAAGCTAATTACAAGACCATTTGATGACTGTTATGGTAGGAATAAGCATGGGGTTCAACATGACCACAAAGGAGTAAGATAATTCAGACTTGAGAAGCTGGGGAAGGTTTCATAGAAAAGGTAACATTTCAGCATGCCTGGTGGTAATTAGGATTATTTGCTAACAATGGAAAGCCCTGCTAATTTGTTCAACAAGAGAATGAATAAACACTAAAGTAACCCATTAAAACAAAAAGATAAACAGTGAAAAATATAGAAGGAAAGCAACCAGGATCACTCCAGCAATCTCAAAAGTAGGAATTTATGGAATTTGTCTATCTTGTGATAGTGATAAGATGACTTAACTCTGATGATATGCCAGTTCTTTGTTTGTCTTGTTTGTTTGTGTTTTTGTGAGTGTATTTCATTGTTAATTTACAAAGGTTTAATTACGGTCAGATGTCTATATCTGGATAAATAAGCTATGGCCAAAAAAGCAGAATAATAGAAGTGACTGGTGAAGACCTAAATCAGTATATTTGGAAAAATCTTGGTATGAGTTGACAGTCACTCAAAAAGATACCATTATGCTATATATTATGGTCTTACTAGTTCTCTTCATATTCTCAATGCCCTCAGTATAAATTTCAAGCAGCTTAATATATCTGACAAGGACCTTTACATACTGACTAGGGTTCTGCTAATCTTTCTGGACTTATTTCATTAGACCACATCTTGAAATTTAAGCCCCAGGTAAACTGAGTGATTCTTACCAGGCACCATGAGTGTAGTTATGCTCTTTCTTTCCCATAGGCCTCTGTCTCTGTTATCACCTTGAAACATGCTAAAAGGTTTGAAATCCTCTTCTTTTTTGACTGATTTTTATTATTTTTAGCTCCTTCCTATGAGATCATTTCTAATAAGAAGACTTCCTTGACTACTAAAGAATGTTCATTTGAAGGAGTTCCCTGTTGGCCTAGTGATTAAGATTCTGCCTTCCAATTCAGGGGACTCAGGTTTGACCTCTGGTAGGAGAACTAAGATCCCACATGCCACAGGGTAACTAAAGGCTGTGTACCTCAACTAAGATTCAACATGGCCAAATAAATAAATCAATATTTAAAAAAAAAAAAAGAATGCTCATTTCAATTCCCACAGAGACTTATTCCCATCATACTGTAAATCCATAATCTGCCTTCCTTTGACATAAATCATATCCTGTTTCATATTATATTCCAAGAGCTTGCTAGAATTCTAGCACAGAGTTGTTACTCAATACTTATATATTAAATCATAAAAATTAACAGCAGTTCTAAATCCCAATGTCTATTTATTTGTATATTTTTGATATTTTTCTACAAGCTATGTTTCTTTCACCACTGTATTGTGTTCTTACAGAACTGTGCTTGGAGTATAGTTTGATAAATATCAGATCAGATCAGATCAGTCGCTCAGTCGTGTCTGACTCTTTGTGACCCCATGAATCGCAGCACACCAGGCCTCCTAGGTTGAATAAACACCAATGAAAATAATCTTGCGATATTAAAAAATGATGTGTTCTTGTGTAAACCATAGACTTACTGGTTGCGGAGACCCATCTGTCTTTACATCTCTACTTTCTCATGGCCTACAATAGTGCCTGGCACATAGGAAATAGCTCATACTTGTTATTGAATACATAGGTGAAACAGCATCAATACCAACATGTTAGTAATAGCCATAAAACTATTCTCATTGTGGGAATTTCCTGGCAGTCCAGTGGGTAAAACTTGCTGCTTTCACTGCCAGAGCCTGTGATCATTGGTAAGAGGGAAAGAGTTATTTTTATTGTAAGAATTTTAAGATAATTTAAGATCAATATCAGCACAATGATCAACCAGGGTACTGTGTGGTAAAACAACTGTGCAGTGATGTGTAGAGTTTCCAAATTGAGAAGATGCCAATTATTCTGGCTTCATGGTCTGACACTTCTGGTTTTCTTATTTCAGTAATGACTTCATTTGGACTAGGAGTCATTAAGTATTGTTTATTACATATAATAAATATTAATATATTTCCTATAAAATATTTGGTTTGTAATTTATTTTTGTTTCTTAGTAAAATAAGAATCACAAATGATTGTCCTTACTCTTTTCTCAGCTAAGTTCAGAAAAGGAAACTTTGAACTACTCTAGATATGCTGAAAGGTTAAGGCTTTTGTTTTGATAGATGGAAACCCCTTTTCAAACCCCACTCTCTTTTTTCTTCCCCTTTTTTATCAAAGAGGCAAGATATCTCACCTTGATGTGGGTGCAATTGGCCATTTGAGCAATGAGTATATGTCATATAATTTTCTGTGAGTATCCACCAGGCAGGTTAGGCTTCCATGTACATCAATCCCAAGATCATATCCTTGAAGTAAAAATGATAATGGGAGGACAAAATTGACCTTGAGAGCAGTAATCTTAAGACTTTCCCTGAATATTACCAGAGGAAAACAGCAAAAACAACAACAAAAATGTGTGATTTTTACAACTGAAATGGCAAGCACAAAAGGAAAGAAAAAAATGTTCAAAGTGGCAGGGTCTCTACCTGTTCAAATGCTTAAAATATATCTTAACACACAGTTTCATAAAAAACACTAAACAAGAGAAAAAAGGAGAAAAAAAAATCCTTTTTTTTTTTTTGTATTCCCTCAAGAAAGCATAAAAAGACAGATGGCCCAAATGAGAGGGTCCCCGCTCAGACAAGACCTTACTAATCTTATTTGCTTTGACAAAGGAGTGTATATAGTGAACTATGTGACAACTTTGTTCTCCCAGTAGAAAGGACAACAGAGAAGAGAGAAAGACACCTAAAAATGGCCACATCTTTGAAAACATGGGTTATAATGCTTCGTTTTGTTAAGTAGTGACAGAACAATAAGAATCTTTCCTTTTATAATTTGTGCTATCCTTGCTCAGTTATAAATCTGAAAACAAAAGTTCAAAGCAGTGCAATTTTTCTTTTTTTTCCCTTCTGTTATATAATGAGTGAACAACAAAGAAACTTGTTTTACTCTATCTCTGGGAAATGAATAAAGGTAAAAATAACGAGAGAAAGCAGAAATAATCTAAACTAACAGAATCTTAAAATCTCACACAGAACCGTTGTTGGAGTTCAAATTTCCTCCATTACGAGCAACTAAAGACTGTCTTGGATTTCAGTCTTGCTCCAGAGTTTCAGCTCCTATAAGTCAATTATGTTTATGGAGTGAATTTCTGGACTAACTATAATAGCATGATCTTTTAAAACATACCTTCGTGATTGGAAGATAAACCACTTTGCCCTTTCAAAGACTCAATAACACTTCCTCATACCATTCTTAGGGAAAATTTTGGATAGAAAACTGAATTTCAGAGAATCATGCACCCAATATCCAACTCATTCTTCTAAATATTCCAGAAAAGAAGCACCAAAAAGATTGTCTATAGCATGAAGTATGATATAGTGGAAAGACTGTTTTGTGTTTTCTTTTCAAATTCTGACTGTGACTCTTGGTTGTGCTGCCTTGCTCAGATTATTTAATCTCATTGCACTGTAAGTTTTTCAGATATAAAGATTATTTTTTTTTAAATATATGGTTCAGATGTAGAAAACAAACATAGTTACTGGGGTGGGGGAAGGGGAAGGAGTGGGGTAAACTAGAAGATTGAGATTGACATATGCACATTACTATATATAAAATAAGAGCTTCCAAAGTGGCATGGTGGTAAAGAACCCACCTGCCAATGCAGGAGATACGAGAGATGTGGGTTCGATCCCTGGGCTGGGATGATCCCTCTCCAGTATTTCTTGCCTAGAAAATTCCATGGACAGAGGAGCCTGGCGGTTTACAGTCCACAGTATCACAAAGAGTCAAACATGACTGTGTACACACACACACATGTATAAAATAGATAACTAATACGGACCTACTGTATACCACAGGGACATCTACTCAATACTCTGTAATGGCCTATATGGGAAAAGAATTTGAAAAAGAATGGACATATACATTTGTATAACTAGTTCACTTTGCTGTAAACTTGGAACTAATACAACAATGTAAATCAACTATACTTCAATAAAAAAAAATTTAAAAAGAATGCAGAATAAAAACTTGGCAAAAAATAAAATCTGTACTTTAGGGAGGGTGCTCTAAAGTTTAAATAACAGGGTGAGTATTGAACACAACACAAGTTAGGGGTTTTCTTTATTACATATTAAAATATCAAATATTTGTGATACTTAAAAAAACTCTGAAATAAACCAGAGACAATGGCACACTTCCTTCCTTACTAATTAACAGACCCAACCAATATAGAGATAGGTTAACTCCAGCCTAGAGACCAAATACAGCCCTCATCTGACTTTGTACATAAGATTATTTGGAAGACAAGAATGCCCATTCATTGCTGAAATTTCTGTTGCTGCTTACATGCTTCAGCGGCGTAGTTGTGTAGTTTCAATGGAAGTCATATAGCCCCCATGCTCAGAATCTTTACTATCCTCCCTTTTACAGAAAAAGTTGTGACCCTTAACTTGAAAACAGAGGAAGGAGAGGTTAGCAAAAATTCTAGGCAGTTTCCAAGATTCAGTTCAGTTCAGTTGCTCAGTCATGTCCAACTCTTTGCAACCCATGAACCACAGCATGCCAGGCCTCCCTGTCCATCACCACCTCCTGGTGTCTACCCAAACCCAATTCCATTGAGTCAGTGATGAAATCCAACCATCTCATCCTCTGTTGTCCCCTTCTCCTCCTGCCCTCAATCTTTCCCAGAAGCAGGTCTTCTCAAATGAGTCAGGTCTTCGCATCAGGTGGCCAAAGTATTGGAGCTTCAGCTTCAACAAGTCCTTCCAATGAACACCCAGGACTGCTTTCCTTTAGAATGGACTGGTTGGATCTCCTTGCTGTCCAAGGGACTCTCAAGAGTCTACTCCAACACCACAGTTCAAAAGCATCAATTCTTCAGCACTCAGCTTTCTTTATACTCCAACTCTCACATCCATACATGACTACTGGAAAAACCATAGCCTTGACTAGATGGACCTTTGTGGACAAAGTAATGTCTCTGCTTTTTACTATGCTGTCTAGGTTGGTCATAACTTTCCTTCCAAGGATCAAGTGTCTTTTAACTTCATGGCTGCAATCACCATTTGCAGTGATTTTGGAGCCCAGAAAAATAAAGTCAGCCACTGTTTCCCCATCTATTTGCCATGAAGTGATGGGACTGGATGCCATAATCTTAATTTTCTGAATGTCGAGCTTTAAGCCAACTTTTTCACTCTCCACTTTCACTTTCAGCAAGAGGCTCTTTAGTTCTTCTTCACTTTCTGCCATAAGAGTGGTATCATCTGCATATCTGAGGTTATTAATATTTCTCCCAGAAATCTTGATTCCAGCTTGTGCTTCTTCCAGCCCAGCATTTCTCATGATGTAGTCTGCATATAAGTTAAATAAGCAGGGTGACAATATACAGCCTTGACGAACTCCTTTTCCTATTTGGAACCAGTCTGTTGTTCCATGTCCAGTTCTAACTTGCTTCCTGACCTGCATACAGGTTTCTCAAGAGGCAGGTCAGGTGGTCTGGTATTCCCATCTCCTTCACAATTTTCCACAGTTTATTGTGATCCACACAGTCAAAGGCTTTGGCATAGTCAATAAAGAACAAATAGATGTTTTTCTGGAACTCTCTTGCTTTTTCAATGATCCAGCGGATGTTGGAAGTTTGATCTCTGGTTCCTCTGCCTTTTCTAAAATCAGCTTGAACATCTAGAAGTTCACGGTTCACATATTGCTGAAGCCTGGCTTGGAGAATTTTGAGCATTACTTTACTAGCATGTGAGATGAGTGCAATTGTGTGGTAGTTTGGCATTGCCTTTCTTTGGGATTGGAATGAAAACTGACCTTTTCCAGTCCTGTGGCCACTGCTGAGTTTTTCAAATTTGCTGACATGTTGAGTGCAGCACTTTCACAGCATCATTTTTTAGAATTTGAAATAGCTCAACTGGAATTCCATCACCTCCACTAGCTTTGTTTATAGTAATTCTTCCTAGGCCCACTTGACTTCACATTCCAGGATGCCTGGCTCTAGGTGAGTGTGAGTGATCACACTATCGTGATTATCTGTATTGTGAAGATCTTTTTTGTACAGTTTTTCTGTGTATTCTTGCCACCTCTTCTTAATTGTAAAAATCTAAAAGAAAGCCCTGATTTATATATATATATACATGCACACATACACATGCACACACACACACACATAGAGAGAGAGATTTTAGTACAAGTATATTCAACTTGCTCTGAGACTAATATTTATTTAACATATTCACCTTCAAAGATTTTTCTCATTCAACAATACAGATGGAAATGGAATATATGTATTTAGGTTCACTTTGCTGAACTTTTTTCAAAATATGAGTAATACCTTGACCTGTAGATAATATAAAAGCTTCATATACTGAAAAATAATCTTAACTAAAGCCAACCATTTTTATACTGTCTTAATCCCCTTTCGATTTCCATTTATCATCACCTCCTTTTGTCATAACTCCTGTCTCTAAATGGCAACTATCATGTTGATGAAAAAGTGTCACTTCTACTGCTGAAAGCAACCTTAATTATTCACAACTTAGTTCAAAATACTCATTTTAAAAGGAAAAACCTGATTGTCACAGAGATGATGTCAACCAGCTCTCTGTGCTAAGCAGCATCAAAGCTTAGAGGAGAATCCAGTCCCTGGGCTCTGGCTTCTGGGATCACTTAAAGATACCACAATATTTTCCAATCTGGCCTACCTCTGTTCTTATCCCAGTATTTATATTCATATATTATCTTTCTTGGGCTTCCCAGGTGGCACTAGTGGTAAAGAACCCACCTGACATTGCAGGAGACGTAAGAGATATGGGCTTAATTCATGGGTCAGGAAGACCCCTAGAGAGGGGAAATGGCTACAACTCTAGTATTCTTGCCTGGAAAATCCCATGGGCAGAGAAGACTGGCAGGCTATAGTCCATGGGGTCACAAAGAGTTGAATGCCACTGAAGCAACTTAACATGTTGAGTTATTTTTCAACATCTATCTCTAACTCCTCAACCCTAGCTTAAATAAGCTCTTTCAACAGAAGAGAGAGAGAGAAAAAAAAATCAACTGTATTTCCCCACCAACATTAAAATGTCACTGTTACAATTTAGGGAAGAGCTGTGTGCACAAATTATTTTGTCTTTATTTTCTCCGTCTATATTATACATTTTCCATTTTGTTGTTCAGTGACTCAGTCATGTCTAACTCTGTGATACCATGTACTGCAGCACACCAGGCTTCCCTGTCCTTCACCATCTCCCGGAGCTTGACTAAACTCATGTCCATTGAGTCGGTGATGCCATTCAACCATCCCTTACTCTGTGGTCTCCTTCTCTTCCTGCTTTCAATCTTTCCCAGCATCAGGATATTGTCTAAGGAGTCAGCTCCTCACATCAGATGTCCTAAGTATTGGAGCTTCAGCTTCAGCATCGGTCCTTCCAATGAACACTCAGGACTGGTTTCCTTTAGGATTGACTGGTTGGATTTTCTTGCAGCCCAAGAGAATCTCAAGAGTTTTCTCATACACCACAGTTCAAAACCATCAACTCTTCAGCGCTCAACTTTCTTTATAGTCCAAATTTCACATCCATCCATGACTACTGGAAAAACCATAGCTTTGACTGGACAGACTTCTGTTGGCAAAGTAATGTCTCTGTTTTTTAATATGCTGTCTAGGTTGGTCATCACTTTTCTTCCAAGGAGCAAGAGTCTTTTGATTTCGTGGCTGCAGTCGCCATCTGCAGTGATTTTGGAGACCAAAAAAATAGTCTCCCACTTTTCATTGTTTCCCCATCTATTTGCCATGAAGTGATAGGACTGGATGCCAGATCTTAGCTTTTTGAATGTTGAGTTTTAAGCCAGATTTTTCACTCTCCTCTCTCACTTTCATCAAGAGGTTGTTTGGTCCCTCTTCACTTTCTGCCATAACGATAGTGAGGTTATTAGTATTTCTCCAGGCAATCTTGATTCCAGCTTGTGCTTCATCCAGCCCAGCATTTCGCATGACATATTCTGCATATAGATTAAACAAGCAGGGTAACAATATACAGGCTTGATGTACTCTTTCCCCATGTTGGAACCAATCTATTGTTCTATGCCCTATTCTATCTGGTGCTTCTTAACCTGCATACAGGTTTCTCAGGAGACAGGTCAGGTGGTCTGGTATTCCCATCTTTTTCAGAATTTTCCACAGTTTTTTGTGATCCACACAGTTAAAGGCTTTGGCATAGTCAAAATAAAGCAGTAGATGTTTTTCTGGAGCTCTCTTGCTTTTTCAGTGATCCAATGGATGTTACAATTTCATCTCTGGTTCCTCTGCCTTTTCTAAAACAAGTTTGAACATCTGGAAGTTCTTGATTCATGTACTATTGAAGCCTAGCTTAGAGAATTTTAAGCATTACTTTACTAGCATGTGAAATGATTGCAATTGTGTGATCGTTCGAACAATATTTGGCATTGCCTTTCTTTAGGATTGGAATGAAAACTGAACTTTTCCAGTCTTGTGGCCACTGCTGAGTTTTCCAAATTTGCTGGTATATTGAGTGCAGCACTTTCATAGCATCATTTTTTAGGATTTGAAATAGCTCAGCTGGATTTCCATCACCTCCTTTAGCTTTGTTCTTGGGGACCGGAGGAAAAGGGCGACAGAGGATGAGATGGCTGGATGGCATCACCAACTTGATGGACGTGAGTTTGGGTGAACTCTGGGAGTTGGTGATGGACAGGGGGGCCTGGCATGCTGCGATTCATGGGGTCGCAAAGAGTCAGACACGACTGAATTACTGAACTGAACTGAACTGAACTTAACTGAATCCTGTACTTTCAATATCACGAAGCAGCCAGACAGAAACCATTCAGCAAACTGGTCATTGATCCTGTTATTGCTCAGAGAAAGTAATTTTCAAATAATATGAAACTCTAATAGAAGAAAGAACCTAAAACCGTCATAGTAGGATCACATGTTCATAAAGACTTAAACCAAAATCTTGTGAATAACTAGACTTGAATTTACAATGTGATTATATGCAATGTGTTTTAAGCTACATTTAATTTGTTCTTACCATGTGCCAAAATGTAATTTTGAGTTCTTTACATATATTACCTCATTTAATTTTTCTTGAGATAGATACCAATACTGTACCCATTTGACAGATAAGAAAAACAATGCACAAAGTGCTTGATCTAGGACTTTGTTAATGGTGAGGATATACTGGAACTTAGTGGAGCCTCAGTTCAGTTCAGTTCAGTTCAGTCACTCAGTCGTGTCCTACTCTTTGAGACCCCATGAATTGCACCACACCAGGCCTTCCTGTCCATCACCAACTCCTAGAGTTCACTCAAACTCATGTCCATCGAGTTGGTGATGCCATCCAGCCATCTCATCCTCTGTCGTCCCCTTCTCCTCGTGCCCCCAATCCCTCCCAGCATCAGTCTTTTCCAATGAGTCAACTCTTCACATGAGGTCGCCAAAGTACTGGAGTTTCACTTTTAGCATAATTCCTTCCAAAGAACACCCAGGACTGATCTCCTTTAGATTGGACTGGTTGGATCTCCTTGCAGTCCAAGGGACAAATACAACCTAGTAATATGAATTATTTTGGGGGAGCAAATGATCACTTATGATGACCAATATATTTTATTCATCCATACATGTTCATATTTTCTATCAAAACCTACTCTGTGACAAGCAGTGTATAGCCTAGCAATGCATGAGTGATCAATAGACATGTCTTTGTCCTCATGGATATGGTGGATGGATTCAATGCAAAATAAAGAGAATAAGGAAAAAAAGAAAAGCAGAATGATTCTTAGAACTTTTATCTGAGCAATTGGATAGACATGGGCATTATTTATTGGAAATGGGTCACCAGAGCCTTAGTCAGACTCATTTTCAACGTTTAACTAATTGGCACGACTAGAAGTTTTTGTTGATGCTGTTTTTTTTTTTTCTTTTATCATAAGTTGGACACGATTAGTTACTGAAAAAAATATAAATCTGATAGTTCTCTTTTGTCTGTATCTTTTTGTATTCAGTGCTGAGATTCATTAATACATCAGAGGCAGGAAATCACTGATTGCCAAATTCTAACAATTTCATTTTCATTTTCATTTTCATTTTTTTTCTGAATACTTTTATAAGAAGTCATGTTTTTTTTTGTATTTGCTCTCTGAAATCTCCGCCTCCACATTTATGTAGTGACACCTGTTTTATTATGGGACTTAGCCATTGTTTACTATATTCTCACTCTTTTACTGTTGTGTAGCCTTAGTTCTAGAAGTAAATATACATCTAATTCTCACTCTCAGTCTTTATGTCAGTGTGTCTATTCATTTTGTTGTCCAGTGCTCTTGCTCTATATATTTTTCAGGAACGGTGCATTGTAATATTTCCCAAGTTCTTGCATGTTGATAATACCTTGTCTCCACCCTATACTATGGAGAGTTACTTTTACCTTTTATTCAATGCAAATTCCCTGAACATTTTCTGCCATTAAACATCTGAAATACTGTTTTCTATTTCCTTGAGGCAAAAACATTGTTCTTAAAAAAAAATAAATAAAAAGAGTGTAACTAATTTTCTTGTAAATATTTCCTCACTTTGCATAGATGCAAGTTTTTACTTTTCTAAATATATCAATAATTCTTAAAGAATATATATTTCTTAAAAACAGTTTCTACTGGACTATAACCAATTAACAATGTCATGATAGTTTCAGATGGACTACAAAGGGACTCAGCTATACATACACATATATAAACATTCTACCCCAAACTCTCCTCCCATGCAGGCTGCCATAAAGAATATATCTTGATTTGAGTTTTTCTCTGAGTAGTGTAGGCACATAGTGTGTACCCTTTCTTTTGTATGAACAATTTTTCAAAATAGTTTCAAGCAACTTTTAAAAATTGCTTAAAGGTCAAGAAACACCTGGAGTAACAGGCAATTTTGGCCTTGGAGTACAGAATGAAGCAGGGCAAAGGCTAACAGAGTTCTGCCAAGAGAATGCACTGGTCATGGCAAACACCCTCGTTCAGCAACATAAGAGAAGACTACACATGGACATCACCAGACGATCAATATTCAAATCAAACTGATTATATACTTTGCAGCCAAAGATGAAGAAGCTCTATACAGTCAGCCAAAATAAGACCGGGAGCTGACTGTGGCTCAGATCATGAATTCCTTATTGCCAAATTCAGAATTAAATTGAAGAAAGTGGGCAAAACCACTAGACCATTCAGATATGACTTAAACCAAATCCCTTACAATTATACAGTGGAAATGAGAAATAAATTTAAGGCACTAGATCTGATAGACAGAGTGTCTGGTGAACTATGGGTGGAGGTTCGTGACATTGTACAGGAGACGGGGATCAAGACCATCTCCAAGAAAAAGAAATGAAAAAAGCAAAATGGCTGTCTGGGGAGGACTTACAAATAGCTGTGAAAAGAAGAGAAGTGAAAAGCAAAGGAGAAAAGGAAAGATATACCCATTTGAATGCAGACTTCCAAAGAGTAGCAAGGAAGAAACCCTTCCTCAGTGATCAATGCAAAGAAATAGAGGAAAACAATAGAATGGGAAAGACTAGAGATCTGTTCAAGAAAATTAAAGATACCAAGGGAATATTTTTACAAAGATGGATTCAATAAAGAACAGAAATATTATGGACTTAACAGAAGCAAAAGGTATTAAGAACAAATGGCAAGAATACACAGAACAACTATACAAAAAAGATCTCCATGGGCCAGATAATCACGATGGTGTGATCACCAACCTAAAGCCAGATATCCTGGAATGCAAAGTCAAGTGGGCTTTAGGAAGCGTCACTACAAACAAAGCTAGTGGAGGTGATGGAATTCCAGTTGAATTATTTCAAATGCTGAAAGATGATGCTGAGAAAGTGCTGCATGCAATATGCCAGCAAATTAGGAAAACTCACAGTGGCCACAGGACTGGAAAAGGTCAGTTTTCATTCCAATCCCAAAGAAAGGCAGTGCCAAAGAATGCTCAAACTGCTGCACAATTGCACTCATCTCACACGCTAGTAAAGTAATGCTC
>NW_011494708.1:6225961-6241251 GCF_000754665.1 Bison bison bison | reverse complement strand
TCAGACCACCTGACCTGCCTCTTGGGATATCTGTATGCAGGTCAGGAAGCAACAGTTAGAACTGGACATGGAACAAAAGACTGGTTCCAAATAGGAAAAGGAGTACATCAAGGTTGTATATTGTCACCCTGCTTATTTAACGTATATGCAGAGTACATCATGAGAAATCCTGGGCTGGATGAAGCATAAGCTGGAATCAAGATTGCCAGGAGAAATAACAATAACCTCAGATATGATAAATGACACCACCCTTATGGCAGAAGGTGAGGAAGAACTAAAGAGACTCTTGATGAAAGGGAAACAGGAGGGTGAAAAAGTTGGCTTAAAGCTCAACATTCAGAAAACTAAGATCATGGCATCCAATCCCATCACTTCATAGCAAATAGATGGGGAAACAATGTAAACAGTGAGATACTATCTTTTTTGAGGCTCCAAAATCACTGCAAATGGTGATAGCAGCCATGAAATTAAAAGACGCTTACTCCTGGGAAGGAAAGTTATGACCAACCTAGACAGCATACATGGTCATGTATTGATGTGAGAGTTGGACTATAAAGAAGGCTGAGCACTGAAGAATTGATGCTTTTCAACTGTGATGTTGGAGAAGACTCTTGAGAGTCACTGGACTGCAAGGAGATCCAACCAGTCCATCCTAAAGGAGATCAGTCCTGGGTGTTCATTGGAAGGACTGATGTTGAAGCTGAAACTCCAATAATTTGGCCACCTGATGAGAAGAGCTGGCTCATTTCACCTGATGCTGGGAAAGATTGAGGGCAGGAGGAGAAGGGGACGACAGAGGATAAAATGGTTGGATGGCATCACCGACTCAATGGACATGGGTTTGGGTAGACACCAGGAGGTGGTGATGGACAGGGAGGCCTGGCATGCTGTGATTCATGGGGTCACAAAGAGCCGGACATAACTGAGCAATTGAACTGAACTGATTGTAGAAGACTCTTGAGAATCCCTTGGACTGCAAGTAAATCCAGCCAATCCATCCTAATGGAAATCAGTCCTGAGTGTTCATTGGAATGACTGATGCTGAAACTGAAGCTCCAATACTTTGGCCACCTGATGTGAAGAACTGACTCATTGGAAAAGATCCTGATACTGAGAAAGATTGAAGGCAGGAGGAGAAATGGCCAACAGAGAATGAGATGGCTGAATGGCATCACCTACTCAATGGATATGAGTTTGAGTATACTCTGGGAGTTAGTGATGGATGGAGCCCTGGCGTGCTGCCTCCATGGGGTCGCAAAGAATTGGACACGACTGAGCAACTGAACTGAACTGAACTTTATCTATTTTTCTTTTTTTTTTTTTTGCTTTTAAAAGTTTATTCTTTGTCATGTTCTACCCTTTTCTACATATTATTATGGTGATTTTTCCCTATTGCACAATTTTTCTTTTCATTTTTTAGTATTTACTTCATTTTGAATATTTCTGAGTTGTTTGATTTTCATATCTTGTACAAATTTTTAAACTATATTTTTGTTGCTTTTAAATAGTAGATTGTTATAAAACTAGACCCCTATCTTATAGTGTTCACAAATAAATTAAAACTAAATAGACTATAATACCTGAAACCATGAAACTTCTAGGAGAAAACAGGAAAAATGCTTCTTGATATGAGTCTTAGTAATAACTTTGGATATGACCTAAAGCATAACAACAAATCAGAAATACACAAGTGAGACTACATCAACCTAAAATCTCTGAACAACAAAGGAAACAATCTACAAAGTGAAAAGACAACTAATGAAGTGGAACAAAAATATTCACAAATCATATATCTGAAGAGGGGTTAATATTTCCACATGTCATCTGAATAAAGGTGTTAATGAGGAGAGATAGAAACCTGAGGATGCACTCCTTCACTCACTTGCTTTTCAAAGATTTTTAACAGTTCTAATTTTTGTAGCATCTCTGCCAAACACTGAAGTATGAGTGCTTAAAATATGAATGAAAAGTGTTACTGTCCCAAAGAGGTTCAGAATAACTAATATATTTTCATTATTTTAATCATCAATTACATAAATGTTCTACCAATATTAACTGATTGACAATCATCTTCCAAAACAAGCGGAAAAAAAAATGCATGTACTTTATAAAAGAAATTCAAGAAACAACTTCCTTTATAAGAAATCTCAATATCATCAGGAAGAAAAGTCACTTTTTAAAACATTTTCTATTTTACCTTGTGGTATTTGAGTCATTTTCAAACTCTATTGGGTGTTTATTTTAGAGTTGTTATGGAATTTAAATACAGAAATTTGTTCTCATCTAGACTTAGTGATTTTTATTCTTTTTTTTTTCAATTATTTTCTCCCCCTCTAAGATGTAAGTTGTCTTAACAATCCTTCTGAGTCTTACAGGAGAGAAACAGTATGAGCAGAGAGAAGGTTGGTTGTTCTCTTCCTAAGAAACAGGGATTTTGTAAGTGAGAGCATACGACACAGAATCTCCCTGAAGGCAGAAGAGTAAGAGCTTTCCAACTTAGCTTTCCAACTCTGCATGTGAAATGATTCACTAATTAGTAGTCCTAAATGTTAAGGGAAGAGAAATGAAGAAATAAAAGCCACTTATACGGCGTTTTGTGTATGATGAAAGTGCTGTATGAAACTTTGCTTCTTCATGGAAAATACCATTCTGTAAAAATGTGGTCCTATAAACTGTTATTTAAGCGGGTTCCTACAGCTGCAGACTGATTAAAACCCAGCAGGTAAAGCTATAATAAACAAATGCCACCTGCTGCTGGAACAGGTGTCTGTGTCCTCATTTAGAAATGAAACTAAACTAGAGGATGCAGAGGGGTTAGAAGACACCATTGCCTGAGTTACTCGGAGCCTGGCATTCTGTAATTCATTGCTGTTTGTCCTTGAACTTAATGCTTGGGGGCTTTGATTTGTCAGGCTACTTGATAATGCCTTGAGGATTAAACTTCAATACAATTAAGAAGACCTATATCTTCTCCCGATAGAATTCCCACACTCAGTGCTGGCATTTTTTACCTCTTTGTTTTATTGTTGACCTGTCTTCACCCTGCACTACTTAGAAATCAATTATAGGACACAAATTATTGAGAACAGTTCTTTTCACCTCCTAAGAACAAATGAAAAGATACTTCATGCAGGATAAATTAAAGAACAGAATATATTGGATAGCATGCTATGAAATTTAATGAGTACTTTTTAAATATCATGTCTTATATGATATTAGGCTCTTCTCTCACTTTTTTTCTGTATTTCATTTCTCATCACAATTCTAACATTCACCATTTACTAGAAACAGAAAAAGGTTACTTCTATTGTTTTAAAAACTTTTGGCTTCTTCTTTTCTCCTTAAATAACATAAATTCATGAAAGTTATTTTAAAATGATTTTGAGAAAGTGTAACTGGAAGACTCAAGAACTCTTGGGGGGAATAATTTGCCCAACATGTTTGCAATGGTTGCTACTTTAGGATGAGTCTAAGCTACTTTATGATGCTAAAGCTGAAACTCCAGTACTTTGGTCACCTCATGCGAAGAGTTGACTCATTGGAAAAGACTCTGATGCTGGGAGGGATCCCAGTGGGGGCAGAAGGAGAAGGGGACGACAGAGGATGAGATGGCTGGATGGCATCACCAACTCGATGAACATGAGTTTGAGTGAACTCCAGGAATTGGTGATGGACAGGGAGGCCTGGCGGGCTGCAATTTATGGGGTCGCAAAGAGTTGGACATGACTGAGCGACTGAACTGAACTGAACTGAAGCTACTTTATAGATATTGTTATGAGATCAAATAAATAAGCAAATGTGATAATGTTTTGACTATTTCAAAGTGCTTTATGAATATAAAAGAAATTTGAAATTGAAGTTTTATTGGAAGCTCATTGGAAATAGACACATTTTGATATAAATTGTAAGACATTTGCCAAGAGCTTACAAATAAGGTAGGATAAATGTTTTGTGAAATTTAAAACCTTCTGGCAGGAAGTAGAGGTTGAGCAACTTGTGTGCCCAAATTTTCTCAGAGAAGACAGTATGAAGTGTTTACCTTTGACCATAATCAACAATCATAAGCAATAACAAGGCTTATACCTATAGCTTTATGGGAGGATGTTTTAGTTACAATAATGCTAGGATTGTTATTATAATGACATTCACCCCACACTTTCAGAGGATTAACAAAATGAAATTTTATTTCTGCTCATATTAAGTTCAGGTAGGTAGGAAGGGGGTTTCCTTCCTTGTAGTCATTTAGGGATCCAAGGTCTTTCTAGTGCATGGTCCTTCTAGACTCTTAGAATTTTTCTTTCCATTCAGCTGAGTGCTGGAAAGGCACATCTTCTTATCCACTTGGATTCAGTACTGATATATGTTGGGCCTTTTCAGATCATAAGGCCTGCATAGATGCAAAAGTGATGCCCAAAATGTAGCCCCTGGCTAAGACACCACAGTGAAGAAACAACTCTACAATATGAAAGAGGAGTATGACTCTTTGCTAGTTAGCTATTAATCTCCTCCACAAGGAAGCATAAACTAGTAAGATGGAATTTTAGGTTGTTTCAGGGCTGATGAAGATGTAAAGGATAATTCAGGAGAGACAGGTCCTCAGGGTTCTTAATAGAATGGAATGTGCAAAATGTCCTCCAAGTGGGTGTGTGAGTGAATCTCCAAGAAAGTCAATAAAAAAGTCAGCATTTAAATTGTTCAGTAACCAAAATAAACAGTTCAGTGTTAGTCTGACTATTCCATCCATGCTCTCCAAACTCTTCTCTTTTCTACTTCCCTCACCATCAACCCCAGGCCCTACACTGTTGAAGTAAAAAAAAAAGAAAGAAAGAAAAGTTGATAGCAAAATGTAAATAGAAAAAAAATAAAAGTGGAGAGAGAAAAGGAGGTTAGCATCACCCCTCTCTCACTATAGTCCTTACAGAGTTCTCAATAGAGAAACTGAGAGTAGATGGTAATAAAGTTTAAGATTGTATTTTACTATTAATATATACTAGACTAGATATTAATTGCTACCCAGAGAACTTTTGATTACCTGAAAGTAATATAAATATGTATGTATATACCATAAAATAACACTAATGTTTAATTTCAACCAGTTACTTGGGAAAACCCTGCTCCAGAGAAGGAATTTAAAGGAAGAATGAAAAAAAAAAAAAAAATAGTGGATTTATGATTATATCCCCCAAACTGTGCTTTAAGCAGAGAATGGTATAAATAAGAAGTATTGGAGAGAAAATCTTTCATGAGTATACAAAGTTAGAGGTTGTGTTTGATCAGTTTTCTTGTAAGATGTGTACTGATTTCCATACCCATGTTGATACTGTTTAGTCGCTAACTAGTGTCCCTGTCTTTGTGACCCCATGGACGGTAGCATGCCAGGATTCTCTGTCCTTCACTACCTTCCAAAGTTTGCTCAGTTTGTTGTAATCCACACAGTCAAAGGCTTTAGTGCAATGAAGCAAAAATAGGTGGTTTTCTGGAATTCTCTTTATTTTTCTATGATCCAATGGCAATTTGATCTCTGGTTCCTCTGCCTTTTCAAATCCAACTTGAATAACTGGCATTTCTTAGTTCACATACTGTTGAAGCCTAGTTTGAAGGATTTGGAGCATTACCTTGCTAGCATGTGAAATGAGCACAATTGTATATATTAGTTTGAACATTCTTTGGCATTGCCCATTGCGATTGGAATGAAAACTGACCTATTCAAGTTCTGTGGTCACTGATGAATTTTCCAAATCTGCCCACAAATTGAGTACAGCACTTTAACAGCAACATCTTTAGGATTTGAAATAGCTCAGCTGGAATTTTATCATCTCCACTAATATCTAGCAGAATTATATATAATTATATTTTAATATCCATTTTTTTCTTAGTGCAAAATAAATATTACTTAATCTTTGGTGATTTATGACTTTGAAAGTTTCAGAATCATTTAGAATAATGTAATTAGAGAAGAAATAGGATATATTAGAAAAATTGGCTCCTTTCTTAAGTCTTTCTTAACACATTTCTTTCTCTTTTCCAGTAGAAGTTATTATATTTTCTTGCCTTTGACTCTGTAACTTGTGTGTATCTATCCTTCCTGTTAAACCTGAGCATTTAGAAGGTAGTGATCTTTAAATTTCCTTTATCATCAACAGTTCCTGATATATAGAAGGTCTGGTAAACAGAGAAAGTCACTGATTTGAAAAAGAGGCTGAAAGTTGAGGTTGTATAATAAATCCCTAAACTTATCTTTTTTATTTTAATGAAGCACTTTTCTCTCTTAAAAGTAGAACACACAAAAAAAATCAGTTAATTGAGGCTTTGGATCTTAAGTTCCTATTAATCAAAGTTTTAATGAATATAGACATAGAAGATAGATGAAGACTTTGACAGAATGCCTCTCTTGGTAACATAATGAAGGTTAATATGTGAAAAGTCCCTATAGTAGAGAACCTGTGGGAGACAGAACTCACAAGCTCCCCTGCATAATCAGAATTCTGTTTCTTTGTCTTTCACAAGATAATTTCAGTGATACAGAGTTGAACAACCCTAAGGAAAGGATTATCCAAGAAGGAATGATATTTCCAATGGAGCATGCAGGCTTAGAAAAAAGTTAGCACACTTCAAGCTTGGTAGTGGTTAGGCCACATACTCAGAATTTCCTGGGTATACTTAAATTCTTCCAATTTGTAAAATACGTGTTGTCATTTACCTTCAAAGTCAAGTTATAAAGAGTTT
The DNA here is from genome assembly GCF_000754665.1 of Bison bison bison. Taxonomy (NCBI): domain Eukaryota; kingdom Metazoa; phylum Chordata; class Mammalia; order Artiodactyla; family Bovidae; genus Bison; species Bison bison. The sequence goes on along the minus strand of NW_011494708.1, from coordinate 6,234,525 downwards.
TATACACAAATTGAAAAAGCAGGCCCTGTTAATGAATTATTTTGTTATTAAACAACACAAGTGTCTTCTTATTACATTTTAAATTAAATTTACTTAAGATTCCTGATACTTCGCAAAGAAATCAGCATGAAAGAAGCTCCAAACTTAACATCTATTGCTATTATTAACCTAATTGATTATCTTAGGGAAGCAGGTTGTACAGAAAAGACAAAATATGATTTGAAAGAAGTATATTATCAAGATGTTAAATTAACTATGAAATAGTTGTAGAGCTTCTAAATGCTCAGAGTCCTTCTGTTAAATATAAAAAGAGAGTGAATGCAATATGTTCTATATTTTTCATATTTTTCTTTGTCTTTCAATTCAGTTCAGTCGCTCAGTCGTGTCCAACTCCTTGCGACCCCATAAATTGCAGCACGTCAGGCCTCCCTGTCCATCACCAACTCCCGGAGTTCACTCAGACTCACGTCCATTGAGTCAGTGATGCCATCCAGCCATCTCATCCTCTGTCGTCCCCTTTTCCTCCTGCCCCCAATCCCTCCCAGCATCAGTCTTTTCCAATGAGTCAACTCTTCTCACTAGGTGGCCAAAGTTCTTTGTCTTTGGAGGTCATCAAAATTATTTCTAGTCCTAATTTTCTTCCTATTTGGTAGCACATCAGAGTAGCTGCCTTGTTGAATTTCTCTGATGCTAGACATTTATGACATGCTGGACTTTAAGTGCTTGAGGCTGTTTCTAGCACATTCCCTAATTATGTTTAAATAGGAGCCTGCTCTTATAGTAAATCTGAATTTTTAGAGCAGAACAGTTAAAAATGCATTGATGCAAATCCAAGAAGAATAAGGTTAAACTTGAAGCCAGTTTAACCAAGTATAATTGTACAGCAGAGAAGCAATTAATTTTTCCATATTTTTCAGGGAGCATATTTCAGGGCTTCCATATTTTTGGCCTCCCTTAAATATATTTTCCTTTAACATAAATGCAATTCATCACTGGCCAGTACATTTCAAACAGACGACCTCAGCAATTTAAATACAGACTTATTGGGCTTTGTTGTTCTTGTTCAGTGATGTAAGACACATAATTTGACATTTGCCATCATTCTGTCTACAACCAATACCACAAACCAAAAATGTGATTTTCTATACTAATTTTTTTTCTGAACCCAAATTTATGTTGCAAAATTATTGACGGTGCACTTCTATCATAGAAATAACATCAAAGAGAGAAATGAGACAGAGCCTTTAGTCTAAATCTTTTACCCAACTTATAGCATGCATTTAAGATGATCACTTAAACGTCTTTGAATCTTAGTATTCAGCTCAGTTCAGTTCAGTTCAGTCGCTCAGTCGTGTCTGACTCTTTGCAACACCATGAATCGCAGCATGCCAGGCCTGCCTGTCCGTCACCAACTCCCGGAGTTCACTCAAATTCAAGTCCATTGAGTCGGTGATACCAACCAGCTATCTCATCCTCTGTCATCCCCTTCTCCTCCTGCCCCTAATCCCTCCCAGCATCAGGGTCTTTTCCAATGAGTCAAATCTTTGCATGAGGTGGCCAAAGTATTGGAGTTTCCCCTTTAGCATCAGTCCTTCCAATGAACACCCATCTCCTTTAGGATGAACTGGTTGGATCTCCATGCAGTCCAAGAGATTCTCAAGAGTCTTCTCCAACACCACAGTTCAAAAGCATCAGTTCTTCAGTGCTCAGTTTTCTTCAACGTCCAACTCTTACATCCATACATGACCACTTGAAAAACCATAGCCTTGACTAGACGCACCTTTGTTGGCAAAGTAATGTCTCTGCTTTTGAATATGCTATCTAGGTTGGTCATAACTTTCCTTCCAAGGAGTAAGCATCTTTTAATTTCATGGCATAAAATAAGAATTTAGGTTGAATTATTTTTCCCGCAAATTGGCCAGGTGTTCTATGATAATGTTTATTTCATTACCACAGCTTTCTATGTATTTTCTTTCATTGAAGTATAACTTTATACAATAAGAGTGCCCAAATCTTCAGTGTACAATTTAAAGAATTTTTAAATATGCAAGGACCATTCAGATTGAAGCATAGATTTCCAGTCCCAGGGGGCTCCCTGGTTTCACTACTGAGTCCATATTCTTTAATAGTCTTTTAACTCCTGATACCATAGCTTAGTTTTGCCTGCTTTTGAACTGTATGTAAATGGAATCATTCAGTATGCACTTTTTTTGTCTTTGGCTTCTTTTGTTCAACAATATGTCTTTGTAAGTCATGTATACGCTGATCAGTAGTGATGACTTGTTCTTTTCCATTGTAGTCTTGTATCCCTTAGTATGGAATATTCATGTGCCCCACCAAGGCCACCTATATACTAGCCATCTCTTTCCTGTCCTGCTCAACCCAAATCAATATATTGACATGGTGGATCAGTGTAGTTTGCTCTGGGGGTTTCTAGGAGGTCCAGATCTCTTCAGACTCTATTATAAAAGAGGACAGGTGAGTTAATAGCTCTGAAGTAAAACTGTAAATAAATATTATAGTCTGTCCCAGAGGAGTGCAAACTATTTCTGATCCCCTATTGTAACTGAAGTTCAAAACATATTTAACAAATCAATGGACACCTATCATGTTCCTAAAACGTAATAAATCTGCTAGCTACCACAGCAGTTGCGGTTGGGAGCACTACTTGATTGACCCTGTAATCATCTACTATCATTCTCTGGGACCCAACTGGTATCTGCAAAGGTCAGACAAGCAAATTAAATGGAGATATAATAGGGACCACCACTATATGCTTTAGTTGTTTAATGGTGACACTAATCTCTGCTACCCCCACTGTCTAGGATGCAGTATGGTTTTAGATGTACTGTTGTGGTTGGGGAGAAGGGACAAGTTCTAAAAGTTCTCCCTGACCTTCTTCAGTAAAATAATTCTTACATATAATTCAGAGACTCAGTGTGGGAATTATCCAAGTATAACACTTCCAGTTATGCACTCAGGGACTGGGAAACTGGCTAGTGGGTGACTCTATGGATCCCTTAGGTACACTATGTACCAGACTTAAGACTAGAGCCTCATGCATTACTTGGCACCTTCAGCTTTCCCTTTAATAAAAGCCTAAAGAGAGACTTTGAATCTCTAGACAAAAGACTTTGTGCCCACTCACCTTCAAATATATGGATATTTCCTTTTCTGTAGGACACGATTACCAGAATACATGGTCATAATTCCCTTTGTAGAAGGTCCTATGGTAGGGTTCTTCCTGTTACAGACTTGGCTGCTCTTCAATGATGGGATTCTGGACTACAAAATTTACTCAGTTCCAGAAACCTAGATTGTGACTTCTTTTTAAGTGGTGAAGTTGTATTCCTGTTTCCTGATCTTGCATTCTTGTCTTTCTTTATTTATTCTCTCTCTCTCTCTCTCTCTCTCTCTCTCTCTCTGTGTCAAACACCACCTTTATTAATAGTCTATTTTGTCACTAGCAATAGAATGACAGCTCTTCGATCCCCTGGGTCAAGCCCCCTTAGCTGTCCTTCTTATCTTGCTGATTGTTAATTTTGACCTCCTGACTTCTTGAGGTTAAGAGTCCATTTATTTCAAAGATATTAGAAACCCAGATGTGTAACCACCTGCCCTGCAATCAGCTATAGCCATGGGGTCATAGGTGGTTGACAGAGTCTTTAGCTAATACTAAACCAAAAACATGCCACACAAAATTGTAGGCTCTAGTTCCCAAGAACGGTGCATGCTTAATAGGAGACAGTTACCACGGCAGCAATAGTCACTAACTATACTGAGCAGCAAGAGAATGCAGGGCTACATTAATACACTGCAGCAGGGAGGAATATCTGTGTAACACAGGTGAACCCCTTGGTGTCTCCACACTCCCTTATCATGTTGTAACTTTGAACAAACCCATGTGACAAACCTGGCCTAAGATGGCACTAAGAATTGAAAGTTTGTGCCACTCCCTGCAACTTCACATGTTGAAGCCTTAATCCTGAAGGTGATAGTATTAGGAGATGAGGTCTTTGTGAGATAATCAAGTCATGAGGGTGGCACCCTCATGAATGGGATTAGTGCCTTTATAAGACAACACAGGAGAGAGATGATCTTTCTTTTTCTCTCCATGTGAGCACATAGCAAGAAGACTAACATCTGTAAACCAGGAAGAGAATTCTCACCAGAACTTGACCATGTTTGTACCCTTCCAATGTCCAGAACTGTGAAAAAATAAATGTTTGATTTCAAGCCACTCATCTGTACCTTGTTGTAGTAGTCCAAACAAAGATAAAAAGTTATGATTATCTAACATTAAGAACAGTCAGAAAAGAAGTGTTACAAAACCAAGTTAACTACCAAGACTGTGGAGGTGATAGCTGAAGGGAAAGCATTTTGAATGGCTATGGTAGGGTTGTAGGGGGAGTTATAAGCACCTGTTGTGCTCATAATATCAACTACAGCAGCAGATCTGTACTTGGTCCCACTAACCTCTTTTAAGTTTCCTCTTAATAGAAGCTCATGGAAACTTTGGAGGAGCCGGCCATGAAAATTCCCCCCTTGGATCTTTTCAACAGCAGGAAGGGGATGGGTTGTTATGAAATTTATTTTAGCTGCTGCACTCTGAAATCCACTGCCAATTTTTCATCAACACCACAATGTCCCATTGTGCTTAGTTGCTCAGTCATCTCCAACTCTTTGCAACCCCACCAGACTCCTCGGCCCATGAGGATTCTACAGGCAAGAATACTGGAATGGGTTGCCATGCCCTCCTCCAGGGGATCTTCCCAACCTGGGGATTGAGCCCAGGTCTCTGGCATTGCAGGCAGATTCTTTACCATCTGATCAACCAGGGAAGCCAATAATGTCCCATTAGCTTCTTCCAACCATCAACTCAGCACAGCTCTCTTTCTGAGAGCCAACAGATTTTTCTGACTAACAGCTTAGGCTCAAGAGCACTGACAGCCTCACCAAACTTTTTTTTTTTTTTTAACCTCACTTCCTTCCTTTTTCCCTTTCTTAAGAGCAGAACTGCATCAAGTTCAGAAGGTTTTCCCCCCACCCCAAAATGGAGCACTCCTCATTTATCCTCACAGGCTTTTCCTTTCATAAACCTCTTGTATATTTTACCTCATTTTAGAGGCAGCTTCCTGGAAGACACAGACTAATGTATATGTGTTTTCAAACACATCCTTACTAATTATACATAATTTTCTGCAAAACTTCATATCCATCACTACATGTCAGTTAATCAGATTTAATTTTTTGGATGTGTTTTCTGAGTTTTAGATATACAATTTTTGATTATTCAATGGCCAAGTCATGTCCGACTGTTTATACCTCCATGGACTACAGCACGCCAAACTTCCCTGTCCCGCGCCATCTCTCAGAGTTCGTCCAAGTTAATGTCCATTAAATCAATGGTTGATTAAATGGTTAGGTGCCATCCAACCACCTCATCCTCTGTTTCCCTCTTCTTCTTCTGCTTTCAATCTTTCCCAGCATCAAGGTCTTTTCTAATGAGTCAGTTCTTCTCATCAGGTGGCCAAAGTACTGGAGTTTCAGCTTCAGCATTGGTCCTTCCAATGAGTATTCAGGGTTGAATTCCTTTAGGATTGACTGGTTTGATCTCCTTGCTGTCTAAGAGACTCTCAAGAGTCTTTTCCAACACCAGAGTTCAAAGGCATCACTCTTCAGCACTCAGACTTCTTTATGGTCCAACAGTCACATCCATATACAACTACTGGAAAACTCATAGACTTAACTATACAGACATTTTTCATCAAAGTGATGTCTTTGTTTTTAATACACCACCTAGGTTTTTCATAGCTTTCTTCCCAAGAAGCAATTGTCTTTTAACTTCATGGCTGCAGTCACTGTCCACAGTGAATTTGGAGCCCAAGAAAACAAAATCTGTCACTGCTTCCACTTTTTTACCCTCCTATTTGCCATGAAGTGATGGGACTAGATGCCATGATCTTATTTTTTTTTTTAATATTGAGTTTTAAGCTGGCCTTTTCACTCTCTTTCAGCCTCATCAAGAGGCTCTTTAGTTCCTCTTGACTGTCTGCCATTACAGTAATATCATGTGTATATCTGAGGCTGTTGACATTTCTCTAGGCAATCTTGACTCCAAGTTGTAACTCATCCAGCCTGACAATTCATATGATATGCTCTGCATGTAAGTTAAATAAACAGAGTGACAATATACAGAGTTGTTGTACTCCCTTCTCAATTTTGAACAAATCAGTTCAGTTTCTTCTTGACCCACACACAGATTTCTCAGAGACAGGCAAAATGGTCTGGTATTCTCGACATATGGTAATAAAGATCAGATCAGTTCAGTCGCTCCATCGTGTCCGACTCTTTGTGACCCCATGAATCCCAGCATGCCAGGCCTCCCTGTCCATCACGAACTCCCGGAGTTTACTCAAACTCTTGTCCATTGAGTCGACGATGCCATCCAGCCATCTCACACTCTGTCTTCCCCTCCTCCTCCTGCCCCCAATCCCTCCAGGCATCAGGGTCTTTACCAATGAGTCAACTCTTTGCATGAGGTGGCCAAAGTATTGGAGTTTCAGCTTTAGCATCAGTCTTTACAATGAACACCCAGGACCTATCTTCTCCAGAATGGACTAGTTGGATTTCTTGCAGTCCAAAGGACTCTCAAGAGTCTTCTCCAACACCACAGTTCAAAAGCATCAATTCTTCGGCACTCAGACTTCTTCAGAGTCCAACTCACACATCCAAAAATGACCACTGGAAAAACCACAGCCTGGACTACACGGACCTTTGTTGGCAAAGTAATGTCTCTGTTTTTTAATATGCGATCTAGGTTGGTCATAACTTTCCTTCCAAGGAGTAAGCGTCTTTTAATTTCATGGCTGCAATCACCATCTGCAGTGACTTTGGAGCCCCCCAAAATAAAGTCTGACATTGTTTCCACTGTTTCCCCATTTATTTCCCATGAAGTGATGGGACCAGATGCCATGATCTTAGTTTTCTGAATCTTGAGCTCTAAGCCAGCTTTTTCACTCTCCTCTTTCACGTTCATCAAGAGGCTTTTTAGTTCCTCTTCATTTTCTGCCATAAGGGTGGTGTCATCTGCATATCTGAGATTATAGATATTTCTCCTGGAAATCTTGATTCTAGCTTGTGTTTCATCCAGCCCAGCATTTCTCATGATGTACTCTGCATATAAGTTAAATAAGCAGGGTGACAATATACAGCCTTGACGTATTCCTTTTCCTATTTGGAACCAGTCTGTTGTTCCATGACCAGTTCTAACTGTTGCTTCCTGACCTGCACATAGGTTTCTCCAGAGGCAGGTCAGGTGGTCTGGTATTCCCATATCTTCAAGAATTTTCCACACAGTTAAAGGCTTTGGCATAGTCAATAAAGCAGAAACAGATGTTTTTCTGGAACTCTCTTGCTTTTTCAATGATCCAGTGCATGTTGCCAATTTGACCTCTGGTTCCTCTGCCTTTTCTAAAACCAGCTTGAACATCTAGAAGTTCACGGTTCACATATTGCTGAAGCCTGGCTTGGAGAATTGTGAGCATTACTTTACCAGCGTGTGAGATGAGTGCAATTGTGCGGTAGTTTGAACATTCTTTGCCATTGCCTTTCTTTGGGATTGGAATGAAAACTGACCTTTTCCAGTCCTGTGGCCACTGCTGAGTTTTCCAAATGTGCTGGCATATTGAGTGCAGCACTTTCACAGCATCATCTTTCAGGATTTGGAATAGCTCAACTGGAATTCCATCACCTCCACTAGCTTTGTCCATAGTGATGCTTTATAAGGCCCACTTGACTTCGCATTCCAGGATGCCTGGCTCTAGGTGAGTGATCACACCATTGTGATTATCTGGGTTGTGAAGCTCTTTTTTTTTTATAGTTCTTCTGTGTATTCTTGCCACCTATTCTTAATATCTTCTGCTTCTGTTAGATCCATACCATTTTTGTCCTTTATCGAGCCCATCTTTGCATGAAATGTTCCCTTGCTGTCTCTAATTTTCTTGAAGAGATCTCTAGTCTTTCCCATTCTGTTGTTTTCCTCCTTTTCTTTGCATTGAATGCTGAGGAAGCCTTCCTTATCTCTCCTTACTATTCTTTGGAACTCTGCATTCAGATGCTTATATCTTTTCTTTTCTCCTTTGCTTTCCGCTTCTCTTCTTTTCACAGCTATCTGTAAGGCCTCCTCAGACAGGCATTTTGCTTTTTTGCATTTCTTTTCCATGGGAAATGTCTTGATCTCTGCCTCCTGTACAATGTCACAAACTTCTGTCCATAGTTCCTCAGGCACTCTGTCTATCAGATCTAGTCCCTTAAATCTATTTCTCACTTCCACTGTATAATCATAAGGGATTTGATTTAGGAATAACCTCAGATATGCAGATGGCAAGACCCTTATGGCAGAAAGTGAAGAGGAACTAAAAAGCCTCTTGATGAAAGTGAAAGTGGAGAGTGAAAAAGTTGACTTAAAATTCAGCATTCAGAAAACAAAGATCATGGCATCTGGTCCCATCACTTCATGAGAAATAGATGGAGAAACAGTGGAAACAGTGTCAGACTTTATT